>NW_027315790.1:9260586-9785586 GCF_026437365.1 Eucyclogobius newberryi
AGTTCAAACTTTAAAAGACATGTTGTTCAGATGTACAAGCCCCTCTTGCACAGAAAGTATGGCTTAGATATCTCTTGTAGTTTCTTCAGAACACACAAATTATCTGAAAATGCTTTTGAAGCAAACGACACAAAAACAGCTATAAATCCAAAACCTAATATGATAGACTCAAACTTTAAACTATATATTGTGTAGATTTACAGGTCCTACTTGCCCAGCAAAAAGGGTTCGAATAGCTCTTGCACTTTTTTCGAAACTCACAAACAACTGTTCATGGGCTGAAAAGGCTTTTGGAGCAATAAAAACTTAAAAACTGCTATAACTCAAAAATGCAATAAGATAAGTTCAAACTTTAAAAGACATGTTGTTCAGATGTACAAGCCACTCTTGCACAGAAAGTATGGCTTAGATATCTCTTGTAGTTTCTTCAGAACACACAAATTATCTGAAAATGCTTCAGAAGCAATAGACACAAACACAGCTATAAATCCAAAACCTAATATGATAGACTCAAACTTTAAACTATATATTGTGTAGATTTACAGGTCCTACTTGCCCAGCAAAAAGGGTTCGAATAGCTCTTGCACTTTTTTCGAAACTCACAAACAACTGTTCATGGGCTGAAAAGGCTTTTGGAGCAATAAAAACTTAAAAACTGCTATAACTCAAAAATGCAATAAGATAAGTTCAAACTTTAAAAGACATGTTGTTCAGATGTACAAGCCCCTCTTGCACAGAAAGTATGGCTTAGATATCTCTTGTAGTTTCTTCAGAACACACAAATTATCTGAAAATGCTTTTGAAGCAATAGACACAAAAACAGCTATAAATGAAAAACCTAATATGATAGACTCAAACTATAAACTATATTTTGTGTAGATTTACAAGTCCTACTTGCCCAGCAAAAAGGGTTCGAATAGTTCTTGCACTTTTTTCGAAACTCACAAACAACTGTTCATGGGCTGAAAAGGCTTTTGGAGCAATAAAAACTTAAAAACTGCTATAACTCAAAAATGCAATAAGATAAGTTCAAACTTTAAACGACATGTTGTTCAGATGTACAAGCCCCTCTTGCACAGAAAGTATGGCTTAGATATCTCTTGTAGTTTCTTCAGAACACACAAATTATCTGAAAATGCTTCAGAAGCAATAGACACAAAAACAGCTATAAATCCAAAACCTAATATGATAGACTCAAACTTTAAACTATATATTGTGTAGATTTACAGGTCCTACTTGCCCAGCAAAAAGGGTTCGAATAGCTCTTGCACTTTTTTCGAAACTCACAAACAACTGTTCATGGGCTGAAAAGGCTTTTGGAGCAATAAAAACTTAAAAACTGCTATAACTCAAAAATGCAATAAGATAAGTTCAAACTTTAAAAGACATGTTGTTCAGATGTACAAGCCCCTCTTGCACAGAAAGTATGGCTTAGATATCTCTTGTAGTTTCTTCAGAACACACAAATTATCTGAAAATGCTTTTGAAGCAATAGACACAAAAACAGCTATAAATCCAAAACCTAATATGATAGACTCAAACTTTAAACTATATTTTGTGTAGATTTACAGGTCCTACTTGCCCAGCAAAAAGGGTTCGAATAGCTCTTGCACTTTTTTCGAAACTCACAAACAACTGTTCATGGGCTGAAAAGGCTTTTGGAGCAATAAAAACTTAAAAACTGCTATAACTCAAAAATGCAATAAGATAAGTTCAAACTTTAAAAGACATGTTGTTCAGATGTACAAGCCCCTCTTGCACAGAAAGTATGGCTTAGATATCTCTTGTAGTTTCTTCAGAACACACAAATTATCTGAAAATGCTTTTGAAGCAAACGACACAAAAACAGCTATAAATCCAAAACCTAATATGATAGACTCAAACTTTAAACTATATATTGTGTAGATTTACAGGTCCTACTTGCCCAGCAAAAAGGGTTCGAATAGCTCTTGCACTTTTTTCGAAACTCACAAACAACTGTTCATGGGCTGAAAAGGCTTTTGGAGCAATAAAAACTTAAAAACTGCTATAACTCAAAAATGCAATAAGATAAGTTCAAACTTTAAAAGACATGTTGTTCAGATGTACAAGCCCCTCTTGCACAGAAAGTATGGCTTAGATATCTCTTGTAGTTTCTTCAGAACACACAAATTATCTGAAAATGCTTCAGAAGCAATAGACACAAAAACAGCTATAAATCCAAAACCTAATATGATAGACTCAAACTTTAAACTATATATTGTGTAGATTTACAGGTCCTACTTGCCCAGCAAAAAGGGTTCGAATAGCTCTTGCACTTTTTTCGAAACTCACAAACAACTGTTCATGGGCTGAAAAGGCTTTTGGAGCAATAAAAACTTAAAAACTGCTATAACTCAAAAATGCAATAAGATAAGTTCAAACTTTAAACGACATGTTGTTCAGATGTACAAGCCCCTCTTGCACAGAAAGTATGGCTTAGATATCTCTTGTAGTTTCTTCAGAACACACAAATTATCTGAAAATGCTTCAGAAGCAATAGACACAAAAACAGCTATAAATCCAAAACCTAATATGATAGACTCAAACTTTAAACTATATATTGTGTAGATTTACAGGTCCTACTTGCCCAGCAAAAAGGGTTCGAATAGCTCTTGCACTTTTTTCGAAACTCACAAACAACTGTTCATGGGCTGAAAAGGCTTTTGGAGCAATAAAAACTTAAAAACTGCTATAACTCAAAAATGCAATAAGATAAGTTCAAACTTTAAAAGACATGTTGTTCAGATGTACAAGCCCCTCTTGCACAGAAAGTATGGCTTAGATATCTCTTGTAGTTTCTTCAGAACACACAAATTATCTGAAAATGCTTTTGAAGCAAACGACACAAAAACAGCTATAAATCCAAAACCTAATATGATAGACTCAAACTTTAAACTATATATTGTGTAGATTTACAGGTCCTACTTGCCCAGCAAAAAGGGTTCGAATAGCTCTTGCACTTTTTTCGAAACTCACAAACAACTGTTCATGGGCTGAAAAGGCTTTTGGAGCAATAAAAACTTAAAAACTGCTATAACTCAAAAATGCAATAAGATAAGTTCAAACTTTAAAAGACATGTTGTTCAGATGTACAAGCCACTCTTGCACAGAAAGTATGGCTTAGATATCTCTTGTAGTTTCTTCAGAACACACAAATTATCTGAAAATGCTTCAGAAGCAATAGACACAAACACAGCTATAAATCCAAAACCTAATATGATAGACTCAAACTTTAAACTATATATTGTGTAGATTTACAGGTCCTACTTGCCCAGCAAAAAGGGTTCGAATAGCTCTTGCACTTTTTTCGAAACTCACAAACAACTGTTCATGGGCTGAAAAGGCTTTTGGAGCAATAAAAACTTAAAAACTGCTATAACTCAAAAATGCAATAAGATAAGTTCAAACTTTAAAAGACATGTTGTTCAGATGTACAAGCCCCTCTTGCACAGAAAGTATGGCTTAGATATCTCTTGTAGTTTCTTCAGAACACACAAATTATCTGAAAATGCTTCAGAAGCAATAGACACAAAAACAGCTATAAATCCAAAACCTAATATGATAGACTCAAACTTTAAACTATATATTGTGTAGATTTACAGGTCCTACTTGCCCAGCAAAAAGGGTTCGAATAGCTCTTGCACTTTTTTCGAAACTCACAAACAACTGTTCATGGGCTGAAAAGGCTTTTGGAGCAATAAAAACTTAAAAACTGCTATAACTCAAAAATGCAATAAGATAAGTTCAAACTTTAAACGACATGTTGTTCAGATGTACAAGCCCCTCTTGCACAGAAAGTATGGCTTAGATATCTCTTGTAGTTTCTTCAGAACACACAAATTATCTGAAAATGCTTCAGAAGCAATAGACACAAAAACAGCTATAAATCCAAAACCTAATATGATAGACTCAAACTTTAAACTATATATTGTGTAGATTTACAGGTCCTACTTGCCCAGCAAAAAGGGTTCGAATAGCTCTTGCACTTTTTTCGAAACTCACAAACAACTGTTCATGGGCTGAAAAGGCTTTTGGAGCAATAAAAACTTAAAAACTGCTATAACTCAAAAATGCAATAAGATAAGTTCAAACTTTAAAAGACATGTTGTTCAGATGTACAAGCCACTCTTGCACAGAAAGTATGGCTTAGATATCTCTTGTAGTTTCTTCAGAACACACAAATTATCTGAAAATGCTTCAGAAGCAATAGACACAAACACAGCTATAAATCCAAAACCTAATATGATAGACTCAAACTTTAAACTATATATTGTGTAGATTTACAGGTCCTACTTGCCCAGCAAAAAGGGTTCGAATAGCTCTTGCACTTTTTTCGAAACTCACAAACAACTGTTCATGGGCTGAAAAGGCTTTTGGAGCAATAAAAACTTAAAAACTGCTATAACTCAAAAATGCAATAAGATAAGTTCAAACTTTAAAAGACATGTTGTTCAGATGTACAAGCCCCTCTTGCACAGAAAGTATGGCTTAGATATCTCTTGTAGTTTCTTCAGAACACACAAATTATCTGAAAATGCTTTTGAAGCAAACGACACAAAAACAGCTATAAATCCAAAACCTAATATGATAGACTCAAACTTTAAACTATATATTGTGTAGATTTACAGGTCCTACTTGCCCAGCAAAAAGGGTTCGAATAGCTCTTGCACTTTTTTCGAAACTCACAAACAACTGTTCATGGGCTGAAAAGGCTTTTGGAGCAATAAAAACTTAAAAACTGCTATAACTCAAAAATGCAATAAGATAAGTTCAAACTTTAAACGACATGTTGTTCAGATGTACAAGCCCCTCTTGCACAGAAAGTATGGCTTAGATATCTCTTGTAGTTTCTTCAGAACACACAAATTATCTGAAAATGCTTCAGAAGCAATAGACACAAAAACAGCTATAAATCCAAAACCTAATATGATAGACTCAAACTTTAAACTATATATTGTGTAGATTTACAGGTCCTACTTGCCCAGCAAAAAGGGTTCGAATAGCTCTTGCACTTTTTTCGAAACTCACAAACAACTGTTCATGGGCTGAAAAGGCTTTTGGAGCAATAAAAACTTAAAAACTGCTATAACTCAAAAATGCAATAAGATAAGTTCAAACTTTAAACGACATGTTGTTCAGATGTACAAGCCCCTCTTGCACAGAAAGTATGGCTTAGATATCTCTTGTAGTTTCTTCAGAACACACAAATTATCTGAAAATGCTTCAGAAGCAATAGACACAAAAACAGCTATAAATCCAAAACCTAATATGATAGACTCAAACTTTAAACTATATATTGTGTAGATTTACAGGTCCTACTTGCCCAGCAAAAAGGGTTCGAATAGCTCTTGCACTTTTTTCGAAACTCACAAACAACTGTTCATGGGCTGAAAAGGCTTTTGGAGCAATAAAAACTTAAAAACTGCTATAACTCAAAAATGCAATAAGATAAGTTCAAACTTTAAAAGACATGTTGTTCAGATGTACAAGCCCCTCTTGCACAGAAAGTATGGCTTAGATATCTCTTGTAGTTTCTTCAGAACACACAAATTATCTGAAAATGCTTTTGAAGCAAACGACACAAAAACAGCTATAAATCCAAAACCTAATATGATAGACTCAAACTTTAAACTATATATTGTGTAGATTTACAGGTCCTACTTGCCCAGCAAAAAGGGTTCGAATAGCTCTTGCACTTTTTTCGAAACTCACAAACAACTGTTCATGGGCTGAAAAGGCTTTTGGAGCAATAAAAACTTAAAAACTGCTATAACTCAAAAATGCAATAAGATAAGTTCAAACTTTAAAAGACATGTTGTTCAGATGTACAAGCCACTCTTGCACAGAAAGTATGGCTTAGATATCTCTTGTAGTTTCTTCAGAACACACAAATTATCTGAAAATGCTTCAGAAGCAATAGACACAAACACAGCTATAAATCCAAAACCTAATATGATAGACTCAAACTTTAAACTATATATTGTGTAGATTTACAGGTCCTACTTCCCCAGCAAAAAGGGTTCGAATAGCTCTTGCACTTTTTTCGAAACTCACAAACAACTGTTCATGGGCTGAAAAGGCTTTTGGAGCAATAAAAACTTAAAAACTGCTATAACTCAAAAATGCAATAAGATAAGTTCAAACTTTAAAAGACATGTTGTTCAGATGTACAAGCCCCTCTTGCACAGAAAGTATGGCTTAGATATCTCTTGTAGTTTCTTCAGAACACACAAATTATCTGAAAATGCTTCAGAAGCAATAGACACAAAAACAGCTATAAATCCAAAACCTAATATGATAGACTCAAACTTTAAACTATATATTGTGTAGATTTACAGGTCCTACTTGCCCAGCAAAAAGGGTTCGAATAGCTCTTGCACTTTTTTCGAAACTCACAAACAACTGTTCATGGGCTGAAAAGGCTTTTGGAGCAATAAAAACTTAAAAACTGCTATAACTCAAAAATGCAATAAGATAAGTTCAAACTTTAAACGACATGTTGTTCAGATGTACAAGCCCCTCTTGCACAGAAAGTATGGCTTAGATATCTCTTGTAGTTTCTTCAGAACACACAAATTATCTGAAAATGCTTCAGAAGCAATAGACACAAAAACAGCTATAAATCCAAAACCTAATATGATAGACTCAAACTTTAAACTATATATTGTGTAGATTTACAGGTCCTACTTGCCCAGCAAAAAGGGTTCGAATAGCTCTTGCACTTTTTTCGAAACTCACAAACAACTGTTCATGGGCTGAAAAGGCTTTTGGAGCAATAAAAACTTAAAAACTGCTATAACTCAAAAATGCAATAAGATAAGTTCAAACTTTAAAAGACATGTTGTTCAGATGTACAAGCCACTCTTGCACAGAAAGTATGGCTTAGATATCTCTTGTAGTTTCTTCAGAACACACAAATTATCTGAAAATGCTTCAGAAGCAATAGACACAAACACAGCTATAAATCCAAAACCTAATATGATAGACTCAAACTTTAAACTATATATTGTGTAGATTTACAGGTCCTACTTGCCCAGCAAAAAGGGTTCGAATAGCTCTTGCACTTTTTTCGAAACTCACAAACAACTGTTCATGGGCTGAAAAGGCTTTTGGAGCAATAAAAACTTAAAAACTGCTATAACTCAAAAATGCAATAAGATAAGTTCAAACTTTAAAAGACATGTTGTTCAGATGTACAAGCCCCTCTTGCACAGAAAGTATGGCTTAGATATCTCTTGTAGTTTCTTCAGAACACACAAATTATCTGAAAATGCTTTTGAAGCAATAGACACAAAAACAGCTATAAATGAAAAACCTAATATGATAGACTCAAACTATAAACTATATTTTGTGTAGATTTACAAGTCCTACTTGCCCAGCAAAAAGGGTTCGAATAGTTCTTGCACTTTTTTCGAAACTCACAAACAACTGTTCATGGGCTGAAAAGGCTTTTGGAGCAATAAAAACTTAAAAACTGCTATAACTCAAAAATGCAATAAGATAAGTTCAAACTTTAAACGACATGTTGTTCAGATGTACAAGCCCCTCTTGCACAGAAAGTATGGCTTAGATATCTCTTGTAGTTTCTTCAGAACACACAAATTATCTGAAAATGCTTCAGAAGCAATAGACACAAAAACAGCTATAAATCCAAAACCTAATATGATAGACTCAAACTTTAAACTATATATTGTGTAGATTTACAGGTCCTACTTGCCCAGCAAAAAGGGTTCGAATAGCTCTTGCACTTTTTTCGAAACTCACAAACAACTGTTCATGGGCTGAAAAGGCTTTTGGAGCAATAAAAACTTAAAAACTGCTATAACTCAAAAATGCAATAAGATAAGTTCAAACTTTAAAAGACATGTTGTTCAGATGTACAAGCCCCTCTTGCACAGAAAGTATGGCTTAGATATCTCTTGTAGTTTCTTCAGAACACACAAATTATCTGAAAATGCTTTTGAAGCAATAGACACAAAAACAGCTATAAATCCAAAACCTAATATGATAGACTCAAACTTTAAACTATATTTTGTGTAGATTTACAGGTCCTACTTGCCCAGCAAAAAGGGTTCGAATAGCTCTTGCACTTTTTTCGAAACTCACAAACAACTGTTCATGGGCTGAAAAGGCTTTTGGAGCAATAAAAACTTAAAAACTGCTATAACTCAAAAATGCAATAAGATAAGTTCAAACTTTAAAAGACATGTTGTTCAGATGTACAAGCCCCTCTTGCACAGAAAGTATGGCTTAGATATCTCTTGTAGTTTCTTCAGAACACACAAATTATCTGAAAATGCTTTTGAAGCAAACGACACAAAAACAGCTATAAATCCAAAACCTAATATGATAGACTCAAACTTTAAACTATATATTGTGTAGATTTACAGGTCCTACTTGCCCAGCAAAAAGGGTTCGAATAGCTCTTGCACTTTTTTCGAAACTCACAAACAACTGTTCATGGGCTGAAAAGGCTTTTGGAGCAATAAAAACTTAAAAACTGCTATAACTCAAAAATGCAATAAGATAAGTTCAAACTTTAAAAGACATGTTGTTCAGATGTACAAGCCCCTCTTGCACAGAAAGTATGGCTTAGATATCTCTTGTAGTTTCTTCAGAACACACAAATTATCTGAAAATGCTTCAGAAGCAATAGACACAAAAACAGCTATAAATCCAAAACCTAATATGATAGACTCAAACTTTAAACTATATATTGTGTAGATTTACAGGTCCTACTTGCCCAGCAAAAAGGGTTCGAATAGCTCTTGCACTTTTTTCGAAACTCACAAACAACTGTTCATGGGCTGAAAAGGCTTTTGGAGCAATAAAAACTTAAAAACTGCTATAACTCAAAAATGCAATAAGATATGTTCAAACTTTAAACGACATGTTGTTCAGATGTACAAGCCCCTCTTGCACAGAAAGTATGGCTTAGATATCTCTTGTAGTTTCTTCAGAACACACAAATTATCTGAAAATGCTTCAGAAGCAATAGACACAAAAACAGCTATAAATCCAAAACCTAATATGATAGACTCAAACTTTAAACTATATATTGTGTAGATTTACAGGTCCTACTTGCCCAGCAAAAAGGGTTCGAATAGCTCTTGCACTTTTTTCGAAACTCACAAACAACTGTTCATGGGCTGAAAAGGCTTTTGGAGCAATAAAAACTTAAAAACTGCTATAACTCAAAAATGCAATAAGATAAGTTCAAACTTTAAAAGACATGTTGTTCAGATGTACAAGCCCCTCTTGCACAGAAAGTATGGCTTAGATATCTCTTGTAGTTTCTTCAGAACACACAAATTATCTGAAAATGCTTTTGAAGCAAACGACACAAAAACAGCTATAAATCCAAAACCTAATATGATAGACTCAAACTTTAAACTATATATTGTGTAGATTTACAGGTCCTACTTGCCCAGCAAAAAGGGTTCGAATAGCTCTTGCACTTTTTTCGAAACTCACAAACAACTGTTCATGGGCTGAAAAGGCTTTTGGAGCAATAAAAACTTAAAAACTGCTATAACTCAAAAATGCAATAAGATAAGTTCAAACTTTAAAAGACATGTTGTTCAGATGTACAAGCCACTCTTGCACAGAAAGTATGGCTTAGATATCTCTTGTAGTTTCTTCAGAACACACAAATTATCTGAAAATGCTTCAGAAGCAATAGACACAAACACAGCTATAAATCCAAAACCTAATATGATAGACTCAAACTTTAAACTATATATTGTGTAGATTTACAGGTCCTACTTGCCCAGCAAAAAGGGTTCGAATAGCTCTTGCACTTTTTTCGAAACTCACAAACAACTGTTCATGGGCTGAAAAGGCTTTTGGAGCAATAAAAACTTAAAAACTGCTATAACTCAAAAATGCAATAAGATAAGTTCAAACTTTAAAAGACATGTTGTTCAGATGTACAAGCCCCTCTTGCACAGAAAGTATGGCTTAGATATCTCTTGTAGTTTCTTCAGAACACACAAATTATCTGAAAATGCTTCAGAAGCAATAGACACAAAAACAGCTATAAATCCAAAACCTAATATGATAGACTCAAACTTTAAACTATATATTGTGTAGATTTACAGGTCCTACTTGCCCAGCAAAAAGGGTTCGAATAGCTCTTGCACTTTTTTCGAAACTCACAAACAACTGTTCATGGGCTGAAAAGGCTTTTGGAGCAATAAAAACTTAAAAACTGCTATAACTCAAAAATGCAATAAGATAAGTTCAAACTTTAAACGACATGTTGTTCAGATGTACAAGCCCCTCTTGCACAGAAAGTATGGCTTAGATATCTCTTGTAGTTTCTTCAGAACACACAAATTATCTGAAAATGCTTCAGAAGCAATAGACACAAAAACAGCTATAAATCCAAAACCTAATATGATAGACTCAAACTTTAAACTATATATTGTGTAGATTTACAGGTCCTACTTGCCCAGCAAAAAGGGTTCGAATAGCTCTTGCACTTTTTTCGAAACTCACAAACAACTGTTCATGGGCTGAAAAGGCTTTTGGAGCAATAAAAACTTAAAAACTGCTATAACTCAAAAATGCAATAAGATAAGTTCAAACTTTAAAAGACATGTTGTTCAGATGTACAAGCCACTCTTGCACAGAAAGTATGGCTTAGATATCTCTTGTAGTTTCTTCAGAACACACAAATTATCTGAAAATGCTTCAGAAGCAATAGACACAAACACAGCTATAAATCCAAAACCTAATATGATAGACTCAAACTTTAAACTATATATTGTGTAGATTTACAGGTCCTACTTGCCCAGCAAAAAGGGTTCGAATAGCTCTTGCACTTTTTTCGAAACTCACAAACAACTGTTCATGGGCTGAAAAGGCTTTTGGAGCAATAAAAACTTAAAAACTGCTATAACTCAAAAATGCAATAAGATAAGTTCAAACTTTAAACGACATGTTGTTCAGATGTACAAGCCCCTCTTGCACAGAAAGTATGGCTTAGATATCTCTTGTAGTTTCTTCAGAACACACAAATTATCTGAAAATGCTTTTGAAGCAATAGACACAAAAACAGCTATAAATCCAAAACCTAATATGATAGACTCAAACTTTAAACTATATATTGTGTAGATTTACAGGTCCTACTTGCCCAGCAAAAAGGGTTCGAATAGCTCTTGCACTTTTTTCGAAACTCACAAACAACTGTTCATGGGCTGAAAAGGCTTTTGGAGCAATAAAAACTTAAAAACTGCTATAACTCAAAAATGCAATAAGATAAGTTCAAACTTTAAAAGACATGTTGTTCAGATGTACAAGCCCCTCTTGCACAGAAAGTATGGCTTAGATATCTCTTGTAGTTTCTTCAGAACACACAAATTATCTGAAAATGCTTCAGAAGCAATAGACACAAACACAGCTATAAATCCAAAACCTAATATGATAGACTCAAACTTTAAACTATATATTGTGTAGATTTACAGGTCCTACTTGCCCAGCAAAAAGGGTTCGAATAGCTCTTGCACTTTTTTCGAAACTCACAAACAACTGTTCATGGGCTGAAAAGGCTTTTGGAGCAATAAAAACTTAAAAACTGCTATAACTCAAAAATGCAATAAGATAAGTTCAAACTTTAAAAGACATGTTGTTCAGATGTACAAGCCCCTCTTGCACAGAAAGTATGGCTTAGATATCTCTTGTAGTTTCTTCAGAACACACAAATTATCTGAAAATGCTTTTGAAGCAATAGACACAAAAACAGCTATAAATGAAAAACCTAATATGATAGACTCAAACTATAAACTATATATTGTGTAGATTTACAAGTCCTACTTGCCCAGCAAAAAGGGTTCGAATAGTTCTTGCACTTTTTTCGAAACTCACAAACAACTGTTCATGGGCTGAAAAGGCTTTTGGAGCAATAAAAACTTAAAAACTGCTATAACTCAAAAATGCAATAAGATAAGTTCAAACTTTAAACGACATGTTGTTCAGATGTACAAGCCCCTCTTGCACAGAAAGTATGGCTTAGATATCTCTTGTAGTTTCTTCAGAACACACAAATTATCTGAAAATGCTTCAGAAGCAATAGACACAAAAACAGCTATAAATCCAAAACCTAATATGATAGACTCAAACTTTAAACTATATATTGTGTAGATTTACAGGTCCTACTTGCCCAGCAAAAAGGGTTCGAATAGCTCTTGCACTTTTTTCGAAACTCACAAACAACTGTTCATGGGCTGAAAAGGCTTTTGGAGCAATAAAAACGTAAAAACTGCTATAACTCAAAAATGCAATAAGATAAGTTCAAACTTTAAAAGACATGTTGTTCAGATGTACAAGCCCCTCTTGCACAGAAAGTATGGCTTAGATATCTCTTGTAGTTTCTTCAGAACACACAAATTATCTGAAAATGCTTTTGAAGCAATAGACACAAAAACAGCTATAAATCCAAAACCTAATATGATAGACTCAAACTTTAAACTATATTTTGTGTAGATTTACAGGTCCTACTTGCCCAGCAAAAAGGGTTCGAATAGCTCTTGCACTTTTTTCGAAACTCACAAACAACTGTTCATGGGCTGAAAAGGCTTTTGGAGCAATAAAAACTTAAAAACTGCTATAACTCAAAAATGCAATAAGATAAGTTCAAACTTTAAATGACATGTTGTTCAGATGTACAAGCCCCTCTTGCACAGAAAGTATGGCTTAGATATCTCTTGTAGTTTCTTCAGAACACACAAATTATCTGAAAATGCTTTTGAAGCAAACGACACAAAAACAGCTATAAATCCAAAACCTAATATGATAGACTCAAACTTTAAACTATATATTGTGTAGATTTACAGGTCCTACTTGCCCAGCAAAAAGGGTTCGAATAGCTCTTGCACTTTTTTCGAAACTCACAAACAACTGTTCATGGGCTGAAAAGGCTTTTGGAGCAATAAAAACTTAAAAACTGCTATAACTCAAAAATGCAATAAGATAAGTTCAAACTTTAAAAGACATGTTGTTCAGATGTACAAGCCCCTCTTGCACAGAAAGTATGGCTTAGATATCTCTTGTAGTTTCTTCAGAACACACAAATTATCTGAAAATGCTTTTGAAGCAAACGACACAAAAACAGCTATAAATCCAAAACCTAATATGATAGACTCAAACTTTAAACTATATTTTGTGTAGATTTACAGGTCCTACTTGCCCAGCAAAAAGGGTTCGAATAGCTCTTGCACTTTTTTCGAAACTCACAAACAACTGTTCATGGGCTGAAAAGGCTTTTGGAGCAATAAAAACTTAAAAACTGCTATAACTCAAAAATGCAATAAGATAAGTTCAAACTTTAAATGACATGTTGTTCAGATGTACAAGCCCCTCTTGCACAGAAAGTATGGCTTAGATATCTCTTGTAGTTTCTTCAGAACACACAAATTATCTGAAAATGCTTTTGAAGCAAACGACACAAAAACAGCTATAAATCCAAAACCTAATATGATAGACTCAAACTTTAAACTATATATTGTGTAGATTTACAGGTCCTACTTGCCCAGCAAAAAGGGTTCGAATAGCTCTTGCACTTTTTTCGAAACTCACAAACAACTGTTCATGGGCTGAAAAGGCTTTTGGAGCAATAAAAACTTAAAAACTGCTATAACTCAAAAATGCAATAAGATAAGTTCAAACTTTAAAAGACATGTTGTTCAGATGTACAAGCCCCTCTTGCACAGAAAGTATGGCTTAGATATCTCTTGTAGTTTCTTCAGAACACACAAATTATCTGAAAATGCTTTTGAAGCAAACGACACAAAAACAGCTATAAATCCAAAACCTAATATGATAGACTCAAACTTTAAACTATATTTTGTGTAGATTTACAGGTCCTACTTGCCCAGCAAAAAGGGTTCGAATAGCTCTTGCACTTTTTTCGAAACTCACAAACAACTGTTCATGGGCTGAAAAGGCTTTTGGAGCAATAAAAACTTAAAAACTGCTATAACTCAAAAATGCAATAAGATAAGTTCAAACTTTAAAAGACATGTTGTTCAGATGTACAAGCCCCTCTTGCACAGAAAGTATGGCTTAGATATCTCTTGTAGTTTCTTCAGAACACACAAATTATCTGAAAATGCTTTTGAAGCAAACGACACAAAAACAGCTATAAATCCAAAACCTAATATGATAGACTCAAACTTTAAACTATATATTGTGTAGATTTACAGGTCCTACTTGCCCAGCAAAAAGGGTTCGAATAGCTCTTGCACTTTTTTCGAAACTCACAAACAACTGTTCATGGGCTGAAAAGGCTTTTGGAGCAATAAAAACTTAAAAACTGCTATAACTCAAAAATGCAATAAGATAAGTTCAAACTTTAAAAGACATGTTGTTCAGATGTACAAGCCCCTCTTGCACAGAAAGTATGGCTTAGATATCTCTTGTAGTTTCTTCAGAACACACAAATTATCTGAAAATGCTTCAGAAGCAATAGACACAAAAACAGCTATAAATCCAAAACCTAATATGATAGACTCAAACTTTAAACTATATATTGTGTAGATTTACAGGTCCTACTTGCCCAGCAAAAAGGGTTCGAATAGCTCTTGCACTTTTTTCGAAACTCACAAACAACTGTTCATGGGCTGAAAAGGCTTTTGGAGCAATAAAAACTTAAAAACTGCTATAACTCAAAAATGCAATAAGATAAGTTCAAACTTTAAAAGACATGTTGTTCAGATGTACAAGCCCCTCTTGCACAGAAAGTATGGCTTAGATATCTCTTGTAGTTTCTTCAGAACACACAAATTATCTGAAAATGCTTTTGAAGCAATAGACACAAAAACAGCTATAAATCCAAAACCTAATATGATAGACTCAAACTTTAAACTATATTTTGTGTAGATTTACAGGTCCTACTTGCCCAGCAAAAAGGGTTCGAATAGCTCTTGCACTTTTTTCGAAACTCACAAACAACTGTTCATGGGCTGAAAAGGCTTTTGGAGCAATAAAAACTTAAAAACTGCTATAACTCAAAAATGCAATAAGATAAGTTCAAACTTTAAAAGACATGTTGTTCAGATGTACAAGCCCCTCTTGCACAGAAAGTATGGCTTAGATATCTCTTGTAGTTTCTTCAGAACACACAAATTATCTGAAAATGCTTTTGAAGCAAACGACACAAAAACAGCTATAAATCCAAAACCTAATATGATAGACTCAAACTTTAAACTATATATTGTGTAGATTTACAGGTCCTACTTGCCCAGCAAAAAGGGTTCGAATAGCTCTTGCACTTTTTTCGAAACTCACAAACAACTGTTCATGGGCTGAAAAGGCTTTTGGAGCAATAAAAACTTAAAAACTGCTATAACTCAAAAATGCAATAAGATAAGTTCAAACTTTAAAAGACATGTTGTTCAGATGTACAAGCCCCTCTTGCACAGAAAGTATGGCTTAGATATCTCTTGTAGTTTCTTCAGAACACACAAATTATCTGAAAATGCTTTTGAAGCAAACGACACAAAAACAGCTATAAATCCAAAACCTAATATGATAGACTCAAACTTTAAACTATATTTTGTGTAGATTTACAGGTCCTACTTGCCCAGCAAAAAGGGTTCGAATAGCTCTTGCACTTTTTTCGAAACTCACAAACAACTGTTCATGGGCTGAAAAGGCTTTTGGAGCAATAAAAACTTAAAAACTGCTATAACTCAAAAATGCAATAAGATAAGTTCAAACTTTAAAAGACATGTTGTTCAGATGTACAAGCCCCTCTTGCACAGAAAGTATGGCTTAGATATCTCTTGTAGTTTCTTCAGAACACACAAATTATCTGAAAATGCTTTTGAAGCAAACGACACAAAAACAGCTATAAATCCAAAACCTAATATGATAGACTCAAACTTTAAACTATATATTGTGTAGATTTACAGGTCCTACTTGCCCAGCAAAAAGGGTTCGAATAGCTCTTGCACTTTTTTCGAAACTCACAAACAACTGTTCATGGGCTGAAAAGGCTTTTGGAGCAATAAAAACTTAAAAACTGCTATAACTCAAAAATGCAATAAGATAAGTTCAAACTTTAAAAGACATGTTGTTCAGATGTACAAGCCCCTCTTGCACAGAAAGTATGGCTTAGATATCTCTTGTAGTTTCTTCAGAACACACAAATTATCTGAAAATGCTTTTGAAGCAATAGACACAAAAACAGCTATAAATCCAAAACCTAATATGATAGACTCAAACTTTAAACTATATTTTGTGTAGATTTACAGGTCCTACTTGCCCAGCAAAAAGGGTTCGAATAGCTCTTGCACTTTTTTCGAAACTCACAAACAACTGTTCATGGGCTGAAAAGGCTTTTGGAGCAATAAAAACTTAAAAACTGCTATAACTCAAAAATGCAATAAGATAAGTTCAAACTTTAAAAGACATGTTGTTCAGATGTACAAGCCCCTCTTGCACAGAAAGTATGGCTTAGATATCTCTTGTAGTTTCTTCAGAACACAAATTATCTGAAAATGCTTCAGAAGCAATAGACACAAAAACAGCTATAAATCCAAAACCTAATATGATAGACTCAAACTTTAAACTATATATTGTGTAGATTTACAGGTCCTACTTGCCCAGCAAAAAGGGTTCGAATAGCTCTTGCACTTTTTTCGAAACTCACAAACAACTGTTCATGGGCTGAAAAGGCTTTTGGAGCAATAAAAACGTAAAAACTGCTATAACTCAAAAATGCAATAAGATAAGTTCAAACTTTAAAAGACATGTTGTTCAGATGTACAAGCCCCTCTTGCACAGAAAGTATGGCTTAGATATCTCTTGTAGTTTCTTCAGAACACACAAATTATCTGAAAATGCTTTTGAAGCAAACGACACAAAAACAGCTATAAATCCAAAACCTAATATGATAGACTCAAACTTTAAACTATATATTGTGTAGATTTACAGGTCCTACTTGCCCAGCAAAAAGGGTTCGAATAGCTCTTGCACTTTTTTCGAAACTCACAAACAACTGTTCATGGGCTGAAAAGGCTTTTGGAGCAATAAAAACTTAAAAACTGCTATAACTCAAAAATGCAATAAGATAAGTTCAAACTTTAAAAGACATGTTGTTCAGATGTACAAGCCACTCTTGCACAGAAAGTATGGCTTAGATATCTCTTGTAGTTTCTTCAGAACACACAAATTATCTGAAAATGCTTCAGAAGCAATAGACACAAACACAGCTATAAATCCAAAACCTAATATGATAGACTCAAACTTTAAACTATATATTGTGTAGATTTACAGGTCCTACTTGCCCAGCAAAAAGGGTTCGAATAGCTCTTGCACTTTTTTCGAAACTCACAAACAACTGTTCATGGGCTGAAAAGGCTTTTGGAGCAATAAAAACTTAAAAACTGCTATAACTCAAAAATGCAATAAGATAAGTTCAAACTTTAAAAGACATGTTGTTCAGATGTACAAGCCCCTCTTGCACAGAAAGTATGGCTTAGATATCTCTTGTAGTTTCTTCAGAACACACAAATTATCTGAAAATGCTTTTGAAGCAAACGACACAAAAACAGCTATAAATCCAAAACCTAATATGATAGACTCAAACTTTAAACTATATATTGTGTAGATTTACAGGTCCTACTTGCCCAGCAAAAAGGGTTCGAATAGCTCTTGCACTTTTTTCGAAACTCACAAACAACTGTTCATGGGCTGAAAAGGCTTTTGGAGCAATAAAAACTTAAAAACTGCTATAACTCAAAAATGCAATAAGATAAGTTCAAACTTTAAACGACATGTTGTTCAGATGTACAAGCCCCTCTTGCACAGAAAGTATGGCTTAGATATCTCTTGTAGTTTCTTCAGAACACACAAATTATCTGAAAATGCTTCAGAAGCAATAGACACAAAAACAGCTATAAATCCAAAACCTAATATGATAGACTCAAACTTTAAACTATATATTGTGTAGATTTACAGGTCCTACTTGCCCAGCAAAAAGGGTTCGAATAGCTCTTGCACTTTTTTCGAAACTCACAAACAACTGTTCATGGGCTGAAAAGGCTTTTGGAGCAATAAAAACTTAAAAACTGCTATAACTCAAAAATGCAATAAGATAAGTTCAAACTTTAAAAGACATGTTGTTCAGATGTACAAGCCCCTCTTGCACAGAAAGTATGGCTTAGATATCTCTTGTAGTTTCTTCAGAACACACAAATTATCTGAAAATGCTTCAGAAGCAATAGACACAAAAACAGCTATAAATCCAAAACCTAATATGATAGACTCAAACTTTAAACTATATATTGTGTAGATTTACAGGTCCTACTTGCCCAGCAAAAAGGGTTCGAATAGCTCTTGCACTTTTTTCGAAACTCACAAACAACTGTTCATGGGCTGAAAAGGCTTTTGGAGCAATAAAAACTTAAAAACTGCTATAACTCAAAAATGCAATAAGATAAGTTCAAACTTTAAAAGACATGTTGTTCAGATGTACAAGCCCCTCTTGCACAGAAAGTATGGCTTAGATATCTCTTGTAGTTTCTTCAGAACACACAAATTATCTGAAAATGCTTTTGAAGCAATAGACACAAAAACAGCTATAAATCCAAAACCTAATATGATAGACTCAAACTTTAAACTATATTTTGTGTAGATTTACAGGTCCTACTTGCCCAGCAAAAAGGGTTCGAATAGCTCTTGCACTTTTTTCGAAACTCACAAACAACTGTTCATGGGCTGAAAAGGCTTTTGGAGCAATAAAAACTTAAAAACTGCTATAACTCAAAAATGCAATAAGATAAGTTCAAACTTTAAAAGACATGTTGTTCAGATGTACAAGCCCCTCTTGCACAGAAAGTATGGCTTAGATATCTCTTGTAGTTTCTTCAGAACACACAAATTATCTGAAAATGCTTTTGAAGCAAACGACACAAAAACAGCTATAAATCCAAAACCTAATATGATAGACTCAAACTTTAAACTATATATTGTGTAGATTTACAGGTCCTACTTGCCCAGCAAAAAGGGTTCGAATAGCTCTTGCACTTTTTTCGAAACTCACAAACAACTGTTCATGGGCTGAAAAGGCTTTTGGAGCAATAAAAACTTAAAAACTGCTATAACTCAAAAATGCAATAAGATAAGTTCAAACTTTAAAAGACATGTTGTTCAGATGTACAAGCCCCTCTTGCACAGAAAGTATGGCTTAGATATCTCTTGTAGTTTCTTCAGAACACACAAATTATCTGAAAATGCTTTTGAAGCAAACGACACAAAAACAGCTATAAATCCAAAACCTAATATGATAGACTCAAACTTTAAACTATATTTTGTGTAGATTTACAGGTCCTACTTGCCCAGCAAAAAGGGTTCGAATAGCTCTTGCACTTTTTTCGAAACTCACAAACAACTGTTCATGGGCTGAAAAGGCTTTTGGAGCAATAAAAACTTAAAAACTGCTATAACTCAAAAATGCAATAAGATAAGTTCAAACTTTAAAAGACATGTTGTTCAGATGTACAAGCCCCTCTTGCACAGAAAGTATGGCTTAGATATCTCTTGTAGTTTCTTCAGAACACACAAATTATCTGAAAATGCTTTTGAAGCAAACGACACAAAAACAGCTATAAATCCAAAACCTAATATGATAGACTCAAACTTTAAACTATATATTGTGTAGATTTACAGGTCCTACTTGCCCAGCAAAAAGGGTTCGAATAGCTCTTGCACTTTTTTCGAAACTCACAAACAACTGTTCATGGGCTGAAAAGGCTTTTGGAGCAATAAAAACTTAAAAACTGCTATAACTCAAAAATGCAATAAGATAAGTTCAAACTTTAAAAGACATGTTGTTCAGATGTACAAGCCCCTCTTGCACAGAAAGTATGGCTTAGATATCTCTTGTAGTTTCTTCAGAACACACAAATTATCTGAAAATGCTTTTGAAGCAATAGACACAAAAACAGCTATAAATCCAAAACCTAATATGATAGACTCAAACTTTAAACTATATTTTGTGTAGATTTACAGGTCCTACTTGCCCAGCAAAAAGGGTTCGAATAGCTCTTGCACTTTTTTCGAAACTCACAAACAACTGTTCATGGGCTGAAAAGGCTTTTGGAGCAATAAAAACTTAAAAACTGCTATAACTCAAAAATGCAATAAGATAAGTTCAAACTTTAAAAGACATGTTGTTCAGATGTACAAGCCCCTCTTGCACAGAAAGTATGGCTTAGATATCTCTTGTAGTTTCTTCAGAACACAAATTATCTGAAAATGCTTCAGAAGCAATAGACACAAAAACAGCTATAAATCCAAAACCTAATATGATAGACTCAAACTTTAAACTATATATTGTGTAGATTTACAGGTCCTACTTGCCCAGCAAAAAGGGTTCGAATAGCTCTTGCACTTTTTTCGAAACTCACAAACAACTGTTCATGGGCTGAAAAGGCTTTTGGAGCAATAAAAACGTAAAAACTGCTATAACTCAAAAATGCAATAAGATAAGTTCAAACTTTAAAAGACATGTTGTTCAGATGTACAAGCCCCTCTTGCACAGAAAGTATGGCTTAGATATCTCTTGTAGTTTCTTCAGAACACACAAATTATCTGAAAATGCTTTTGAAGCAAACGACACAAAAACAGCTATAAATCCAAAACCTAATATGATAGACTCAAACTTTAAACTATATATTGTGTAGATTTACAGGTCCTACTTGCCCAGCAAAAAGGGTTCGAATAGCTCTTGCACTTTTTTCGAAACTCACAAACAACTGTTCATGGGCTGAAAAGGCTTTTGGAGCAATAAAAACTTAAAAACTGCTATAACTCAAAAATGCAATAAGATAAGTTCAAACTTTAAAAGACATGTTGTTCAGATGTACAAGCCACTCTTGCACAGAAAGTATGGCTTAGATATCTCTTGTAGTTTCTTCAGAACACACAAATTATCTGAAAATGCTTCAGAAGCAATAGACACAAACACAGCTATAAATCCAAAACCTAATATGATAGACTCAAACTTTAAACTATATATTGTGTAGATTTACAGGTCCTACTTGCCCAGCAAAAAGGGTTCGAATAGCTCTTGCACTTTTTTCGAAACTCACAAACAACTGTTCATGGGCTGAAAAGGCTTTTGGAGCAATAAAAACTTAAAAACTGCTATAACTCAAAAATGCAATAAGATAAGTTCAAACTTTAAAAGACATGTTGTTCAGATGTACAAGCCCCTCTTGCACAGAAAGTATGGCTTAGATATCTCTTGTAGTTTCTTCAGAACACACAAATTATCTGAAAATGCTTTTGAAGCAAACGACACAAAAACAGCTATAAATCCAAAACCTAATATGATAGACTCAAACTTTAAACTATATTTTGTGTAGATTTACAGGTCCTACTTGCCCAGCAAAAAGGGTTCGAATAGCTCTTGCACTTTTTTCGAAACTCACAAACAACTGTTCATGGGCTGAAAAGGCTTTTGGAGCAATAAAAACTTAAAAATTGCTATAACTCAAAAATGCAATAAGATAAGTTCAAACTTTAAAAGACATGTTGTTCAGATGTACAAGCCCCTCTTGCACAGAAAGTATGGCTTAGATATCTCTTGTAGTTTCTTCAGAACACACAAATTATCTGAAAATGCTTTTGAAGCAAACGACACAAAAACAGCTATAAATCCAAAACCTAATATGATAGACTCAAACTTTAAACTATATATTGTGTAGATTTACAGGTCCTACTTGCCCAGCAAAAAGGGTTCGAATAGCTCTTGCACTTTTTTCAAAACTCACAAACAACTGTTCATGGGCTGAAAAGGCTTTTGGAGCAATAAAAACTTAAAAACTGCTATAACTCAAAAATGCAATAAGATAAGTTCAAACTTTAAAAGACATGTTGTTCAGATGTACAAGCCCCTCTTGCACAGAAAGTATGGCTTAGATATCTCTTGTAGTTTCTTCAGAACACACAAATTATCTGAAAATGCTTTTGAAGCAAACGACACAAAAACAGCTATAAATCCAAAACCTAATATGATAGACTCAAACTTTAAACTATATTTTGTGTAGATTTACAGGTCCTACTTGCCCAGCAAAAAGGGTTCGAATAGCTCTTGCACTTTTTTCGAAACTCACAAACAACTGTTCATGGGCTGAAAAGGCTTTTGGAGCAATAAAAACTTAAAAACTGCTATAACTCAAAAATGCAATAAGATAAGTTCAAACTTTAAAAGACATGTTGTTCAGATGTACAAGCCCCTCTTGCACAGAAAGTATGGCTTAGATATCTCTTGTAGTTTCTTCAGAACACACAAATTATCTGAAAATGCTTTTGAAGCAAACGACACAAAAACAGCTATAAATCCAAAACCTAATATGATAGACTCAAACTTTAAACTATATATTGTGTAGATTTACAGGTCCTACTTGCCCAGCAAAAAGGGTTCGAATAGCTCTTGCACTTTTTTCGAAACTCACAAACAACTGTTCATGGGCTGAAAAGGCTTTTGGAGCAATAAAAACTTAAAAACTGCTATAACTCAAAAATGCAATAAGATAAGTTCAAACTTTAAAAGACATGTTGTTCAGATGTACAAGCCCCTCTTGCACAGAAAGTATGGCTTAGATATCTCTTGTAGTTTCTTCAGAACACACAAATTATCTGAAAATGCTTTTGAAGCAATAGACACAAAAACAGCTATAAATCCAAAACCTAATATGATAGACTCAAACTTTAAACTATATTTTGTGTAGATTTACAGGTCCTACTTGCCCAGCAAAAAGGGTTCGAATAGCTCTTGCACTTTTTTCGAAACTCACAAACAACTGTTCATGGGCTGAAAAGGCTTTTGGAGCAATAAAAACTTAAAAACTGCTATAACTCAAAAATGCAATAAGATAAGTTCAAACTTTAAAAGACATGTTGTTCAGATGTACAAGCCCCTCTTGCACAGAAAGTATGGCTTAGATATCTCTTGTAGTTTCTTCAGAACACACAAATTATCTGAAAATGCTTCAGAAGCAATAGACACAAAAACAGCTATAAATCCAAAACCTAATATGATAGACTCAAACTTTAAACTATATATTGTGTAGATTTACAGGTCCTACTTGCCCAGCAAAAAGGGTTCGAATAGCTCTTGCACTTTTTTCGAAACTCACAAACAACTGTTCATGGGCTGAAAAGGCTTTTGGAGCAATAAAAACGTAAAAACTGCTATAACTCAAAAATGCAATAAGATAAGTTCAAACTTTAAAAGACATGTTGTTCAGATGTACAAGCCCCTCTTGCACAGAAAGTATGGCTTAGATATCTCTTGTAGTTTCTTCAGAACACACAAATTATCTGAAAATGCTTTTGAAGCAAACGACACAAAAACAGCTATAAATCCAAAACCTAATATGATAGACTCAAACTTTAAACTATATATTGTGTAGATTTACAGGTCCTACTTGCCCAGCAAAAAGGGTTCGAATAGCTCTTGCACTTTTTTCGAAACTCACAAACAACTGTTCATGGGCTGAAAAGGCTTTTGGAGCAATAAAAACTTAAAAACTGCTATAACTCAAAAATGCAATAAGATAAGTTCAAACTTTAAAAGACATGTTGTTCAGATGTACAAGCCACTCTTGCACAGAAAGTATGGCTTAGATATCTCTTGTAGTTTCTTCAGAACACACAAATTATCTGAAAATGCTTCAGAAGCAATAGACACAAACACAGCTATAAATCCAAAACCTAATATGATAGACTCAAACTTTAAACTATATATTGTGTAGATTTACAGGTCCTACTTGCCCAGCAAAAAGGGTTCGAATAGCTCTTGCACTTTTTTCGAAACTCACAAACAACTGTTCATGGGCTGAAAAGGCTTTTGGAGCAATAAAAACTTAAAAACTGCTATAACTCAAAAATGCAATAAGATAAGTTCAAACTTTAAAAGACATGTTGTTCAGATGTACAAGCCCCTCTTGCACAGAAAGTATGGCTTAGATATCTCTTGTAGTTTCTTCAGAACACACAAATTATCTGAAAATGCTTTTGAAGCAATAGACACAAAAACAGCTATAAATGAAAAACCTAATATGATAGACTCAAACTATAAACTATATTTTGTGTAGATTTACAAGTCCTACTTGCCCAGCAAAAAGGGTTCGAATAGTTCTTGCACTTTTTTCGAAACTCACAAACAACTGTTCATGGGCTGAAAAGGCTTTTGGAGCAATAAAAACTTAAAAACTGCTATAACTCAAAAATGCAATAAGATAAGTTCAAACTTTAAACGACATGTTGTTCAGATGTACAAGCCCCTCTTGCACAGAAAGTATGGCTTAGATATCTCTTGTAGTTTCTTCAGAACACACAAATTATCTGAAAATGCTTCAGAAGCAATAGACACAAAAACAGCTATAAATCCAAAACCTAATATGATAGACTCAAACTTTAAACTATATATTGTGTAGATTTACAGGTCCTACTTGCCCAGCAAAAAGGGTTCGAATAGCTCTTGCACTTTTTTCGAAACTCACAAACAACTGTTCATGGGCTGAAAAGGCTTTTGGAGCAATAAAAACTTAAAAACTGCTATAACTCAAAAATGCAATAAGATAAGTTCAAACTTTAAAAGACATGTTGTTCAGATGTACAAGCCCCTCTTGCACAGAAAGTATGGCTTAGATATCTCTTGTAGTTTCTTCAGAACACACAAATTATCTGAAAATGCTTTTGAAGCAATAGACACAAAAACAGCTATAAATCCAAAACCTAATATGATAGACTCAAACTTTAAACTATATTTTGTGTAGATTTACAGGTCCTACTTGCCCAGCAAAAAGGGTTCGAATAGCTCTTGCACTTTTTTCGAAACTCACAAACAACTGTTCATGGGCTGAAAAGGCTTTTGGAGCAATAAAAACTTAAAAACTGCTATAACTCAAAAATGCAATAAGATAAGTTCAAACTTTAAAAGACATGTTGTTCAGATGTACAAGCCCCTCTTGCACAGAAAGTATGGCTTAGATATCTCTTGTAGTTTCTTCAGAACACACAAATTATCTGAAAATGCTTCAGAAGCAATAGACACAAAAACAGCTATAAATCCAAAACCTAATATGATAGACTCAAACTTTAAACTATATATTGTGTAGATTTACAGGTCCTACTTTCCCAGCAAAAAGGGTTCGAATAGCTCTTGCACTTTTTTTCGAAACTCACAAACAACTGTTCATGGGCTGAAAAGGCTTTTGGAGCAATAAAAACTTAAAAACTGCTATAACTCAAAAATGCAATAAGATAAGTTCAAACTTTAAAAGACATGTTGTTCAGATGTACAAGCCCCTCTTGCACAGAAAGTATGGCTTAGATATCTCTTGTAGTTTCTTCAGAACACACAAATTATCTGAAAATGCTTTTGAAGCAATAGACACAAAAACAGCTATAAATGAAAAACCTAATATGATAGACTCAAACTATAAACTATATTTTGTGTAGATTTACAAGTCCTACTTGCCCAGCAAAAAGGGTTCGAATAGTTCTTGCACTTTTTTCGAAACTCACAAACAACTGTTCATGGGCTGAAAAGGCTTTTGGAGCAATAAAAACTTAAAAACTGCTATAACTCAAAAATGCAATAAGATAAGTTCAAACTTTAAACGACATGTTGTTCAGATGTACAAGCCCCTCTTGCACAGAAAGTATGGCTTAGATATCTCTTGTAGTTTCTTCAGAACACACAAATTATCTGAAAAAGCTTCAGAAGCAATAGACACAAAAACAGCTATAAATCCAAAACCTAATATGATAGACTCAAACTTTAAACTATATATTGTGTAGATTTACAGGTCCTACTTGCCCAGCAAAAAGGGTTCGAATAGCTCTTGCACTTTTTTCGAAACTCACAAACAACTGTTCATGGGCTGAAAAGGCTTTTGGAGCAATAAAAACTTAAAAACTGCTATAACTCAAAAATGCAATAAGATAAGTTCAAACTTTAAAAGACATGTTGTTCAGATGTACAAGCCCCTCTTGCACAGAAAGTATGGCTTAGATATCTCTTGTAGTTTCTTCAGAACACACAAATTATCTGAAAATGCTTTTGAAGCAATAGACACAAAAACAGCTATAAATCCAAAACCTAATATGATAGACTCAAACTTTAAACTATATTTTGTGTAGATTTACAGGTCCTACTTGCCCAGCAAAAAGGGTTCGAATAGCTCTTGCACTTTTTTCGAAACTCACAAACAACTGTTCATGGGCTGAAAAGGCTTTTGGAGCAATAAAAACTTAAAAACTGCTATAACTCAAAAATGCAATAAGATAAGTTCAAACTTTAAAAGACATGTTGTTCAGATGTACAAGCCCCTCTTGCACAGAAAGTATGGCTTAGATATCTCTTGTAGTTTCTTCAGAACACACAAATTATCTGAAAATGCTTCAGAAGCAATAGACACAAAAACAGCTATAAATCCAAAACCTAATATGATAGACTCAAACTTTAAACTATATATTGTGTAGATTTACAGGTCCTACTTGCCCAGCAAAAAGGGTTCGAATAGCTCTTGCACTTTTTTCGAAACTCACAAACAACTGTTCATGGGCTGAAAAGGCTTTTGGAGCAATAAAAACTTAAAAACTGCTATAACTCAAAAATGCAATAAGATAAGTTCAAACTTTAAAAGACATGTTGTTCAGATGTACAAGCCCCTCTTGCACAGAAAGTATGGCTTAGATATCTCTTGTAGTTTCTTCAGAACACACAAATTATCTGAAAATGCTTTTGAAGCAATAGACACAAAAACAGCTATAAATCCAAAACCTAATATGATAGACTCAAACTTTAAACTATATTTTGTGTAGATTTACAGGTCCTACTTGCCCAGCAAAAAGGGTTCGAATAGCTCTTGCACTTTTTTCGAAACTCACAAACAACTGTTCATGGGCTGAAAAGGCTTTTGGAGCAATAAAAACTTAAAAACTGCTATAACTCAAAAATGCAATAAGATAAGTTCAAACTTTAAAAGACATGTTGTTCAGATGTACAAGCCCCTCTTGCACAGAAAGTATGGCTTAGATATCTCTTGTAGTTTCTTCAGAACACACAAATTATCTGAAAATGCTTTTGAAGCAAACGACACAAAAACAGCTATAAATCCAAAACCTAATATGATAGACTCAAACTTTAAACTATATATTGTGTAGATTTACAGGTCCTACTTGCCCAGCAAAAAGGGTTCGAATAGCTCTTGCACTTTTTTCGAAACTCACAAACAACTGTTCATGGGCTGAAAAGGCTTTTGGAGCAATAAAAACTTAAAAACTGCTATAACTCAAAAATGCAATAAGATAAGTTCAAACTTTAAAAGACATGTTGTTCAGATGTACAAGCCCCTCTTGCACAGAAAGTATGGCTTAGATATCTCTTGTAGTTTCTTCAGAACACACAAATTATCTGAAAATGCTTTTGAAGCAATAGACACAAAAACAGCTATAAATCCAAAACCTAATATGATAGACTCAAACTTTAAACTATATTTTGTGTAGATTTACAGGTCCTACTTGCCCAGCAAAAAGGGTTCGAATAGCTCTTGCACTTTTTTCGAAACTCACAAACAACTGTTCATGGGCTGAAAAGGCTTTTGGAGCAATAAAAACTTAAAAACTGCTATAACTCAAAAATGCAATAAGATAAGTTCAAACTTTAAAAGACATGTTGTTCAGATGTACAAGCCCCTCTTGCACAGAAAGTATGGCTTAGATATCTCTTGTAGTTTCTTCAGAACACACAAATTATCTGAAAATGCTTCAGAAGCAATAGACACAAAAACAGCTATAAATCCAAAACCTAATATGATAGACTCAAACTTTAAACTATATATTGTGTAGATTTACAGGTCCTACTTGCCCAGCAAAAAGGGTTCGAATAGCTCTTGCACTTTTTTCGAAACTCACAAACAACTGTTCATGGGCTGAAAAGGCTTTTGGAGCAATAAAAACTTAAAAACTGCTATAACTCAAAAATGCAATAAGATAAGTTCAAACTTTAAAAGACATGTTGTTCAGATGTACAAGCCCCTCTTGCACAGAAAGTATGGCTTAGATATCTCTTGTAGTTTCTTCAGAACACACAAATTATCTGAAAATGCTTTTGAAGCAATAGACACAAAAACAGCTATAAATGAAAAACCTAATATGATAGACTCAAACTATAAACTATATTTTGTGTAGATTTACAAGTCCTACTTGCCCAGCAAAAAGGGTTCGAATAGTTCTTGCACTTTTTTCGAAACTCACAAACAACTGTTCATGGGCTGAAAAGGCTTTTGGAGCAATAAAAACTTAAAAACTGCTATAACTCAAAAATGCAATAAGATAAGTTCAAACTTTAAACGACATGTTGTTCAGATGTACAAGCCCCTCTTGCACAGAAAGTATGGCTTAGATATCTCTTGTAGTTTCTTCAGAACACACAAATTATCTGAAAAAGCTTCAGAAGCAATAGACACAAAAACAGCTATAAATCCAAAACCTAATATGATAGACTCAAACTTTAAACTATATATTGTGTAGATTTACAGGTCCTACTTGCCCAGCAAAAAGGGTTCGAATAGCTCTTGCACTTTTTTCGAAACTCACAAACAACTGTTCATGGGCTGAAAAGGCTTTTGGAGCAATAAAAACTTAAAAACTGCTATAACTCAAAAATGCAATAAGATAAGTTCAAACTTTAAAAGACATGTTGTTCAGATGTACAAGCCCCTCTTGCACAGAAAGTATGGCTTAGATATCTCTTGTAGTTTCTTCAGAACACACAAATTATCTGAAAATGCTTTTGAAGCAATAGACACAAAAACAGCTATAAATCCAAAACCTAATATGATAGACTCAAACTTTAAACTATATTTTGTGTAGATTTACAGGTCCTACTTGCCCAGCAAAAAGGGTTCGAATAGCTCTTGCACTTTTTTCGAAACTCACAAACAACTGTTCATGGGCTGAAAAGGCTTTTGGAGCAATAAAAACTTAAAAACTGCTATAACTCAAAAATGCAATAAGATAAGTTCAAACTTTAAAAGACATGTTGTTCAGATGTACAAGCCCCTCTTGCACAGAAAGTATGGCTTAGATATCTCTTGTAGTTTCTTCAGAACACACAAATTATCTGAAAATGCTTCAGAAGCAATAGACACAAAAACAGCTATAAATCCAAAACCTAATATGATAGACTCAAACTTTAAACTATATATTGTGTAGATTTACAGGTCCTACTTGCCCAGCAAAAAGGGTTCGAATAGCTCTTGCACTTTTTTCGAAACTCACAAACAACTGTTCATGGGCTGAAAAGGCTTTTGGAGCAATAAAAACTTAAAAACTGCTATAACTCAAAAATGCAATAAGATAAGTTCAAACTTTAAAAGACATGTTGTTCAGATGTACAAGCCCCTCTTGCACAGAAAGTATGGCTTAGATATCTCTTGTAGTTTCTTCAGAACACACAAATTATCTGAAAATGCTTTTGAAGCAATAGACACAAAAACAGCTATAAATCCAAAACCTAATATGATAGACTCAAACTTTAAACTATATTTTGTGTAGATTTACAGGTCCTACTTGCCCAGCAAAAAGGGTTCGAATAGCTCTTGCACTTTTTTCGAAACTCACAAACAACTGTTCATGGGCTGAAAAGGCTTTTGGAGCAATAAAAACTTAAAAACTGCTATAACTCAAAAATGCAATAAGATAAGTTCAAACTTTAAAAGACATGTTGTTCAGATGTACAAGCCCCTCTTGCACAGAAAGTATGGCTTAGATATCTCTTGTAGTTTCTTCAGAACACACAAATTATCTGAAAATGCTTTTGAAGCAAACGACACAAAAACAGCTATAAATCCAAAACCTAATATGATAGACTCAAACTTTAAACTATATATTGTGTAGATTTACAGGTCCTACTTGCCCAGCAAAAAGGGTTCGAATAGCTCTTGCACTTTTTTCGAAACTCACAAACAACTGTTCATGGGCTGAAAAGGCTTTTGGAGCAATAAAAACTTAAAAACTGCTATAACTCAAAAATGCAATAAGATAAGTTCAAACTTTAAAAGACATGTTGTTCAGATGTACAAGCCCCTCTTGCACAGAAAGTATGGCTTAGATATCTCTTGTAGTTTCTTCAGAACACACAAATTATCTGAAAATGCTTTTGAAGCAAACGACACAAAAACAGCTATAAATCCAAAACCTAATATGATAGACTCAAACTTTAAACTATATATTGTGTAGATTTACAGGTCCTACTTGCCCAGCAAAAAGGGTTCGAATAGCTCTTGCACTTTTTTCGAAACTCACAAACAACTGTTCATGGGCTGAAAAGGCTTTTGGAGCAATAAAAACTTAAAAACTGCTATAACTCAAAAATGCAATAAGATAAGTTCAAACTTTAAAAGACATGTTGTTCAGATGTACAAGCCACTCTTGCACAGAAAGTATGGCTTAGATATCTCTTGTAGTTTCTTCAGAACACACAAATTATCTGAAAATGCTTCAGAAGCAATAGACACAAACACAGCTATAAATCCAAAACCTAATATGATAGACTCAAACTTTAAACTATATATTGTGTAGATTTACAGGTACTACTTGCCCAGCAAAAAGGGTTCGAATAGCTCTTGCACTTTTTTCGAAACTCACAAACAACTGTTCATGGGCTGAAAAGGCTTTTGGAGCAATAAAAACTTAAAAACTGCTATAACTCAAAAATGCAATAAGATAAGTTCAAACTTTAAAAGACATGTTGTTCAGATGTACAAGCCCCTCTTGCACAGAAAGTATGGCTTAGATATCTCTTGTAGTTTCTTCAGAACACACAAATTATCTGAAAATGCTTTTGAAGCAATAGACACAAAAACAGCTATAAATGAAAAACCTAATATGATAGACTCAAACTATAAACTATATTTTGTGTAGATTTACAAGTCCTACTTGCCCAGCAAAAAGGGTTCGAATAGTTCTTGCACTTTTTTCGAAACTCACAAACAACTGTTCATGGGCTGAAAAGGCTTTTGGAGCAATAAAAACTTAAAAACTGCTATAACTCAAAAATGCAATAAGATAAGTTCAAACTTTAAACGACATGTTGTTCAGATGTACAAGCCCCTCTTGCACAGAAAGTATGGCTTAGATATCTCTTGTAGTTTCTTCAGAACACACAAATTATCTGAAAATGCTTTTGAAGCAATAGACACAAAAACAGCTATAAATCCAAAACCTAATATGATAGACTCAAACTTTAAACTATATATTGTGTAGATTTACAGGTCCTACTTGCCCAGCAAAAAGGGTTCGAATAGCTCTTGCACTTTTTTCGAAACTCACAAACAACTGTTCATGGGCTGAAAAGGCTTTTGGAGCAATAAAAACTTAAAAACTGCTATAACTCAAAAATGCAATAAGATAAGTTCAAACTTTAAAAGACATGTTGTTCAGATGTACAAGCCCCTCTTGCACAGAAAGTATGGCTTAGATATCTCTTGTAGTTTCTTCAGAACACACAAATTATCTGAAAATGCTTTTGAAGCAATAGACACAAAAACAGCTATAAATCCAAAACCTAATATGATAGACTCAAACTTTAAACTATATTTTGTGTAGATTTACAGGTCCTACTTGCCCAGCAAAAAGGGTTCGAATAGCTCTTGCACTTTTTTCGAAACTCACAAACAACTGTTCATGGGCTGAAAAGGCTTTTGGAGCAATAAAAACTTAAAAACTGCTATAACTCAAAAATGCAATAAGATAAGTTCAAACTTTAAAAGACATGTTGTTCAGATGTACAAGCCCCTCTTGCACAGAAAGTATGGCTTAGATATCTCTTGTAGTTTCTTCAGAACACACAAATTATCTGAAAATGCTTCAGAAGCAATAGACACAAAAACAGCTATAAATCCAAAACCTAATATGATAGACTCAAACTTTAAACTATATATTGTGTAGATTTACAGGTCCTACTTGCCCAGCAAAAAGGGTTCGAATAGCTCTTGCACTTTTTTCGAAACTCACAAACAACTGTTCATGGGCTGAAAAGGCTTTTGGAGCAATAAAAACTTAAAAACTGCTATAACTCAAAAATGCAATAAGATAAGTTCAAACTTTAAAAGACATGTTGTTCAGATGTACAAGCCCCTCTTGCACAGAAAGTATGGCTTAGATATCTCTTGTAGTTTCTTCAGAACACACAAATTATCTGAAAATGCTTTTGAAGCAAACGACACAAAAACAGCTATAAATCCAAAACCTAATATGATAGACTCAAACTTTAAACTATATATTGTGTAGATTTACAGGTCCTACTTGCCCAGCAAAAAGGGTTCGAATAGCTCTTGCACTTTTTTCGAAACTCACAAACAACTGTTCATGGGCTGAAAAGGCTTTTGGAGCAATAAAAACTTAAAAACTGCTATAACTCAAAAATGCAATAAGATAAGTTCAAACTTTAAAAGACATGTTGTTCAGATGTACAAGCCACTCTTGCACAGAAAGTATGGCTTAGATATCTCTTGTAGTTTCTTCAGAACACACAAATTATCTGAAAATGCTTCAGAAGCAATAGACACAAACACAGCTATAAATCCAAAACCTAATATGATAGACTCAAACTTTAAACTATATATTGTGTAGATTTACAGGTCCTACTTGCCCAGCAAAAAGGGTTCGAATAGCTCTTGCACTTTTTTCGAAACTCACAAACAACTGTTCATGGGCTGAAAAGGCTTTTGGAGCAATAAAAACTTAAAAACTGCTATAACTCAAAAATGCAATAAGATAAGTTCAAACTTTAAAAGACATGTTGTTCAGATGTACAAGCCCCTCTTGCACAGAAAGTATGGCTTAGATATCTCTTGTAGTTTCTTCAGAACACACAAATTATCTGAAAATGCTTCAGAAGCAATAGACACAAAAACAGCTATAAATCCAAAACCTAATATGATAGACTCAAACTTTAAACTATATATTGTGTAGATTTACAGGTCCTACTTGCCCAGCAAAAAGGGTTCGAATAGCTCTTGCACTTTTTTCGAAACTCACAAACAACTGTTCATGGGCTGAAAAGGCTTTTGGAGCAATAAAAACTTAAAAACTGCTATAACTCAAAAATGCAATAAGATAAGTTCAAACTTTAAACGACATGTTGTTCAGATGTACAAGCCCCTCTTGCACAGAAAGTATGGCTTAGATATCTCTTGTAGTTTCTTCAGAACACACAAATTATCTGAAAATGCTTCAGAAGCAATAGACACAAAAACAGCTATAAATCCAAAACCTAATATGATAGACTCAAACTTTAAACTATATATTGTGTAGATTTACAGGTCCTACTTGCCCAGCAAAAAGGGTTCGAATAGCTCTTGCACTTTTTTCGAAACTCACAAACAACTGTTCATGGGCTGAAAAGGCTTTTGGAGCAATAAAAACTTAAAAACTGCTATAACTCAAAAATGCAATAAGATAAGTTCAAACTTTAAAAGACATGTTGTTCAGATGTACAAGCCCCTCTTGCACAGAAAGTATGGCTTAGATATCTCTTGTAGTTTCTTCAGAACACACAAATTATCTGAAAATGCTTTTGAAGCAAACGACACAAAAACAGCTATAAATCCAAAACCTAATATGATAGACTCAAACTTTAAACTATATTTTGTGTAGATTTACAGGTCCTACTTGCCCAGCAAAAAGGGTTCGAATAGCTCTTGCACTTTTTTCGAAACTCACAAACAACTGTTCATGGGCTGAAAAGGCTTTTGGAGCAATAAAAACTTAAAAACTGCTATAACTCAAAAATGCAATAAGATAAGTTCAAACTTTAAAAGACATGTTGTTCAGATGTACAAGCCCCTCTTGCACAGAAAGTATGGCTTAGATATCTCTTGTAGTTTCTTCAGAACACACAAATTATCTGAAAATGCTTCAGAAGCAATAGACACAAAAACAGCTATAAATCCAAAACCTAATATGATAGACTCAAACTTTAAACTATATATTGTGTAGATTTACAGGTCCTACTTGCCCAGCAAAAAGGGTTCGAATAGCTCTTGCACTTTTTTCGAAACTCACAAACAACTGTTCATGGGCTGAAAAGGCTTTTGGAGCAATAAAAACTTAAAAACTGCTATAACTCAAAAATGCAATAAGATAAGTTCAAACTTTAAAAGACATGTTGTTCAGATGTACAAGCCCCTCTTGCACAGAAAGTATGGCTTAGATATCTCTTGTAGTTTCTTCAGAACACACAAATTATCTGAAAATGCTTTTGAAGCAATAGACACAAAAACAGCTATAAATCCAAAACCTAATATGATAGACTCAAACTTTAAACTATATTTTGTGTAGATTTACAGGTCCTACTTGCCCAGCAAAAAGGGTTCGAATAGCTCTTGCACTTTTTTCGAAACTCACAAACAACTGTTCATGGGCTGAAAAGGCTTTTGGAGCAATAAAAACTTAAAAACTGCTATAACTCAAAAATGCAATAAGATAAGTTCAAACTTTAAAAGACATGTTGTTCAGATGTACAAGCCCCTCTTGCACAGAAAGTATGGCTTAGATATCTCTTGTAGTTTCTTCAGAACACACAAATTATCTGAAAATGCTTCAGAAGCAATAGACACAAAAACAGCTATAAATCCAAAACCTAATATGATAGACTCAAACTTTAAACTATATATTGTGTAGATTTACAGGTCCTACTTGCCCAGCAAAAAGGGTTCGAATAGCTCTTGCACTTTTTTCGAAACTCACAAACAACTGTTCATGGGCTGAAAAGGCTTTTGGAGCAATAAAAACTTAAAAACTGCTATAACTCAAAAATGCAATAAGATAAGTTCAAACTTTAAAAGACATGTTGTTCAGATGTACAAGCCCCTCTTGCACAGAAAGTATGGCTTAGATATCTCTTGTAGTTTCTTCAGAACACACAAATTATCTGAAAATGCTTTTGAAGCAAACGACACAAAAACAGCTATAAATCCAAAACCTAATATGATAGACTCAAACTTTAAACTATATATTGTGTAGATTTACAGGTCCTACTTGCCCAGCAAAAAGGGTTCGAATAGCTCTTGCACTTTTTTCGAAACTCACAAACAACTGTTCATGGGCTGAAAAGGCTTTTGGAGCAATAAAAACTTAAAAACTGCTATAACTCAAAAATGCAATAAGATAAGTTCAAACTTTAAAAGACATGTTGTTCAGATGTACAAGCCCCTCTTGCACAGAAAGTATGGCTTAGATATCTCTTGTAGTTTCTTCAGAACACACAAATTATCTGAAAATGCTTTTGAAGCAAACGACACAAAAACAGCTATAAATCCAAAACCTAATATGATAGACTCAAACTTTAAACTATATATTGTGTAGATTTACAGGTCCTACTTGCCCAGCAAAAAGGGTTCGAATAGCTCTTGCACTTTTTTCGAAACTCACAAACAACTGTTCATGGGCTGAAAAGGCTTTTGGAGCAATAAAAACTTAAAAACTGCTATAACTCAAAAATGCAATAAGATAAGTTCAAACTTTAAAAGACATGTTGTTCAGATGTACAAGCCACTCTTGCACAGAAAGTATGGCTTAGATATCTCTTGTAGTTTCTTCAGAACACACAAATTATCTGAAAATGCTTCAGAAGCAATAGACACAAACACAGCTATAAATCCAAAACCTAATATGATAGACTCAAACTTTAAACTATATATTGTGTAGATTTACAGGTCCTACTTGCCCAGCAAAAAGGGTTCGAATAGCTCTTGCACTTTTTTCGAAACTCACAAACAACTGTTCATGGGCTGAAAAGGCTTTTGGAGCAATAAAAACTTAAAAACTGCTATAACTCAAAAATGCAATAAGATAAGTTCAAACTTTAAAAGACATGTTGTTCAGATGTACAAGCCCCTCTTGCACAGAAAGTATGGCTTAGATATCTCTTGTAGTTTCTTCAGAACACACAAATTATCTGAAAATGCTTTTGAAGCAATAGACACAAAAACAGCTATAAATGAAAAACCTAATATGATAGACTCAAACTATAAACTATATTTTGTGTAGATTTACAAGTCCTACTTGCCCAGCAAAAAGGGTTCGAATAGTTCTTGCACTTTTTTCGAAACTCACAAACAACTGTTCATGGGCTGAAAAGGCTTTTGGAGCAATAAAAACTTAAAAACTGCTATAACTCAAAAATGCAATAAGATAAGTTCAAACTTTAAACGACATGTTGTTCAGATGTACAAGCCCCTCTTGCACAGAAAGTATGGCTTAGATATCTCTTGTAGTTTCTTCAGAACACACAAATTATCTGAAAATGCTTCAGAAGCAATAGACACAAAAACAGCTATAAATCCAAAACCTAATATGATAGACTCAAACTTTAAACTATATATTGTGTAGATTTACAGGTCCTACTTGCCCAGCAAAAAGGGTTCGAATAGCTCTTGCACTTTTTTCGAAACTCACAAACAACTGTTCATGGGCTGAAAAGGCTTTTGGAGCAATAAAAACTTAAAAACTGCTATAACTCAAAAATGCAATAAGATAAGTTCAAACTTTAAAAGACATGTTGTTCAGATGTACAAGCCCCTCTTGCACAGAAAGTATGGCTTAGATATCTCTTGTAGTTTCTTCAGAACACACAAATTATCTGAAAATGCTTTTGAAGCAATAGACACAAAAACAGCTATAAATCCAAAACCTAATATGATAGACTCAAACTTTAAACTATATTTTGTGTAGATTTACAGGTCCTACTTGCCCAGCAAAAAGGGTTCGAATAGCTCTTGCACTTTTTTCGAAACTCACAAACAACTGTTCATGGGCTGAAAAGGCTTTTGGAGCAATAAAAACTTAAAAACTGCTATAACTCAAAAATGCAATAAGATAAGTTCAAACTTTAAAAGACATGTTGTTCAGATGTACAAGCCCCTCTTGCACAGAAAGTATGGCTTAGATATCTCTTGTAGTTTCTTCAGAACACACAAATTATCTGAAAATGCTTTTGAAGCAATAGACACAAAAACAGCTATAAATCCAAAACCTAATATGATAGACTCAAACTTTAAACTATATTTTGTGTAGATTTACAGGTCCTACTTGCCCAGCAAAAAGGGTTCGAATAGCTCTTGCACTTTTTTCGAAACTCACAAACAACTGTTCATGGGCTGAAAAGGCTTTTGGAGCAATAAAAACTTAAAAACTGCTATAACTCAAAAATGCAATAAGATAAGTTTAAACTTTAAAAGACATGTTGTTCAGATGTACAAGCCCCTCTTGCACAGAAAGTATGGCTTAGATATCTCTTGTAGTTTCTTCAGAACACACAAATTATCTGAAAATGCTTTTGAAGCAAACGACACAAAAACAGCTATAAATCCAAAACCTAATATGATAGACTCAAACTTTAAACTATATATTGTGTAGATTTACAGGTCCTACTTGCCCAGCAAAAAGGGTTCGAATAGCTCTTGCACTTTTTTCGAAACTCACAAACAACTGTTCATGGGCTGAAAAGGCTTTTGGAGCAATAAAAACTTAAAAACTGCTATAACTCAAAAATGCAATAAGATAAGTTCAAACTTTAAAAGACATGTTGTTCAGATGTACAAGCCCCTCTTGCACAGAAAGTATGGCTTAGATATCTCTTGTAGTTTCTTCAGAACACACAAATTATCTGAAAATGCTTTTGAAGCAAACGACACAAAAACAGCTATAAATCCAAAACCTAATATGATAGACTCAAACTTTAAACTATATATTGTGTAGATTTACAGGTCCTACTTGCCCAGCAAAAAGGGTTCGAATAGCTCTTGCACTTTTTTCGAAACTCACAAACAACTGTTCATGGGCTGAAAAGGCTTTTGGAGCAATAAAAACTTAAAAACTGCTATAACTCAAAAATGCAATAAGATAAGTTCAAACTTTAAAAGACATGTTGTTCAGATGTACAAGCCCCTCTTGCACAGAAAGTATGGCTTAGATATCTCTTGTAGTTTCTTCAGAACACACAAATTATCTGAAAATGCTTCAGAAGCAATAGACACAAAAACAGCTATAAATCCAAAACCTAATATGATAGACTCAAACTTTAAACTATATATTGTGTAGATTTACAGGTCCTACTTGCCCAGCAAAAAGGGTTCGAATAGCTCTTGCACTTTTTTCGAAACTCACAAACAACTGTTCATGGGCTGAAAAGGCTTTTGGAGCAATAAAAACTTAAAAACTGCTATAACTCAAAAATGCAATAAGATAAGTTCAAACTTTAAAAGACATGTTGTTCAGATGTACAAGCCCCTCTTGCACAGAAAGTATGGCTTAGATATCTCTTGTAGTTTCTTCAGAACACACAAATTATCTGAAAATGCTTTTGAAGCAAACGACACAAAAACAGCTATAAATCCAAAACCTAATATGATAGACTCAAACTTTAAACTATATATTGTGTAGATTTACAGGTCCTACTTGCCCAGCAAAAAGGGTTCGAATAGCTCTTGCACTTTTTTCGAAACTCACAAACAACTGTTCATGGGCTGAAAAGGCTTTTGGAGCAATAAAAACTTAAAAACTGCTATAACTCAAAAATGCAATAAGATAAGTTCAAACTTTAAAAGACATGTTGTTCAGATGTACAAGCCACTCTTGCACAGAAAGTATGGCTTAGATATCTCTTGTAGTTTCTTCAGAACACACAAATTATCTGAAAATGCTTCAGAAGCAATAGACACAAACACAGCTATAAATCCAAAACCTAATATGATAGACTCAAACTTTAAACTATATATTGTGTAGATTTACAGGTCCTACTTGCCCAGCAAAAAGGGTTCGAATAGCTCTTGCACTTTTTTCGAAACTCACAAACAACTGTTCATGGGCTGAAAAGGCTTTTGGAGCAATAAAAACTTAAAAACTGCTATAACTCAAAAATGCAATAAGATAAGTTCAAACTTTAAAAGACATGTTGTTCAGATGTACAAGCCCCTCTTGCACAGAAAGTATGGCTTAGATATCTCTTGTAGTTTCTTCAGAACACACAAATTATCTGAAAATGCTTTTGAAGCAATAGACACAAAAACAGCTATAAATGAAAAACCTAATATGATAGACTCAAACTATAAACTATATTTTGTGTAGATTTACAAGTCCTACTTGCCCAGCAAAAAGGGTTCGAATAGTTCTTGCACTTTTTTCGAAACTCACAAACAACTGTTCATGGGCTGAAAAGGCTTTTGGAGCAATAAAAACTTAAAAACTGCTATAACTCAAAAATGCAATAAGATAAGTTCAAACTTTAAACGACATGTTGTTCAGATGTACAAGCCCCTCTTGCACAGAAAGTATGGCTTAGATATCTCTTGTAGTTTCTTCAGAACACACAAATTATCTGAAAATGCTTCAGAAGCAATAGACACAAAAACAGCTATAAATCCAAAACCTAATATGATAGACTCAAACTTTAAACTATATATTGTGTAGATTTACAGGTCCTACTTGCCCAGCAAAAAGGGTTCGAATAGCTCTTGCACTTTTTTCGAAACTCACAAACAACTGTTCATGGGCTGAAAAGGCTTTTGGAGCAATAAAAACTTAAAAACTGCTATAACTCAAAAATGCAATAAGATAAGTTCAAACTTTAAAAGACATGTTGTTCAGATGTACAAGCCCCTCTTGCACAGAAAGTATGGCTTAGATATCTCTTGTAGTTTCTTCAGAACACACAAATTATCTGAAAATGCTTTTGAAGCAATAGACACAAAAACAGCTATAAATCCAAAACCTAATATGATAGACTCAAACTTTAAACTATATTTTGTGTAGATTTACAGGTCCTACTTGCCCAGCAAAAAGGGTTCGAATAGCTCTTGCACTTTTTTCGAAACTCACAAACAACTGTTCATGGGCTGAAAAGGCTTTTGGAGCAATAAAAACTTAAAAACTGCTATAACTCAAAAATGCAATAAGATAAGTTCAAACTTTAAAAGACATGTTGTTCAGATGTACAAGCCCCTCTTGCACAGAAAGTATGGCTTAGATATCTCTTGTAGTTTCTTCAGAACACACAAATTATCTGAAAATGCTTTTGAAGCAATAGACACAAAAACAGCTATAAATCCAAAACCTAATATGATAGACTCAAACTTTAAACTATATTTTGTGTAGATTTACAGGTCCTACTTGCCCAGCAAAAAGGGTTCGAATAGCTCTTGCACTTTTTTCGAAACTCACAAACAACTGTTCATGGGCTGAAAAGGCTTTTGGAGCAATAAAAACTTAAAAACTGCTATAACTCAAAAATGCAATAAGATAAGTTCAAACTTTAAAAGACATGTTGTTCAGATGTACAAGCCCCTCTTGCACAGAAAGTATGGCTTAGATATCTCTTGTAGTTTCTTCAGAACACACAAATTATCTGAAAATGCTTTTGAAGCAAACGACACAAAAACAGCTATAAATCCAAAACCTAATATGATAGACTCAAACTTTAAACTATATATTGTGTAGATTTACAGGTCCTACTTGCCCAGCAAAAAGGGTTCGAATAGCTCTTGCACTTTTTTCGAAACTCACAAACAACTGTTCATGGGCTGAAAAGGCTTTTGGAGCAATAAAAACTTAAAAACTGCTATAACTCAAAAATGCAATAAGATAAGTTCAAACTTTAAACGACATGTTGTTCAGATGTACAAGCCCCTCTTGCACAGAAAGTATGGCTTAGATATCTCTTGTAGTTTCTTCAGAACACACAAATTATCTGAAAATGCTTCAGAAGCAATAGACACAAAAACAGCTATAAATCCAAAACCTAATATGATAGACTCAAACTTTAAACTATATATTGTGTAGATTTACAGGTCCTACTTGCCCAGCAAAAAGGGTTCGAATAGCTCTTGCACTTTTTTCGAAACTCACAAACAACTGTTCATGGGCTGAAAAGGCTTTTGGAGCAATAAAAACTTAAAAACTGCTATAACTCAAAAATGCAATAAGATAAGTTCAAACTTTAAAAGACATGTTGTTCAGATGTACAAGCCCCTCTTGCACAGAAAGTATGGCTTAGATATCTCTTGTAGTTTCTTCAGAACACACAAATTATCTGAAAATGCTTTTGAAGCAATAGACACAAAAACAGCTATAAATCCAAAACCTAATATGATAGACTCAAACTTTAAACTATATTTTGTGTAGATTTACAGGTCCTACTTGCCCAGCAAAAAGGGTTCGAATAGCTCTTGCACTTTTTTCGAAACTCACAAACAACTGTTCATGGGCTGAAAAGGCTTTTGGAGCAATAAAAACTTAAAAACTGCTATAACTCAAAAATGCAATAAGATAAGTTCAAACTTTAAAAGACATGTTGTTCAGATGTACAAGCCCCTCTTGCACAGAAAGTATGGCTTAGATATCTCTTGTAGTTTCTTCAGAACACACAAATTATCTGAAAATGCTTTTGAAGCAATAGACACAAAAACAGCTATAAATCCAAAACCTAATATGATAGACTCAAACTTTAAACTATATTTTGTGTAGATTTACAGGTCCTACTTGCCCAGCAAAAAGGGTTCGAATAGCTCTTGCACTTTTTTCGAAACTCACAAACAACTGTTCATGGGCTGAAAAGGCTTTTGGAGCAATAAAAACTTAAAAACTGCTATAACTCAAAAATGCAATAAGATAAGTTCAAACTTTAAAAGACATGTTGTTCAAATGTACAAGCCCCTCTTGCACAGAAAGTATGGCTTAGATATCTCTTGTAGTTTCTTCAGAACACACAAATTATCTGAAAATGCTTTTGAAGCAAACGACACAAAAACAGCTATAAATCCAAAACCTAATATGATAGACTCAAACTTTAAACTATATATTGTGTAGATTTACAGGTCCTACTTGCCCAGCAAAAAGGGTTCGAATAGCTCTTGCACTTTTTTCGAAACTCACAAACAACTGTTCATGGGCTGAAAAGGCTTTTGGAGCAATAAAAACTTAAAAACTGCTATAACTCAAAAATGCAATAAGATAAGTTCAAACTTTAAAAGACATGTTGTTCAGATGTACAAGCCCCTCTTGCACAGAAAGTATGGCTTAGATATCTCTTGTAGTTTCTTCAGAACACACAAATTATCTGAAAATGCTTTTGAAGCAAACGACACAAAAACAGCTATAAATCCAAAACCTAATATGATAGACTCAAACTTTAAACTATATATTGTGTAGATTTACAGGTCCTACTTGCCCAGCAAAAAGGGTTCGAATAGCTCTTGCACTTTTTTCGAAACTCACAAACAACTGTTCATGGGCTGAAAAGGCTTTTGGAGCAATAAAAACTTAAAAACTGCTATAACTCAAAAATGCAATAAGATAAGTTCAAACTTTAAAAGACATGTTGTTCAGATGTACAAGCCCCTCTTGCACAGAAAGTATGGCTTAGATATCTCTTGTAGTTTCTTCAGAACACACAAATTATCTGAAAATGCTTTTGAAGCAATAGACACAAAAACAGCTATAAATGAAAAACCTAATATGATAGACTCAAACTATAAACTATATATTGTGTAGATTTACAAGTCCTACTTGCCCAGCAAAAAGGGTTCGAATAGTTCTTGCACTTTTTTCGAAACTCACAAACAACTGTTCATGGGCTGAAAAGGCTTTTGGAGCAATAAAAACTTAAAAACTGCTATAACTCAAAAATGCAATAAGATAAGTTCAAACTTTAAACGACATGTTGTTCAGATGTACAAGCCCCTCTTGCACAGAAAGTATGGCTTAGATATCTCTTGTAGTTTCTTCAGAACACACAAATTATCTGAAAATGCTTCAGAAGCAATAGACACAAAAACAGCTATAAATCCAAAACCTAATATGATAGACTCAAACTTTAAACTATATATTGTGTAGATTTACAGGTCCTACTTGCCCAGCAAAAAGGGTTCGAATAGCTCTTGCACTTTTTTCGAAACTCACAAACAACTGTTCATGGGCTGAAAAGGCTTTTGGAGCAATAAAAACTTAAAAACTGCTATAACTCAAAAATGCAATAAGATAAGTTCAAACTTTAAAAGACATGTTGTTCAGATGTACAAGCCCCTCTTGCACAGAAAGTATGGCTTAGATATCTCTTGTAGTTTCTTCAGAACACACAAATTATCTGAAAATGCTTTTGAAGCAAACGACACAAAAACAGCTATAAATCCAAAACCTAATATGATAGACTCAAACTTTAAACTATATTTTGTGTAGATTTACAGGTCCTACTTGCCCAGCAAAAAGGGTTCGAATAGCTCTTGCACTTTTTTCGAAACTCACAAACAACTGTTCATGGGCTGAAAAGGCTTTTGGAGCAATAAAAACTTAAAAACTGCTATAACTCAAAAATGCAATAAGATAAGTTCAAACTTTAAAAGACATGTTGTTCAGATGTACAAGCCCCTCTTGCACAGAAAGTATGGCTTAGATATCTCTTGTAGTTTCTTCAGAACACACAAATTATCTGAAAATGCTTCAGAAGGAATAGACACAAACACAGCTATAAATCCAAAACCTAATATGATAGACTCAAACTTTAAACTATATATTGTGTAGATTTACAGGTCCTACTTGCCCAGCAAAAAGGGTTCGAATAGCTCTTGCACTTTTTTCGAAACTCACAAACAACTGTTCATGGGCTGAAAAGGCTTTTGGAGCAATAAAAACTTAAAAACTGCTATAACTCAAAAATGCAATAAGATAAGTTCAAACTTTAAAAGACATGTTGTTCAGATGTACAAGCCCCTCTTGCACAGAAAGTATGGCTTAGATATCTCTTGTAGTTTCTTCAGAACACACAAATTATCTGAAAATGCTTTTGAAGCAATAGACACAAAAACAGCTATAAATGAAAAACCTAATATGATAGACTCAAACTATAAACTATATTTTGTGTAGATTTACAAGTCCTACTTGCCCAGCAAAAAGGGTTCGAATAGTTCTTGCACTTTTTTCGAAACTCACAAACAACTGTTCATGGGCTGAAAAGGCTTTTGGAGCAATAAAAACTTAAAAACTGCTATAACTCAAAAATGCAATAAGATAAGTTCAAACTTTAAACGACATGTTGTTCAGATGTACAAGCCCCTCTTGCACAGAAAGTATGGCTTAGATATCTCTTGTAGTTTCTTCAGAACACACAAATTATCTGAAAATGCTTTTGAAGCAATAGACACAAAAACAGCTATAAATCCAAAACCTAATATGATAGACTCAAACTTTAAACTATATATTGTGTAGATTTACAGGTCCTACTTGCCCAGCAAAAAGGGTTCGAATAGCTCTTGCACTTTTTTCGAAACTCACAAACAACTGTTCATGGGCTGAAAAGGCTTTTGGAGCAATAAAAACTTAAAAACTGCTATAACTCAAAAATGCAATAAGATAAGTTCAAACTTTAAAAGACATGTTGTTCAGATGTACAAGCCCCTCTTGCACAGAAAGTATGGCTTAGATATCTCTTGTAGTTTCTTCAGAACACACAAATTATCTGAAAATGCTTTTGAAGCAATAGACACAAAAACAGCTATAAATCCAAAACCTAATATGATAGACTCAAACTTTAAACTATATTTTGTGTAGATTTACAGGTCCTACTTGCCCAGCAAAAAGGGTTCGAATAGCTCTTGCACTTTTTTCGAAACTCACAAACAACTGTTCATGGGCTGAAAAGGCTTTTGGAGCAATAAAAACTTAAAAACTGCTATAACTCAAAAATGCAATAAGATAAGTTCAAACTTTAAAAGACATGTTGTTCAGATGTACAAGCCCCTCTTGCACAGAAAGTATGGCTTAGATATCTCTTGTAGTTTCTTCAGAACACACAAATTATCTGAAAATGCTTTTGAAGCAATAGACACAAAAACAGCTATAAATCCAAAACCTAATATGATAGACTCAAACTATAAACTATATTTTGTGTAGATTTACAGGTCCTACTTGCCCAGCAAAAAGGGTGCGAATAGCTCTTGCACTTTTTTCGAAACTCACAAACAACTGTTCATGGGCTGAAAAGGCTTTTGGAGCAATAAAAACTTAAAAACTGCTATAACTCAAAAATGCAATAAGATAAGTTCAAACTTTAAAAGACATGTTGTTCAGATGTACAAGCCCCTCTTGCACAGAAAGTATGGCTTAGATATCTCTTGTAGTTTCTTCAGAACACACAAATTATCTGAAAATGCTTTTGAAGCAAACGACACAAAAACAGCTATAAATCCAAAACCTAATATGATAGACTCAAACTTTAAACTATATATTGTGTAGATTTACAGGTCCTACTTGCCCAGCAAAAAGGGTTCGAATAGCTCTTGCACTTTTTTCGAAACTCACAAACAACTGTTCATGGGCTGAAAAGGCTTTTGGAGCAATAAAAACTTAAAAACTGCTATAACTCAAAAATGCAATAAGATAAGTTCAAACTTTAAAAGACATGTTGTTCAGATGTACAAGCCCCTCTTGCACAGAAAGTATGGCTTAGATATCTCTTGTAGTTTCTTCAGAACACACAAATTATCTGAAAATGCTTCAGAAGCAATAGACACTAAAACAGCTATAAATCCAAAACCTAATATGATAGACTCAAACTTTAAACTATATATTGTGTAGATTTACAGGTCCTACTTGCCCAGCAAAAAGGGTTCGAATAGCTCTTGCACTTTTTTCGAAACTCACAAACAACTGTTCATGGGCTGAAAAGGCTTTTGGAGCAATAAAAACTTAAAAACTGCTATAACTCAAAAATGCAATAAGATAAGTTCAAACTTTAAAAGACATGTTGTTCAGATGTACAAGCCCCTCTTGCACAGAAAGTATGGCTTAGATATCTCTTGTAGTTTCTTCAGAACACACAAATTATCTGAAAATGCTTTTGAAGCAAACGACACAAAAACAGCTATAAATCCAAAACCTAATATGATAGACTCAAACTTTAAACTATATTTTGTGTAGATTTACAGGTCCTACTTGCCCAGCAAAAAGGGTTCGAATAGCTCTTGCACTTTTTTCGAAACTCACAAACAACTGTTCATGGGCTGAAAAGGCTTTTGGAGCAATAAAAACTTAAAAACTGCTATAACTCAAAAATGCAATAAGATAAGTTCAAACTTTAAAAGACATGTTGTTCAGATGTACAAGCCCCTCTTGCACAGAAAGTATGGCTTAGATATCTCTTGTAGTTTCTTCAGAACACACAAATTATCTGAAAATGCTTTTGAAGCAAACGACACAAAAACAGCTATAAATCCAAAACCTAATATGATAGACTCAAACTTTAAACTATATATTGTGTAGATTTACAGGTCCTACTTGCCCAGCAAAAAGGGTTCGAATAGCTCTTGCACTTTTTTCGAAACTCACAAACAACTGTTCATGGGCTGAAAAGGCTTTTGGAGCAATAAAAACTTAAAAACTGCTATAACTCAAAAATGCAATAAGATAAGTTCAAACTTTAAAAGACATGTTGTTCAGATGTACAAGCCCCTCTTGCACAGAAAGTATGGCTTAGATATCTCTTGTAGTTTCTTCAGAACACACAAATTATCTGAAAATGCTTCAGAAGGAATAGACACAAACACAGCTATAAATCCAAAACCTAATATGATAGACTCAAACTTTAAACTATATATTGTGTAGATTTACAGGTCCTACTTGCCCAGCAAAAAGGGTTCGAATAGCTCTTGCACTTTTTTCGAAACTCACAAACAACTGTTCATGGGCTGAAAAGGCTTTTGGAGCAATAAAAACTTAAAAACTGCTATAACTCAAAAATGCAATAAGATAAGTTCAAACTTTAAAAGACATGTTGTTCAGATGTACAAGCCCCTCTTGCACAGAAAGTATGGCTTAGATATCTCTTGTAGTTTCTTCAGAACACACAAATTATCTGAAAATGCTTTTGAAGCAATAGACACAAAAACAGCTATAAATGAAAAACCTAATATGATAGACTCAAACTATAAACTATATATTGTGTAGATTTACAAGTCCTACTTGCCCAGCAAAAAGGGTTCGAATAGTTCTTGCACTTTTTTCGAAACTCACAAACAACTGTTCATGGGCTGAAAAGGCTTTTGGAGCAATAAAAACTTAAAAACTGCTATAACTCAAAAATGCAATAAGATAAGTTCAAACTTTAAACGACATGTTGTTCAGATGTACAAGCCCCTCTTGCACAGAAAGTATGGCTTAGATATCTCTTGTAGTTTCTTCAGAACACACAAATTATCTGAAAATGCTTCAGAAGCAATAGACACAAAAACAGCTATAAATCCAAAACCTAATATGATAGACTCAAACTTTAAACTATATATTGTGTAGATTTACAGGTCCTACTTGCCCAGCAAAAAGGGTTCGAATAGCTCTTGCACTTTTTTCGAAACTCACAAACAACTGTTCATGGGCTGAAAAGGCTTTTGGAGCAATAAAAACTTAAAAACTGCTATAACTCAAAAATGCAATAAGATAAGTTCAAACTTTAAAAGACATGTTGTTCAGATGTACAAGCCCCTCTTGCACAGAAAGTATGGCTTAGATATCTCTTGTAGTTTCTTCAGAACACACAAATTATCTGAAAATGCTTTTGAAGCAATAGACACAAAAACAGCTATAAATCCAAAACCTAATATGATAGACTCAAACTTTAAACTATATTTTGTGTAGATTTACAGGTCCTACTTGCCCAGCAAAAAGGGTTCGAATAGCTCTTGCACTTTTTTCGAAACTCACAAACAACTGTTCATGGGCTGAAAAGGCTTTTGGAGCAATAAAAACTTAAAAACTGCTATAACTCAAAAATGCAATAAGATAAGTTCAAACTTTAAAAGACATGTTGTTCAGATGTACAAGCCCCTCTTGCACAGAAAGTATGGCTTAGATATCTCTTGTAGTTTCTTCAGAACACACAAATTATCTGAAAATGCTTTTGAAGCAAACGACACAAAAACAGCTATAAATCCAAAACCTAATATGATAGACTCAAACTTTAAACTATATATTGTGTAGATTTACAGGTCCTACTTGCCCAGCAAAAAGGGTTCGAATAGCTCTTGCACTTTTTTCGAAACTCACAAACAACTGTTCATGGGCTGAAAAGGCTTTTGGAGCAATAAAAACTTAAAAACTGCTATAACTCAAAAATGCAATAAGATAAGTTCAAACTTTAAAAGACATGTTGTTCAGATGTACAAGCCCCTCTTGCACAGAAAGTATGGCTTAGATATCTCTTGTAGTTTCTTCAGAACACACAAATTATCTGAAAATGCTTCAGAAGCAATAGACACTAAAACAGCTATAAATCCAAAACCTAATATGATAGACTCAAACTTTAAACTATATATTGTGTAGATTTACAGGTCCTACTTGCCCAGCAAAAAGGGTTCGAATAGCTCTTGCACTTTTTTCGAAACTCACAAACAACTGTTCATGGGCTGAAAAGGCTTTTGGAGCAATAAAAACTTAAAAACTGCTATAACTCAAAAATGCAATAAGATAAGTTCAAACTTTAAAAGACATGTTGTTCAGATGTACAAGCCCCTCTTGCACAGAAAGTATGGCTTAGATATCTCTTGTAGTTTCTTCAGAACACACAAATTATCTGAAAATGCTTTTGAAGCAAACGACACAAAAACAGCTATAAATCCAAAACCTAATATGATAGACTCAAACTTTAAACTATATTTTGTGTAGATTTACAGGTCCTACTTGCCCAGCAAAAAGGGTTCGAATAGCTCTTGCACTTTTTTCGAAACTCACAAACAACTGTTCATGGGCTGAAAAGGCTTTTGGAGCAATAAAAACTTAAAAACTGCTATAACTCAAAAATGCAATAAGATAAGTTCAAACTTTAAAAGACATGTTGTTCAGATGTACAAGCCCCTCTTGCACAGAAAGTATGGCTTAGATATCTCTTGTAGTTTCTTCAGAACACACAAATTATCTGAAAATGCTTTTGAAGCAAACGACACAAAAACAGCTATAAATCCAAAACCTAATATGATAGACTCAAACTTTAAACTATATATTGTGTAGATTTACAGGTCCTACTTGCCCAGCAAAAAGGGTTCGAATAGCTCTTGCACTTTTTTCGAAACTCACAAACAACTGTTCATGGGCTGAAAAGGCTTTTGGAGCAATAAAAACTTAAAAACTGCTATAACTCAAAAATGCAATAAGATAAGTTCAAACTTTAAAAGACATGTTGTTCAGATGTACAAGCCCCTCTTGCACAGAAAGTATGGCTTAGATATCTCTTGTAGTTTCTTCAGAACACACAAATTATCTGAAAATGCTTTTGAAGCAATAGACACAAAAACAGCTATAAATCCAAAACCTAATATGATAGACTCAAACTTTAAACTATATTTTGTGTAGATTTACAGGTCCTACTTGCCCAGCAAAAAGGGTTCGAATAGCTCTTGCACTTTTTTCGAAACTCACAAACAACTGTTCATGGGCTGAAAAGGCTTTTGGAGCAATAAAAACTTAAAAACTGCTATAACTCAAAAATGCAATAAGATAAGTTCAAACTTTAAAAGACATGTTGTTCAGATGTACAAGCCCCTCTTTCACAGAAAGTATGGCTTAGATATCTCTTGTAGTTTCTTCAGAACACACAAATTATCTGAAAATGCTTTTGAAGCAAACGACACAAAAACAGCTATAAATCCAAAACCTAATATGATAGACTCAAACTTTAAACTATATATTGTGTAGATTTACAGGTCCTACTTGCCCAGCAAAAAGGGTTCGAATAGCTCTTGCACTTTTTTCGAAACTCACAAACAACTGTTCATGGGCTGAAAAGGCTTTTGGAGCAATACAAACTTAAAAACTGCTATAACTCAAAAATGCAATAAGATAAGTTCAAACTTTAAAAGACATGTTGTTCAGATGTACAAGCCCCTCTTGCACAGAAAGTATGGCTTAGATATCTCTTGTAGTTTCTTCAGAACACACAAATTATCTGAAAATGCTTCAGAAGCAATAGACACAAAAACAGCTATAAATCCAAAACCTAATATGATAGACTCAAACTTTAAACTATATATTGTGTAGATTTACAGGTCCTACTTGCCCAGCAAAAAGGGTTCGAATAGCTCTTGCACTTTTTTCGAAACTCACAAACAACTGTTCATGGGCTGAAAAGGCTTTTGGAGCAATAAAAACTTAAAAACTGCTATAACTCAAAAATGCAATAAGATAAGTTCAAACTTTAAAAGACATGTTGTTCAGATGTACAAGCCCCTCTTGCACAGAAAGTATGGCTTAGATATCTCTTGTAGTTTCTTCAGAACACACAAATTATCTGAAAATGCTTCAGAAGCAATAGACACAAAAACAGCTATAAATCCAAAACCTAATATGATAGACTCAAACTTTAAACTATATATTGTGTAGATTTACAGGTCCTACTTGCCCAGCAAAAAGGGTTCGAATAGCTCTTGCACTTTTTTCGAAACTCACAAACAACTGTTCATGGGCTGAAAAGGCTTTTGGAGCAATAAAAACTTAAAAACTGCTATAACTCAAAAATGCAATAAGATAAGTTCAAACTTGAAAAGACATGTTGTTCAGATGTACAAGCCCCTCTTGCACAGAAAGTATGGCTTAGATATCTCTTGTAGTTTCTTCAGAACACACAAATTATCTGAAAATGCTTTTGAAGCAAACGACACAAAAACAGCTATAAATCCAAAACCTAATATGATAGACTCAAACTTTAAACTATATTTTGTGTAGATTTACAGGTCCTACTTGCCCAGCAAAAAGGGTTCGAATAGCTCTTGCACTTTTTTCGAAACTCACAAACAACTGTTCATGGGCTGAAAAGGCTTTTGGAGCAATAAAAACTTAAAAACTGCTATAACTCAAAAATGCAATAAGATAAGTTCAAACTTTAAAAGACATGTTGTTCAGATGTACAAGCCCCTCTTGCACAGAAAGTATGGCTTAGATATCTCTTGTAGTTTCTTCAGAACACACAAATTATCTGAAAATGCTTTTGAAGCAAACGACACAAAAACAGCTATAAATCCAAAACCTAATATGATAGACTCAAACTTTAAACTATATATTGTGTAGATTTACAGGTCCTACTTGCCCAGCAAAAAGGGTTCGAATAGCTCTTGCACTTTTTTCGAAACTCACAAACAACTGTTCATGGGCTGAAAAGGCTTTTGGAGCAATAAAAACTTAAAAACTGCTATAACTCAAAAATGCAATAAGATAAGTTCAAACTTTAAAAGACATGTTGTTCAGATGTACAAGCCCCTCTTGCACAGAAAGTATGGCTTAGATATCTCTTGTAGTTTCTTCAGAACACACAAATTATCTGAAAATGCTTTTGAAGCAATAGACACAAAAACAGCTATAAATCCAAAACCTAATATGATAGACTCAAACTTTAAACTATATTTTGTGTAGATTTACAGGTCCTACTTGCCCAGCAAAAAGGGTTCGAATAGCTCTTGCACTTTTTTCGAAACTCACAAACAACTGTTCATGGGCTGAAAAGGCTTTTGGAGCAATAAAAACTTAAAAACTGCTATAACTCAAAAATGCAATAAGATAAGTTCAAACTTTAAAAGACATGTTGTTCAGATGTACAAGCCCCTCTTGCACAGAAAATATGGCTTAGATATCTCTTGTAGTTTCTTCAGAACACACAAATTATCTGAAAATGCTTTTGAAGCAAACGACACAAAAACAGCTATAAATGAAAAACCTAATATGATAGACTCAAACTATAAACTATATATTGTGTAGATTTACAAGTCCTACTTGCCCAGCAAAAAGGGTTCGAATAGCTCTTGCACTTTTTTCGAAACTCACAAACAACTGTTCATGTGCTGAAAAGGCTTTTGGAGCAATAAAAACTTAAAAACTGCTATAACTCAAAAATGCAATAAGATAAGTTCAAACTTTAAAAGACATGTTGTTCAGATGTACAAGCCCCTCTTGCACAGAAAGTATGGCTTAGATATCTCTTGTAGTTTCTTCAGAACACACAAATTATCTGAAAATGCTTTTGAAGCAAACGACACAAAAACAGCTATAAATCCAAAACCTAATATGATAGACTCAAACTTTAAACTATATATTGTGTAGATTTACAGGTCCTACTTGCCCAGGAAAAAGGGTTCGAATAGCTCTTGCACTATTTTCGAAACTCACAAACAACTGTTCATGGGCTGAAAAGGCTTTTGGAGCATTAAAACTTAAAAACTGCTATAACTCAAAAATGCAATAAGATAAGTTCAAACTTTAAAAGACATGTTGTTCAGATGTACAAGCCCCTCATGCACAGAAAGTATGGCTTAGATATCTCTTGTAGTTTCTTCAGAACACACAAATTATCTGAAAATGCTTCAGAAGCAATAGACACAAAAACAGCTATAAATCCAAAACCTAATATGATAGACTCAAACTTTAAACTATATATTGTGTAGATTTACAGGTCCTACTTGCCCAGCAAAAAGGGTTCGAATAGCTCTTGCACTTTTTTCGAAACTCACAAACAACTGTTCATGGGCTGAAAAGGCTTTTGGAGCAATAAAAACTTAAAAACTGCTATAACTCAAAAATGCAATAAGATAAGTTCAAACTTTAAAAGACATGTTGTTCAGATGTACAAGCCCCTCTTGCACAGAAAGTATGGCTTAGATATCTCTTGTAGTTTCTTCAGAACACACAAATTATCTGAAAATGCTTTTGAAGCAATAGACACAAAAACAGCTATAAATGAAAAACCTAATATGATAGACTCAAACTATAAACTATATATTGTGTAGATTTACAAGTCCTACTTGCCCAGCAAAAAGGGTTCGAATAGTTCTTGCACTTTTTTCGAAACTCACAAACAACTGTTCATGGGCTGAAAAGGCTTTTGGAGCAATAAAAACTTAAAAACTGCTATAACTCAAAAATGCAATAAGATAAGTTCAAACTTCAAAAGACATGTTGTTCAGATGTACAAACCCCTCTTGCACAGAAAGTATGGCTTAGATATCTCTTGTAGTTTCTTCAGAACACACAAATTATCTGAAAATGCTTTTGAAGCAATAGACACAAAAACAGCTATAAATCCAAAACCTAATATGATAGACTCAAACTTTAAACTATATATTGTGTAGATTTACAGGTCCTACTTGCCCAGCAAAAAGGGTTCGAATAGCTCTTGCACTTTTTTCGAAACTCACAAACAACTGTTCATGGGCTGAAAAGGCTTTTGGAGCAATAAAAACTTAAAAACTGCTATAACTCAAAAATGCAATAAGATAAGTTCAAACTTTAAAAGACATGTTGTTCAGATGTACAAGCCCCTCTTGCACAGAAAGTATGGCTTAGATATCTCTTGTAGTTTCTTCAGAACACACAAATTATCTGAAAATGCTTTTGAAGCAATAGACACAAAAACAGCTATAAATCCAAAACCTAATATGATAGACTCAAACTTTAAACTATATTTTGTGTAGATTTACAGGTCCTACTTGCCCAGCAAAAAGGGTTCGAATAGCTCTTGCACTTTTTTCGAAACTCACAAACAACTGTTCATGGGCTGAAAAGGCTTTTGGAGCAATAAAAACTTAAAAACTGCTATAACTCAAAAATGCAATAAGATAAGTTCAAACTTTAAAAGACATGTTGTTCAGATGTACAAGCCCCTCTTGCACAGAAAGTATGGCTTAGATATCTCTTGTAGTTTCTTCAGAACACACAAATTATCTGAAAATGCTTTTGAAGCAATAGACACAAAAACAGCTATAAATCCAAAACCTAATATGATAGACTCAAACTTTAAAGTATATTTTGTGTAGATTTACAGGTCCTACTTGCCCAGAAAAAAGGGTTCGAATAGCTCTTGCACTTTTTTCGAAACTCACAAACAACTGTTCATGGGCTGAAAAGGCTTTTGGAGCAATAAAAACTTAAAAACTGCTATAACTCAAAAATGCAATAAGATAAGTTCAAACTTTAAAAGACATGTTGTTCAGATGTACAAGCCCCTCTTGCACAGAAAGTATGGCTTAGATATCTCTTGTAGTTTCTTCAGAACACACAAATTATCTGAAAATGCTTTTGAAGCAAACGACACAAAAACAGCTATAAATCCAAAACCTAATATGATAAACTCAAACTTTAAACTATATATTGTGTAGATTTACAGGTCCTACTTGCCCAGCAAAAAGGGTTCGAATAGCTCTTGCACTTTTTTCGAAACTCACAAACAACTGTTCATGGGCTGAAAAGGCTTTTGGAGCAATAAAAACTTAAAAACTGCTATAACTCAAAAATGCAATAAGATAAGTTCAAACTTTAAAAGACATGTTGTTCAGATGTACAAGCCCCTCTTGCACAGAAAGTATGGCTTAGATATCTCTTGTAGTTTCTTCAGAACACACAAATTATCTGAAAATGCTTCAGAAGCAAACGACACAAAAACAGCTATAAATCCAAAACCTAATATGATAGACTCAAACTTTAAACTATATTTTGTGTAGATTTACAGGTCCTACTTGCCCAGCAAAAAGGGTTCGAATAGCTCTTGCACTTTTTTCGAAACTCACAAACAACTGTTCATGGGCTGAAAAGGCTTTTGGAGCAATAAAAACTTAAAAACTGCTATAACTCAAAAATGCAATAAGATAAGTTCAAACTTTAAAAGACATGTTGTTCAGATGTACAAGCCCCTCTTGCACAGAAAGTATGGCTTAGATATCTCTTGTAGTTTCTTCAGAACACACAAATTATCTGAAAATGCTTCAGAAGCAATAGACACAAACACAGCTATAAATCCAAAACCTAATATGATAGACTCAAACTTTAAACTATATATTGTGTAGATTTACAGGTCCTACTTGCCCAGCAAAAAGGGTTCGAATAGCTCTTGCACTTTTTTCGAAACTCACAAACAACTGTTCATGGGCTGAAAAGGCTTTTGGAGCAATAAAAACTTAAAAACTGCTATAACTCAAAAATGCAATAAGATAAGTTCAAACTTTAAAAGACATGTTGTTCAGATGTACAAGCCCCTCTTGCACAGAAAGTATGGCTTAGATATCTCTTGTAGTTTCTTCAGAACACACAAATTATCTGAAAATGCTTTTGAAGCAAACGACACAAAAACAGCTATAAATCCAAAACCTAATATGATAGACTCAAACTTTAAACTATATATTGTGTAGATTTACAGGTCCTACTTGCCCAGCAAAAAGGGTTCGAATAGCTCTTGCACTTTTTTCGAAACTCACAAACAACTGTTCATGGGCTGAAAAGGCTTTTGGAGCAATAAAAACTTAAAAACTGCTATAACTCAAAAATGCAATAAGATAAGTTCAAACTTTAAAAGACATGTTGTTCAGATGTACAAGCCCCTCTTGCACAGAAAGTATGGCTTAGATATCTCTTGTAGTTTCTTCAGAACACACAAATTATCTGAAAATGCTTCAGAAGCAATAGACACAAACACAGCTATAAATCCAAAACCTAATATGATAGACTCAAACTTTAAACTATATATTGTGTAGATTTACAGGTCCTACTTGCCCAGCAAAAAGGGTTCGAATAGCTCTTGCACTTTTTTCGAAACTCACAAACAACTGTTCATGGGCTGAAAAGGCTTTTGGAGCAATAAAAACTTAAAAACTGCTATAACTCAAAAATGCAATAAGATAAGTTCAAACTTTAAAAGACATGTTGTTCAGATGTACAAGCCCCTCTTGCACAGAAAGTATGGCTTAGATATCTCTTGTAGTTTCTTCAGAACACACAAATTATCTGAAAATGCTTTTCAAGCAATAGACACAAAAACAGCTATAAATCCAAAACCTAATATGATAGACTCAAACTTTAAACTATATATTGTGTAGATTTACAGGTCCTACTTGCCCAGCAAAAAGGGTTCGAATAGCTCTTGCACTTTTTTCGAAACTCACAAACAACTGTTCATGGGCTGAAAAGGCTTTTGGAGCAATAAAAACTTAAAAACTGCTATAACTCAAAAATGCAATAAGATAAGTTCAAACTTTAAAAGACATGTTGTTCAGATGTACAAGCCCCTCTTGCACAGAAAGTATGGCTTAGATATCTCTTGTAGTTTCTTCAGAACACACAAATTATCTGAAAATGTTTTTGAAGCAATAGACACAAAAACAGCTATAAATCCAAAACCTAATATGATAGACTCAAACTTTAAACTATATTTTGTGTAGATTTACAGGTCCTACTTGCCCAGCAAAAAGGGTTCGAATAGCTCTTGCACTTTTTTCGAAACTCACAAACAACTGTTCATGGGCTGAAAAGGCTTTTGGAGCAATAAAAACTTAAAAACTGCTATAACTCAAAAATGCAATAAGATAAGTTCAAACTTTAAAAGACATGTTGTTCAGATGTACAAGCCCCTCTTGCACAGAAAGTATGGCTTAGATATCTCTTGTAGTTTCTTCAGAACAAACAAATTATCTGAAAATGCTTTTGAAGCAAACGACACAAAAACAGCTATAAATCCAAAACCTAATATGATAGACTCAAACTTTAAACTATATATTGTGTAGATTTACAGGTCCTACTTGCCCAGCAAAAAGGGTTCGAATAGCTCTTGCACTTTTTTCGAAACTCACAAACAACTGTTCATGGGCTGAAAAGGCTTTTGGAGCAATAAAAACTTAAAAACTGCTATAACTCAAAAATGCAATAAGATAAGTTCAAACTTTAAAAGACATGTTGTTCAGATGTACAAGCCCCTCTTGCACAGAAAGTATGGCTTAGATATCTCTTGTAGTTTCTTCAGAACACACAAATTATCTGAAAATGCTTTTGAAGCAAACGACACAAAAACAGCTATAAATCCAAAACCTAATATGATAGACTCAAACTTTAAACTATATTTTGTGTAGATTTACAGGTCCTACTTGCCCAGCAAAAAGGGTTCGAATAGCTCTTGCACTTTTTTCGAAACTCACAAACAACTGTTCATGGGCTGAAAAGGCTTTTGGAGCAATAAAAACTTAAAAACTGCTATAACTCAAAAATGCAATAAGATAAGTTCAAACTTTAAAAGACATGTTGTTCAGATGTACAAGCCCCTCTTGCACAGAAAGTATGGCTTAGATATCTCTTGTAGTTTCTTCAGAACACACAAATTATCTGAAAATGCTTTTGAAGCAAACGACACAAAAACAGCTATAAATCCAAAACCTAATATGATAGACTCAAACTTTAAACTATATATTGTGTAGATTTACAGGTCCTACTTGCCCAGCAAAAAGGGTTCGAATAGCTCTTGCACTTTTTTCGAAACTCACAAACAACTGTTCATGGGCTGAAAAGGCTTTTGGAGCAATAAAAACTTAAAAACTGCTATAACTCAAAAATGCAATAAGATAAGTTCAAACTTTAAAAGACATGTTGTTCAGATGTACAAGCCCCTCTTGCACAGAAAGTATGGCTTAGATATCTCTTGTAGTTTCTTCAGAACACACAAATTATCTGAAAATGCTTTTGAAGCAATAGACACAAAAACAGCTATAAATCCAAAACCTAATATGATAGACTCAAACTTTAAACTATATTTTGTGTAGATTTACAGGTCCTACTTGCCCAGCAAAAAGGGTTCGAATAGCTCTTGCACTTTTTTCGAAACTCACAAACAACTGTTCATGGGCTGAAAAGGCTTTTGGAGCAATAAAAACTTAAAAACTGCTATAACTCAAAAATGCAATAAGATAAGTTCAAACTTTAAAAGACATGTTGTTCAGATGTACAAGCCCCTCTTGCACAGAAAGTATGGCTTAGATATCTCTTGTAGTTTCTTCAGAACACACAAATTATCTGAAAATGCTTTTGAAGCAATAGACACAAAAACAGCTATAAATCCAAAACCTAATATGATAGACTCAAACTTTAAACTATATTTTGTGTAGATTTACAGGTCCTACTTGCCCAGAAAAAAGGGTTCGAATAGCTCTTGCACTTTTTTCGAAACTCACAAACAACTGTTCATGGGCTGAAAAGGCTTTTGGAGCAATAAAAACTTAAAAACTGCTATAACTCAAAAATGCAATAAGATAAGTTCAAACTTTAAAAGACATGTTGTTCAGATGTACAAGCCCCTCTTGCACAGAAAGTATGGCTTAGATATCTCTTGTAGTTTCTTCAGAACACACAAATTATCTGAAAATGCTTTTGAAGCAAACGACACAAAAACAGCTATAAATCCAAAACCTAATATGATAGACTCAAACTTTAAACTATATTTTGTGTAGATTTACAGGTCCTACTTGCCCAGCAAAAAGGGTTCGAATAGCTCTTGCACTTTTTTCGAAACTCACAAACAACTGTTCATGGGCTGAAAAGGCTTTTGGAGCAATAAAAACTTAAAAACTGCTATAACTCAAAAATGCAATAAGATAAGTTCAAACTTTAAAAGACATGTTGTTCAGATGTACAAGCCCCTCTTGCACAGAAAGTATGGCTTAGATATCTCTTGTAGTTTCTTCAGAACACACAAATTATCTGAAAATGCTTTTGAAGCAAACGACACAAAAACAGCTATAAATCCAAAACCTAATATGATAGACTCAAACTTTAAACTATATATTGTGTAGATTTACAGGTCCTACTTGCCCAGCAAAAAGGGTTCGAATAGCTCTTGCACTTTTTTCGAAACTCACAAACAACTGTTCATGGGCTGAAAAGGCTTTTGGAGCAATAAAAACTTAAAAACTGCTATAACTCAAAAATGCAATAAGATAAGTTCAAACTTTAAAAGACATGTTGTTCAGATGTACAAGCCCCTCTTGCACAGAAAGTATGGCTTAGATATCTCTTGTAGTTTCTTCAGAACACACAAATTATCTGAAAATGCTTTTGAAGCAATAGACACAAAAACAGCTATAAATCCAAAACCTAATATGATAGACTCAAACTTTAAACTATATTTTGTGTAGATTTACAGGTCCTACTTGCCCAGCAAAAAGGGTTCGAATAGCTCTTGCACTTTTTTCGAAACTCACAAACAACTGTTCATGGGCTGAAAAGGCTTTTGGAGCAATAAAAACTTAAAAACTGCTATAACTCAAAAATGCAATAAGATAAGTTCAAACTTTAAAAGACATGTTGTTCAGATGTACAAGCCCCTCTTGCACAGAAAGTATGGCTTAGATATCTCTTGTAGTTTCTTCAGAACACACAAATTATCTGAAAATGCTTTTGAAGCAATAGACACAAAAACAGCTATAAATCCAAAACCTAATATGATAGACTCAAACTTTAAACTATATTTTGTGTAGATTTACAGGTCCTACTTGCCCAGAAAAAAGGGTTCGAATAGCTCTTGCACTTTTTTCGAAACTCACAAACAACTGTTCATGGGCTGAAAAGGCTTTTGGAGCAATAAAAACTTAAAAACTGCTATAACTCAAAAATGCAATAAGATAAGTTCAAACTTTAAAAGACATGTTGTTCAGATGTACAAGCCCCTCTTGCACAGAAAGTATGGCTTAGATATCTCTTGTAGTTTCTTCAGAACACACAAATTATCTGAAAATGCTTTTGAAGCAAACGACACAAAAACAGCTATAAATCCAAAACCTAATATGATAAACTCAAACTTTAAACTATATATTGTGTAGATTTACAGGTCCTACTTGCCCAGCAAAAAGGGTTCGAATAGCTCTTGCACTTTTTTCGAAACTCACAAACAACTGTTCATGGGCTGAAAAGGCTTTTGGAGCAATAAAAACTTAAAAACTGCTATAACTCAAAAATGCAATAAGATAAGTTCAAACTTTAAAAGACATGTTGTTCAGATGTACAAGCCCCTCTTGCACAGAAAGTATGGCTTAGATATCTCTTGTAGTTTCTTCAGAACACACAAATTATCTGAAAATGCTTCAGAAGCAAACGACACAAAAACAGCTATAAATCCAAAACCTAATATGATAGACTCAAACTTTAAACTATATTTTGTGTAGATTTACAGGTCCTACTTGCCCAGCAAAAAGGGTTCGAATAGCTCTTGCACTTTTTTCGAAACTCACAAACAACTGTTCATGGGCTGAAAAGGCTTTTGGAGCAATAAAAACTTAAAAACTGCTATAACTCAAAAATGCAATAAGATAAGTTCAAACTTTAAAAGACATGTTGTTCAGATGTACAAGCCCCTCTTGCACAGAAAGTATGGCTTAGATATCTCTTGTAGTTTCTTCAGAACACACAAATTATCTGAAAATGCTTCAGAAGCAATAGACACAAACACAGCTATAAATCCAAAACCTAATATGATAGACTCAAACTTTAAACTATATATTGTGTAGATTTACAGGTCCTACTTGCCCAGCAAAAAGGGTTCGAATAGCTCTTGCACTTTTTTCGAAACTCACAAACAACTGTTCATGGGCTGAAAAGGCTTTTGGAGCAATAAAAACTTAAAAACTGCTATAACTCAAAAATGCAATAAGATAAGTTCAAACTTTAAAAGACATGTTGTTCAGATGTACAAGCCCCTCTTGCACAGAAAGTATGGCTTAGATATCTCTTGTAGTTTCTTCAGAACACACAAATTATCTGAAAATGCTTTTGAAGCAAACGACACAAAAACAGCTATAAATCCAAAACCTAATATGATAGACTCAAACTTTAAACTATATATTGTGTAGATTTACAGGTCCTACTTGCCCAGCAAAAAGGGTTCGAATAGCTCTTGCACTTTTTTCGAAACTCACAAACAACTGTTCATGGGCTGAAAAGGCTTTTGGAGCAATAAAAACTTAAAAACTGCTATAACTCAAAAATGCAATAAGATAAGTTCAAACTTTAAAAGACATGTTGTTCAGATGTACAAGCCCCTCTTGCACAGAAAGTATGGCTTAGATATCTCTTGTAGTTTCTTCAGAACACACAAATTATCTGAAAATGCTTCAGAAGCAATAGACACAAACACAGCTATAAATCCAAAACCTAATATGATAGACTCAAACTTTAAACTATATATTGTGTAGATTTACAGGTCCTACTTGCCCAGCAAAAAGGGTTCGAATAGCTCTTGCACTTTTTTCGAAACTCACAAACAACTGTTCATGGGCTGAAAAGGCTTTTGGAGCAATAAAAACTTAAAAACTGCTATAACTCAAAAATGCAATAAGATAAGTTCAAACTTTAAAAGACATGTTGTTCAGATGTACAAGCCCCTCTTGCACAGAAAGTATGGCTTAGATATCTCTTGTAGTTTCTTCAGAACACACAAATTATCTGAAAATGCTTTTGAAGCAAACGACACAAAAACAGCTATAAATCCAAAACCTAATATGATAGACTCAAACTTTAAACTATATATTGTGTAGATTTACAGGTCCTACTTGCCCAGCAAAAAGGGTTCGAATAGCTCTTGCACTTTTTTCGAAACTCACAAACAACTGTTCATGGGCTGAAAAGGCTTTTGGAGCAATAAAAACTTAAAAACTGCTATAACTCAAAAATGCAATAAGATAAGTTCAAACTTTAAAAGACATGTTGTTCAGATGTACAAGCCCCTCTTGCACAGAAAGTATGGCTTAGATATCTCTTGTAGTTTCTTCAGAACACACAAATTATCTGAAAATGCTTCAGAAGCAATAGACACAAACACAGCTATAAATCCAAAACCTAATATGATAGACTCAAACTTTAAACTATATATTGTGTAGATTTACAGGTCCTACTTGCCCAGCAAAAAGGGTTCGAATAGCTCTTGCACTTTTTTCGAAACTCACAAACAACTGTTCATGGGCTGAAAAGGCTTTTGGAGCAATAAAAACTTAAAAACTGCTATAACTCAAAAATGCAATAAGATAAGTTCAAACTTTAAAAGACATGTTGTTCAGATGTACAAGCCCCTCTTGCACAGAAAGTATGGCTTAGATATCTCTTGTAGTTTCTTCAGAACACACAAATTATCTGAAAATGCTTTTGAAGCAAACGACACAAAAACAGCTATAAATCCAAAACCTAATATGATAGACTCAAACTTTAAACTATATATTGTGTAGATTTACAGGTCCTACTTGCCCAGCAAAAAGGGTTCGAATAGCTCTTGCACTTTTTTCGAAACTCACAAACAACTGTTCATGGGCTGAAAAGGCTTTTGGAGCAATAAAAACTTAAAAACTGCTATAACTCAAAAATGCAATAAGATAAGTTCAAACTTTAAAAGACATGTTGTTCAGATGTACAAGCCCCTCTTGCACAGAAAGTATGGCTTAGATATCTCTTGTAGTTTCTTCAGAACACACAAATTATCTGAAAATGCTTCAGAAGCAATAGACACAAACACAGCTATAAATCCAAAACCTAATATGATAGACTCAAACTTTAAACTATATATTGTGTAGATTTACAGGTCCTACTTGCCCAGCAAAAAGGGTTCGAATAGCTCTTGCACTTTTTTCGAAACTCACAAACAACTGTTCATGGGCTGAAAAGGCTTTTGGAGCAATAAAAACTTAAAAACTGCTATAACTCAAAAATGCAATAAGATAAGTTCAAACTTTAAAAGACATGTTGTTCAGATGTACAAGCCCCTCTTGCACAGAAAGTATGGCTTAGATATCTCTTGTAGTTTCTTCAGAACACACAAATTATCTGAAAATGCTTTTGAAGCAAACGACACAAAAACAGCTATAAATCCAAAACCTAATATGATAGACTCAAACTTTAAACTATATATTGTGTAGATTTACAGGTCCTACTTGCCCAGCAAAAAGGGTTCGAATAGCTCTTGCACTTTTTTCGAAACTCACAAACAACTGTTCATGGGCTGAAAAGGCTTTTGGAGCAATAAAAACTTAAAAACTGCTATAACTCAAAAATGCAATAAGATAAGTTCAAACTTTAAAAGACATGTTGTTCAGATGTACAAGCCCCTCTTGCACAGAAAGTATGGCTTAGATATCTCTTGTAGTTTCTTCAGAACACACAAATTATCTGAAAATGCTTTTGAAGCAAACGACACAAAAACAGCTATAAATCCAAAACCTAATATGATAGACTCAAACTTTAAACTATATTTTGTGTAGATTTACAGGTCCTACTTGCCCAGCAAAAAGGGTTCGAATAGCTCTTGCACTTTTTTCGAAACTCACAAACAACTGTTCATGGGCTGAAAAGGCTTTTGGAGCAATAAAAACTTAAAAACTGCTATAACTCAAAAATGCAATAAGATAAGTTCAAACTTTAAAAGACATGTTGTTTAGATGTACAAGCCCCTCTTGCACAGAAAGTATGGCTTAGATATCTCTTGTAGTTTCTTCAGAACACACAAATTATCTGAAAATGCTTTTGAAGCAAACGACACAAAAACAGCTATAAATCCAAAACCTAATATGATAGACTCAAACTTTAAACTATATATTGTGTAGATTTACAGGTCCTACTTGCCCAGCAAAAAGGGTTCGAATAGCTCTTGCACTTTTTTCGAAACTCACAAACAACTGTTCATGGGCTGAAAAGGCTTTTGGAGCAATAAAAACTTAAAAACTGCTATAACTCAAAAATGCAATAAGATAAGTTCAAACTTTAAAAGACATGTTGTTCAGATGTACAAGCCCCTCTTGCACAGAAAGTATGGCTTAGATATCTCTTGTAGTTTCTTCAGAACACACAAATTATCTGAAAATGCTTTTGAAGCAATAGACACAAAAACAGCTATAAATCCAAAACCTAATATGATAGACTCAAACTTTAAACTATATTTTGTGTAGATTTACAGGTCCTACTTGCCCAGCAAAAAGGGTTCGAATAGCTCTTGCACTTTTTTCGAAACTCACAAACAACTGTTCATGGGCTGAAAAGGCTTTTGGAGCAATAAAAACTTAAAAACTGCTATAACTCAAAAATGCAATAAGATAAGTTCAAACTTTAAAAGACATGTTGTTCAGATGTACAAGCCCCTCTTGCACAGAAAGTATGGCTTAGATATCTCTTGTAGTTTCTTCAGAACACACAAATTATCTGAAAATGCTTTTGAAGCAATAGACACAAAAACAGCTATAAATCCAAAACCTAATATGATAGACTCAAACTTTAAACTATATTTTGTGTAGATTTACAGGTCCTACTTGCCCAGAAAAAAGGGTTCGAATAGCTCTTGCACTTTTTTCGAAACTCACAAACAACTGTTCATGGGCTGAAAAGGCTTTTGGAGCAATAAAAACTTAAAAACTGCTATAACTCAAAAATGCAATAAGATAAGTTCAAACTTTAAAAGACATGTTGTTCAGATGTACAAGCCCCTCTTGCACAGAAAGTATGGCTTAGATATCTCTTGTAGTTTCTTCAGAACACACAAATTATCTGAAAATGCTTTTGAAGCAAACGACACAAAAACAGCTATAAATCCAAAACCTAATATGATAAACTCAAACTTTAAACTATATATTGTGTAGATTTACAGGTCCTACTTGCCCAGCAAAAAGGGTTCGAATAGCTCTTGCACTTTTTTCGAAACTCACAAACAACTGTTCATGGGCTGAAAAGGCTTTTGGAGCAATAAAAACTTAAAAACTGCTATAACTCAAAAATGCAATAAGATAAGTTCAAACTTTAAAAGACATGTTGTTCAGATGTACAAGCCCCTCTTGCACAGAAAGTATGGCTTAGATATCTCTTGTAGTTTCTTCAGAACACACAAATTATCTGAAAATGCTTTTGAAGCAAACGACACAAAAACAGCTATAAATCCAAAACCTAATATGATAGACTCAAACTTTAAACTATATTTTGTGTAGATTTACAGGTCCTACTTGCCCAGCAAAAAGGGTTCGAATAGCTCTTGCACTTTTTTCGAAACTCACAAACAACTGTTCATGGGCTGAAAAGGCTTTTGGAGCAATAAAAACTTAAAAACTGCTATAACTCAAAAATGCAATAAGATAAGTTCAAACTTTAAAAGACATGTTGTTCAGATGTACAAGCCCCTCTTGCACAGAAAGTATGGCTTAGATATCTCTTGTAGTTTCTTCAGAACACACAAATTATCTGAAAATGCTTTTGAAGCAAACGACACAAAAACAGCTATAAATCCAAAACCTAATATGATAGACTCAAACTTTAAACTATATATTGTGTAGATTTACAGGTCCTACTTGCCCAGCAAAAAGGGTTCGAATAGCTCTTGCACTTTTTTCGAAACTCACAAACAACTGTTCATGGGCTGAAAAGGCTTTTGGAGCAATAAAAACTTAAAAACTGCTATAACTCAAAAATGCAATAAGATAAGTTCAAACTTTAAAAGACATGTTGTTCAGATGTACAAGCCCCTCTTGCACAGAAAGTATGGCTTAGATATCTCTTGTAGTTTCTTCAGAACACACAAATTATCTGAAAATGCTTTTGAAGCAATAGACACAAAAACAGCTATAAATCCAAAACCTAATATGATAGACTCAAACTTTAAACTATATATTGTGTAGATTTACAGGTCCTACTTGCCCAGCAAAAAGGGTTCGAATAGCTCTTGCACTTTTTTCGAAACTCACAAACAACTGTTCATGGGCTGAAAAGGCTTTTGGAGCAATAAAAACTTAAAAACTGCTATAACTCAAAAATGCAATAAGATAAGTTCAAACTTTAAAAGACATGTTGTTCAGATGTACAAGCCCCTCTTGCACAGAAAGTATGGCTTAGATATCTCTTGTAGTTTCTTCAGAACACACAAATTATCTGAAAATGCTTTTGAAGCAATAGACACAAAAACAGCTATAAATCCAAAACCTAATATGATAGACTCAAACTTTAAACTATATTTTGTGTAGATTTACAGGTCCTACTTGCCCAGCAAAAAGGGGGGCGAATAGCTCTTGCACTTTTTTCGAAACTCACAAACAACTGTTCATGGGCTGAAAAGGCTTTTGGAGCAATAAAAACTTAAAAACTGCTATAACTCAAAAATGCAATAAGATAAGTTCAAACTTTAAAAGACATGTTGTTCAGATGTACAAGCCCCTCTTGCACAGAAAGTATGGCTTAGATATCTCTTGTAGTTTCTTCAGAACACACAACTTATCTGAAAATGCTTTTGAAGCAATAGACACAAAAACAGCTATAAATCCAAAACCTAATATGATAGACTCAAACTTTAAACTATATTTTGTGTAGATTTACAGGTCCTACTTGCCCAGCAAAAAGGGTTCGAATAGCTCTTGCACTTTTTTCGAAACTCACAAACAACTGTTCATGGGCTGAAAAGGCTTTTGGAGCAATAAAAACTTAAAAACTGCTATAACTCAAAAATGCAATAAGATAAGTTCAAACTTTAAAAGACATGTTGTTCAGATGTACAAGCCCCTCTTGCACAGAAAGTATGGCTTAGATATCTCTTGTAGTTTCTTCAGAACAAACAAATTATCTGAAAATGCTTTTGAAGCAAACGACACAAAAACAGCTATAAATCTAAAACCTAATATGATAGACTCAAACTTTAAACTATATATTGTGTAGATTTACAGGTCCTACTTGCCCAGCAAAAAGGGTTCGAATAGCTCTTGCACTTTTTTCGAAACTCACAAACAACTGTTCATGGGCTGAAAAGGCTTTTGGAGCAATAAAAACTTAAAAACTGCTATAACTCAAAAATGCAATAAGATAAGTTCAAACTTTAAAAGACATGTTGTTCAGATGTACAAGCCCCTCTTTCACAGAAAGTATGGCTTAGATATCTCTTGTAGTTTCTTCAGAACACACAAATTATCTGAAAATGCTTTTGAAGCAAACGACACAAAAACAGCTATAAATCCAAAACCTAATATGATAGACTCAAACTTTAAACTATATATTGTGTAGATTTACAGGTCCTACTTGCCCAGCAAAAAGGGTTCGAATAGCTCTTGCACTTTTTTCGAAACTCACAAACAACTGTTCATGGGCTGAAAAGGCTTTTGGAGCAATAAAAACTTAAAAACTGCTATAACTCAAAAATGCAATAAGATAAGTTCAAACTTTAAAAGACATGTTGTTCAGATGTACAAGCCCCTCTTGCACAGAAAGTATGGCTTAGATATCTCTTGTAGTTTCTTCAGAACACACAAATTATCTGAAAATGCTTTTGAAGCAATAGACACAAAAACAGCTATAAATCCAAAACCTAATATGATAGACTCAAACTTTAAACTATATATTGTGTAGATTTACAGGTCCTACTTGCCCAGCAAAAAGGGTTCGAATAGCTCTTGCACTTTTTTCGAAACTCACAAACAACTGTTCATGGGCTGAAAAGGCTTTTGGAGCAATAAAAACTTAAAAACTGCTATAACTCAAAAATGCAATAAGATAAGTTCAAACTTTAAAAGACATGTTGTTCAGATGTACAAGCCCCTCTTGCACAGAAAGTATGGCTTAGATATCTCTTGTAGTTTCTTCAGAACACACAAATTATCTGAAAATGCTTCAGAAGCAATAGACACAAAAACAGCTATAAATCCAAAACCTAATATGATAGACTCAAACTTTAAACTATATATTGTGTAGATTTACAGGTCCTACTTGCCCAGCAAAAAGGGTTCGAATAGCTCTTGCACTTTTTTCGAAACTCACAAACAACTGTTCATGGGCTGAAAAGGCTTTTGGAGCAATAAAAACTTAAAAACTGCTATAACTCAAAAATGCAATAAGATAAGTTCAAACTTTAAAAGACATGTTGTTCAGATGTACAAGCCCCTCTTGCACAGAAAGTATGGCTTAGATATCTCTTGTAGTTTCTTCAGAACACACAAATTATCTGAAAATGCTTTTGAAGCAAACGACACAAAAACAGCTATAAATCCAAAACCTAATATGATAGACTCAAACTTTAAACTATATATTGTGTAGATTTACAGGTCCTACTTGCCCAGCAAAAAGGGTTCGAATAGCTCTTGCACTTTTTTCGAAACTCACAAACAACTGTTCATGGGCTGAAAAGGCTTTTGGAGCAATAAAAACTTAAAAACTGCTATAACTCAAAAATGCAATAAGATAAGTTCAAACTTTAAAAGACATGTTGTTCAGATGTACAAGCCCCTCTTGCACAGAAAGTATGGCTTAGATATCTCTTGTAGTTTCTTCAGAACACACAAATTATCTGAAAATGCTTTTGAAGCAAACGACACAAAAACAGCTATAAATCCAAAACCTAATATGATAGACTCAAACTTTAAACTATATATTGTGTAGATTTACAGGTCCTACTTGCCCAGCAAAAAGGGTTCGAATAGCTCTTGCACTTTTTTCGAAACTCACAAACAACTGTTCATGGGCTGAAAAGGCTTTTGGAGCAATAAAAACTTAAAAACTGCTATAACTCAAAAATGCAATAAGATAAGTTCAAACTTTAAAAGACATGTTGTTCAGATGTACAAGCCCCTCTTGCACAGAAAGTATGGCTTAGATATCTCTTGTAGTTTCTTCAGAACACACAAATTATCTGAAAATGTTTTTGAAGCAATAGACACAAAAACAGCTATAAATCCAAAACCTAATATGATAGACTCAAACTTTAAACTATATTTTGTGTAGATTTACAGGTCCTACTTGCCCAGCAAAAAGGGTTCGAATAGCTCTTGCACTTTTTTCGAAACTCACAAACAACTGTTCATGGGCTGAAAAGGCTTTTGGAGCAATAAAAACTTAAAAACTGCTATAACTCAAAAATGCAATAAGATAAGTTCAAACTTTAAAAGACATGTTGTTCAGATGTACAAGCCCCTCTTGCACAGAAAGTATGGCTTAGATATCTCTTGTAGTTTCTTCAGAACAAACAAATTATCTGAAAATGCTTTTGAAGCAAACGACACAAAAACAGCTATAAATCCAAAACCTAATATGATAGACTCAAACTTTAAACTATATATTGTGTAGATTTACAGGTCCTACTTGCCCAGCAAAAAGGGTTCGAATAGCTCTTGCACTTTTTTCGAAACTCACAAACAACTGTTCATGGGCTGAAAAGGCTTTTGGAGCAATAAAAACTTAAAAACTGCTATAACTCAAAAATGCAATAAGATAAGTTCAAACTTTAAAAGACATGTTGTTCAGATGTACAAGCCCCTCTTTCACAGAAAGTATGGCTTAGATATCTCTTGTAGTTTCTTCAGAACACACAAATTATCTGAAAATGCTTTTGAAGCAAACGACACAAAAACAGCTATAAATCCAAAACCTAATATGATAGACTCAAACTTTAAACTATATATTGTGTAGATTTACAGGTCCTACTTGCCCAGCAAAAAGGGTTCGAATAGCTCTTGCACTTTTTTCGAAACTCACAAACAACTGTTCATGGGCTGAAAAGGCTTTTGGAGCAATAAAAACTTAAAAACTGCTATAACTCAAAAATGCAATAAGATAAGTTCAAACTTTAAAAGACATGTTGTTCAGATGTACAAGCCCCTCTTGCACAGAAAGTATGGCTTAGATATCTCTTGTAGTTTCTTCAGAACACACAAATTATCTGAAAATGCTTTTGAAGCAATAGACACAAAAACAGCTATAAATCCAAAACCTAATATGATAGACTCAAACTTTAAACTATATATTGTGTAGATTTACAGGTCCTACTTGCCCAGCAAAAAGGGTTCGAATAGCTCTTGCACTTTTTTCGAAACTCACAAACAACTGTTCATGGGCTGAAAAGGCTTTTGGAGCAATAAAAACTTAAAAACTGCTATAACTCAAAAATGCAATAAGATAAGTTCAAACTTTAAAAGACATGTTGTTCAGATGTACAAGCCCCTCTTGCACAGAAAGTATGGCTTAGATATCTCTTGTAGTTTCTTCAGAACACACAAATTATCTGAAAATGCTTCAGAAGCAATAGACACAAAAACAGCTATAAATCCAAAACCTAATATGATAGACTCAAACTTTAAACTATATATTGTGTAGATTTACAGGTCCTACTTGCCCAGCAAAAAGGGTTCGAATAGCTCTTGCACTTTTTTCGAAACTCACAAACAACTGTTCATGGGCTGAAAAGGCTTTTGGAGCAATAAAAACTTAAAAACTGCTATAACTCAAAAATGCAATAAGATAAGTTCAAACTTTAAAAGACATGTTGTTCAGATGTACAAGCCCCTCTTGCACAGAAAGTATGGCTTAGATATCTCTTGTAGTTTCTTCAGAACACACAAATTATCTGAAAATGCTTCAGAAGCAATAGACACAAAAACAGCTATAAATCCAAAACCTAATATGATAGACTCAAACTTTAAACTATATATTGTGTAGATTTACAGGTCCTACTTGCCCAGCAAAAAGGGTTCGAATAGCTCTTGCACTTTTTTCGAAACTCACAAACAACTGTTCATGGGCTGAAAAGGCTTTTGGAGCAATAAAAACTTAAAAACTGCTATAACTCAAAAATGCAATAAGATAAGTTCAAACTTTAAAAGACATGTTGTTCAGATGTACAAGCCCCTCTTGCACAGAAAGTATGGCTTAGATATCTCTTGTAGTTTCTTCAGAACACACAAATTATCTGAAAATGCTTCAGAAGCAATAGACACAAACACAGCTATAAATCCAAAACCTAATATGATAGACTCAAACTTTAAACTATATATTGTGTAGATTTACAGGTCCTACTTGCCCAGCAAAAAGGGTTCGAATAGCTCTTGCACTTTTTTCGAAACTCACAAACAACTGTTCATGGGCTGAAAAGGCTTTTGGAGCAATAAAAACTTAAAAACTGCTATAACTCAAAAATGCAATAAGATAAGTTCAAACTTTAAAAGACATGTTGTTCAGATGTACAAGCCCCTCTTGCACAGAAAGTATGGCTTAGATATCTCTTGTAGTTTCTTCAGAACACACAAATTATCTGAAAATGCTTTTGAAGCAAACGACACAAAAACAGCTATAAATCCAAAACCTAATATGATAGACTCAAACTTTAAACTATATATTGTGTAGATTTACAGGTCCTACTTGCCCAGCAAAAAGGGTTCGAATAGCTCTTGCACTTTTTTCGAAACTCACAAACAACTGTTCATGGGCTGAAAAGGCTTTTGGAGCAATAAAAACTTAAAAACTGCTATAACTCAAAAATGCAATAAGATAAGTTCAAACTTTAAAAGACATGTTGTTCAGATGTACAAGCCCCTCTTGCACAGAAAGTATGGCTTAGATATCTCTTGTAGTTTCTTCAGAACACACAAATTATCTGAAAATGCTTTTGAAGCAAACGACACAAAAACAGCTATAAATCCAAAACCTAATATGATAGACTCAAACTTTAAACTATATATTGTGTAGATTTACAGGTCCTACTTGCCCAGCAAAAAGGGTTCGAATAGCTCTTGCACTTTTTTCGAAACTCACAAACAACTGTTCATGGGCTGAAAAGGCTTTTGGAGCAATAAAAACTTAAAAACTGCTATAACTCAAAAATGCAATAAGATAAGTTCAAACTTTAAAAGACATGTTGTTCAGATGTACAAGCCCCTCTTGCACAGAAAGTATGGCTTAGATATCTCTTGTAGTTTCTTCAGAACACACAAATTATCTGAAAATGCTTTTGAAGCAAACGACACAAAAACAGCTATAAATCCAAAACCTAATATGATAGACTCAAACTTTAAACTATATATTGTGTAGATTTACAGGTCCTACTTGCCCAGCAAAAAGGGTTCGAATAGCTCTTGCACTTTTTTCGAAACTCACAAACAACTGTTCATGGGCTGAAAAGGCTTTTGGAGCAATAAAAACTTAAAAACTGCTATAACTCAAAAATGCAATAAGATAAGTTCAAACTTTAAAAGACATGTTGTTCAGATGTACAAGCCCCTCTTGCACAGAAAGTATGGCTTAGATATCTCTTGTAGTTTCTTCAGAACACACAAATTATCTGAAAATGCTTTTGAAGCAATAGACACAAAAACAGCTATAAATCCAAAACCTAATATGATAGACTCAAACTTTAAACTATATATTGTGTAGATTTACAGGTCCTACTTGCCCAGCAAAAAGGGTTCGAATAGCTCTTGCACTTTTTTCGAAACTCACAAACAACTGTTCATGGGCTGAAAAGGCTTTTGGAGCAATAAAAACTTAAAAACTGCTATAACTCAAAAATGCAATAAGATAAGTTCAAACTTTAAAAGACATGTTGTTCAGATGTACAAGCCCCTCTTGCACAGAAAGTATGGCTTAGATATCTCTTGTAGTTTCTTCAGAACACACAAATTATCTGAAAATGCTTCAGAAGCAATAGACACAAAAACAGCTATAAATCCAAAACCTAATATGATAGACTCAAACTTTAAACTATATATTGTGTAGATTTACAGGTCCTACTTGCCCAGCAAAAAGGGTTCGAATAGCTCTTGCACTTTTTTCGAAACTCACAAACAACTGTTCATGGGCTGAAAAGGCTTTTGGAGCAATAAAAACTTAAAAACTGCTATAACTCAAAAATGCAATAAGATAAGTTCAAACTTTAAAAGACATGTTGTTCAGATGTACAAGCCCCTCTTGCACAGAAAGTATGGCTTAGATATCTCTTGTAGTTTCTTCAGAACACACAAATTATCTGAAAATGCTTCAGAAGCAATAGACACAAAAACAGCTATAAATCCAAAACCTAATATGATAGACTCAAACTTTAAACTATATATTGTGTAGATTTACAGGTCCTACTTGCCCAGCAAAAAGGGTTCGAATAGCTCTTGCACTTTTTTCGAAACTCACAAACAACTGTTCATGGGCTGAAAAGGCTTTTGGAGCAATAAAAACTTAAAAACTGCTATAACTCAAAAATGCAATAAGATAAGTTCAAACTTTAAAAGACATGTTGTTCAGATGTACAAGCCCCTCTTGCACAGAAAGTATGGCTTAGATATCTCTTGTAGTTTCTTCAGAACACACAAATTATCTGAAAATGCTTCAGAAGCAATAGACACAAAAACAGCTATAAATCCAAAACCTAATATGATAGACTCAAACTTTAAACTATATATTGTGTAGATTTACAGGTCCTACTTGCCCAGCAAAAAGGGTTCGAATAGCTCTTGCACTTTTTTCGAAACTCACAAACAACTGTTCATGGGCTGAAAAGGCTTTTGGAGCAATAAAAACTTAAAAACTGCTATAACTCAAAAATGCAATAAGATAAGTTCAAACTTTAAAAGACATGTTGTTCAGATGTACAAGCCCCTCTTGCACAGAAAGTATGGCTTAGATATCTCTTGTAGTTTCTTCAGAACACACAAATTATCTGAAAATGCTTTTGAAGCAAACGACACAAAAACAGCTATAAATCCAAAACCTAATATGATAGACTCAAACTTTAAACTATATTTTGTGTAGATTTACAGGTCCTACTTGCCCAGCAAAAAGGGTTCGAATAGCTCTTGCACTTTTTTCGAAACTCACAAACAACTGTTCATGGGCTGAAAAGGCTTTTGGAGCAATAAAAACTTAAAAACTGCTATAACTCAAAAATGCAATAAGATAAGTTCAAACTTTAAAAGACATGTTGTTCAGATGTACAAGCCCCTCTTGCACAGAAAGTATGGCTTAGATATCTCTTGTAGTTTCTTCAGAACACACAAATTATCTGAAAATGCTTCAGAAGCAATAGACACAAAAACAGCTATAAATCCAAAACCTAATATGATAGACTCAAACTTTAAACTATATATTGTGTAGATTTACAGGTCCTACTTGCCCAGCAAAAAGGGTTCGAATAGCTCTTGCACTTTTTTCGAAACTCACAAACAACTGTTCATGGGCTGAAAAGGCTTTTGGAGCAATAAAAACTTAAAAACTGCTATAACTCAAAAATGCAATAAGATAAGTTCAAACTTTAAAAGACATGTTGTTCAGATGTACAAGCCCCTCTTGCACAGAAAGTATGGCTTAGATATCTCTTGTAGTTTCTTCAGAACACACAAATTATCTGAAAATGCTTCAGAAGCAATAGACACAAAAACAGCTATAAATCCAAAACCTAATATGATAGACTCAAACTTTAAACTATATATTGTGTAGATTTACAGGTCCTACTTGCCCAGCAAAAAGGGTTCGAATAGCTCTTGCACTTTTTTCGAAACTCACAAACAACTGTTCATGGGCTGAAAAGGCTTTTGGAGCAATAAAAACTTAAAAACTGCTATAACTCAAAAATGCAATAAGATAAGTTCAAACTTTAAAAGACATGTTGTTCAGATGTACAAGCCCCTCTTGCACAGAAAGTATGGCTTAGATATCTCTTGTAGTTTCTTCAGAACACACAAATTATCTGAAAATGCTTCAGAAGCAATAGACACAAACACAGCTATAAATCCAAAACCTAATATGATAGACTCAAACTTTAAACTATATATTGTGTAGATTTACAGGTCCTACTTGCCCAGCAAAAAGGGTTCGAATAGCTCTTGCACTTTTTTCGAAACTCACAAACAACTGTTCATGGGCTGAAAAGGCTTTTGGAGCAATAAAAACTTAAAAACTGCTATAACTCAAAAATGCAATAAGATAAGTTCAAACTTTAAAAGACATGTTGTTCAGATGTACAAGCCCCTCTTGCACAGAAAGTATGGCTTAGATATCTCTTGTAGTTTCTGCAGAACACACAAATTATCTGAAAATGCTTTTGAAGCAAACGACACAAAAACAGCTATAAATCCAAAACCTAATATGATAGACTCAAACTTTAAACTATATATTGTGTAGATTTACAGGTCCTACTTGCCCAGCAAAAAGGGTTCGAATAGCTCTTGCACTTTTTTCGAAACTCACAAACAACTGTTCATGGGCTGAAAAGGCTTTTGGAGCAATAAAAACTTAAAAACTGCTATAACTCAAAAATGCAATAAGATAAGTTCAAACTTTAAAAGACATGTTGTTCAGATGTACAAGCCCCTCTTGCACAGAAAGTATGGCTTAGATATCTCTTGTAGTTTCTTCAGAACACACAAATTATCTGAAAATGTTTTTGAAGCAATAGACACAAAAACAGCTATAAATCCAAAACCTAATATGATAGACTCAAACTTTAAACTATATTTTGTGTAGATTTACAGGTCCTACTTGCCCAGCAAAAAGGGTTCGAATAGCTCTTGCACTTTTTTCGAAACTCACAAACAACTGTTCATGGGCTGAAAAGGCTTTTGGAGCAATAAAAACTTAAAAACTGCTATAACTCAAAAATGCAATAAGATAAGTTCAAACTTTAAAAGACATGTTGTTCAGATGTACAAGCCCCTCTTGCACAGAAAGTATGGCTTAGATATCTCTTGTAGTTTCTTCAGAACAAACAAATTATCTGAAAATGCTTTTGAAGCAAACGACACAAAAACAGCTATAAATCCAAAACCTAATATGATAGACTCAAACTTTAAACTATATATTGTGTAGATTTACAGGTCCTACTTGCCCAGCAAAAAGGGTTCGAATAGCTCTTGCACTTTTTTCGAAACTCACAAACAACTGTTCATGGGCTGAAAAGGCTTTTGGAGCAATAAAAACTTAAAAACTGCTATAACTCAAAAATGCAATAAGATAAGTTCAAACTTTAAAAGACATGTTGTTCAGATGTACAAGCCCCTCTTTCACAGAAAGTATGGCTTAGATATCTCTTGTAGTTTCTTCAGAACACACAAATTATCTGAAAATGCTTTTGAAGCAAACGACACAAAAACAGCTATAAATCCAAAACCTAATATGATAGACTCAAACTTTAAACTATATATTGTGTAGATTTACAGGTCCTACTTGCCCAGCAAAAAGGGTTCGAATAGCTCTTGCACTTTTTTCGAAACTCACAAACAACTGTTCATGGGCTGAAAAGGCTTTTGGAGCAATAAAAACTTAAAAACTGCTATAACTCAAAAATGCAATAAGATAAGTTCAAACTTTAAAAGACATGTTGTTCAGATGTACAAGCCCCTCTTGCACAGAAAGTATGGCTTAGATATCTCTTGTAGTTTCTTCAGAACACACAAATTATCTGAAAATGCTTCAGAAGCAATAGACACAAACACAGCTATAAATCCAAAACCTAATATGATAGACTCAAACTTTAAACTATATATTGTGTAGATTTACAGGTCCTACTTGCCCAGCAAAAAGGGTTCGAATAGCTCTTGCACTTTTTTCGAAACTCACAAACAACTGTTCATGGGCTGAAAAGGCTTTTGGAGCAATAAAAACTTAAAAACTGCTATAACTCAAAAATGCAATAAGATAAGTTCAAACTTTAAAAGACATGTTGTTCAGATGTACAAGCCCCTCTTGCACAGAAAGTATGGCTTAGATATCTCTTGTAGTTTCTTCAGAACACACAAATTATCTGAAAATGCTTTTGAAGCAAACGACACAAAAACAGCTATAAATCCAAAACCTAATATGATAGACTCAAACTTTAAACTATATATTGTGTAGATTTACAGGTCCTACTTGCCCAGCAAAAAGGGTTCGAATAGCTCTTGCACTTTTTTCGAAACTCACAAACAACTGTTCATGGGCTGAAAAGGCTTTTGGAGCAATAAAAACTTAAAAACTGCTATAACTCAAAAATGCAATAAGATAAGTTCAAACTTTAAAAGACATGTTGTTCAGATGTACAAGCCCCTCTTGCACAGAAAGTATGGCTTAGATATCTCTTGTAGTTTCTTCAGAACACACAAATTATCTGAAAATGCTTTTGAAGCAATAGACACAAAAACAGCTATAAATCCAAAACCTAATATGATAGACTCAAACTTTAAACTATATATTGTGTAGATTTACAGGTCCTACTTGCCCAGCAAAAAGGGTTCGAATAGCTCTTGCACTTTTTTCGAAACTCACAAACAACTGTTCATGGGCTGAAAAGGCTTTTGGAGCAATAAAAACTTAAAAACTGCTATAACTCAAAAATGCAATAAGATAAGTTCAAACTTTAAAAGACATGTTGTTCAGATGTACAAGCCCCTCTTGCACAGAAAGTATGGCTTAGATATCTCTTGTAGTTTCTTCAGAACACACAAATTATCTGAAAATGCTTCAGAAGCAATAGACACAAACACAGCTATAAATCCAAAACCTAATATGATAGACTCAAACTTTAAACTATATATTGTGTAGATTTACAGGTCCTACTTGCCCAGCAAAAAGGGTTCGAATAGCTCTTGCACTTTTTTCGAAACTCACAAACAACTGTTCATGGGCTGAAAAGGCTTTTGGAGCAATAAAAACTTAAAAACTGCTATAACTCAAAAATGCAATAAGATAAGTTCAAACTTTAAAAGACATGTTGTTCAGATGTACAAGCCCCTCTTGCACAGAAAGTATGGCTTAGATATCTCTTGTAGTTTCTTCAGAACACACAAATTATCTGAAAATGCTTTTGAAGCAAACGACACAAAAACAGCTATAAATCCAAAACCTAATATGATAGACTCAAACTTTAAACTATATATTGTGTAGATTTACAGGTCCTACTTGCCCAGCAAAAAGGGTTCGAATAGCTCTTGCACTTTTTTCGAAACTCACAAACAACTGTTCATGGGCTGAAAAGGCTTTTGGAGCAATAAAAACTTAAAAACTGCTATAACTCAAAAATGCAATAAGATAAGTTCAAACTTTAAAAGACATGTTGTTCAGATGTACAAGCCCCTCTTGCACAGAAAGTATGGCTTAGATATCTCTTGTAGTTTCTTCAGAACACACAAATTATCTGAAAATGTTTTTGAAGCAATAGACACAAAAACAGCTATAAATCCAAAACCTAATATGATAGACTCAAACTTTAAACTATATTTTGTGTAGATTTACAGGTCCTACTTGCCCAGCAAAAAGGGTTCGAATAGCTCTTGCACTTTTTTCGAAACTCACAAACAACTGTTCATGGGCTGAAAAGGCTTTTGGAGCAATAAAAACTTAAAAACTGCTATAACTCAAAAATGCAATAAGATAAGTTCAAACTTTAAAAGACATGTTGTTCAGATGTACAAGCCCCTCTTGCACAGAAAGTATGGCTTAGATATCTCTTGTAGTTTCTTCAGAACACACAAATTATCTGAAAATGCTTTTGAAGCAAACGACACAAAAACAGCTATAAATCCAAAACCTAATATGATAGACTCAAACTTTAAACTATATATTGTGTAGATTTACAGGTCCTACTTGCCCAGCAAAAAGGGTTCGAATAGCTCTTGCACTTTTTTCGAAACTCACAAACAACTGTTCATGGGCTGAAAAGGCTTTTGGAGCAATAAAAACTTAAAAACTGCTATAACTCAAAAATGCAATAAGATAAGTTCAAACTTTAAAAGACATGTTGTTCAGATGTACAAGCCCCTCTTGCACAGAAAGTATGGCTTAGATATCTCTTGTAGTTTCTTCAGAACACACAAATTATCTGAAAATGCTTTTGAAGCAATAGACACAAAAACAGCTATAAATCCAAAACCTAATATGATAGACTCAAACTTTAAACTATATTTTGTGTAGATTTACAGGTCCTACTTGCCCAGCAAAAAGGGTTCGAATAGCTCTTGCACTTTTTTCGAAACTCACAAACAACTGTTCATGGGCTGAAAAGGCTTTTGGAGCAATAAAAACTTAAAAACTGCTATAACTCAAAAATGCAATAAGATAAGTTCAAACTTTAAAAGACATGTTGTTCAGATGTACAAGCCCCTCTTGCACAGAAAGTATGGCTTAGATATCTCTTGTAGTTTCTTCAGAACACACAAATTATCTGAAAATGCTTTTGAAGCAATAGACACAAAAACAGCTATAAATCCAAAACCTAATATGATAGACTCAAACTTTAAACTATATTTTGTGTAGATTTACAGGTCCTACTTGCCCAGAAAAAAGGGTTCGAATAGCTCTTGCACTTTTTTCGAAACTCACAAACAACTGTTCATGGGCTGAAAAGGCTTTTGGAGCAATAAAAACTTAAAAACTGCTATAACTCAAAAATGCAATAAGATAAGTTCAAACTTTAAAAGACATGTTGTTCAGATGTACAAGCCCCTCTTGCACAGAAAGTATGGCTTAGATATCTCTTGTAGTTTCTTCAGAACACACAAATTATCTGAAAATGCTTCAGAAGCAAACGACACAAAAACAGCTATAAATCCAAAACCTAATATGATAGACTCAAACTTTAAACTATATTTTGTGTAGATTTACAGGTCCTACTTGCCCAGCAAAAAGGGTTCGAATAGCTCTTGCACTTTTTTCGAAACTCACAAACAACTGTTCATGGGCTGAAAAGGCTTTTGGAGCAATAAAAACTTAAAAACTGCTATAACTCAAAAATGCAATAAGATAAGTTCAAACTTTAAAAGACATGTTGTTCAGATGTACAAGCCCCTCTTGCACAGAAAGTATGGCTTAGATATCTCTTGTAGTTTCTTCAGAACACACAAATTATCTGAAAATGCTTCAGAAGCAATAGACACAAACACAGCTATAAATCCAAAACCTAATATGATAGACTCAAACTTTAAACTATATATTGTGTAGATTTACAGGTCCTACTTGCCCAGCAAAAAGGGTTCGAATAGCTCTTGCACTTTTTTCGAAACTCACAAACAACTGTTCATGGGCTGAAAAGGCTTTTGGAGCAATAAAAACTTAAAAACTGCTATAACTCAAAAATGCAATAAGATAAGTTCAAACTTTAAAAGACATGTTGTTCAGATGTACAAGCCCCTCTTGCACAGAAAGTATGGCTTAGATATCTCTTGTAGTTTCTTCAGAACACACAAATTATCTGAAAATGCTTTTGAAGCAAACGACACAAAAACAGCTATAAATCCAAAACCTAATATGATAGACTCAAACTTTAAACTATATATTGTGTAGATTTACAGGTCCTACTTGCCCAGCAAAAAGGGTTCGAATAGCTCTTGCACTTTTTTCGAAACTCACAAACAACTGTTCATGGGCTGAAAAGGCTTTTGGAGCAATAAAAACTTAAAAACTGCTATAACTCAAAAATGCAATAAGATAAGTTCAAACTTTAAAAGACATGTTGTTCAGATGTACAAGCCCCTCTTGCACAGAAAGTATGGCTTAGATATCTCTTGTAGTTTCTTCAGAACACACAAATTATCTGAAAATGCTTCAGAAGCAATAGACACAAACACAGCTATAAATCCAAAACCTAATATGATAGACTCAAACTTTAAACTATATATTGTGTAGATTTACAGGTCCTACTTGCCCAGCAAAAAGGGTTCGAATAGCTCTTGCACTTTTTTCGAAACTCACAAACAACTGTTCATGGGCTGAAAAGGCTTTTGGAGCAATAAAAACTTAAAAACTGCTATAACTCAAAAATGCAATAAGATAAGTTCAAACTTTAAAAGACATGTTGTTCAGATGTACAAGCCCCTCTTGCACAGAAAGTATGGCTTAGATATCTCTTGTAGTTTCTTCAGAACACACAAATTATCTGAAAATGCTTTTGAAGCAAACGACACAAAAACAGCTATAAATCCAAAACCTAATATGATAGACTCAAACTTTAAACTATATATTGTGTAGATTTACAGGTCCTACTTGCCCAGCAAAAAGGGTTCGAATAGCTCTTGCACTTTTTTCGAAACTCACAAACAACTGTTCATGGGCTGAAAAGGCTTTTGGAGCAATAAAAACTTAAAAACTGCTATAACTCAAAAATGCAATAAGATAAGTTCAAACTTTAAAAGACATGTTGTTCAGATGTACAAGCCCCTCTTGCACAGAAAGTATGGCTTAGATATCTCTTGTAGTTTCTTCAGAACACACAAATTATCTGAAAATGCTTCAGAAGCAATAGACACAAACACAGCTATAAATCCAAAACCTAATATGATAGACTCAAACTTTAAACTATATATTGTGTAGATTTACAGGTCCTACTTGCCCAGCAAAAAGGGTTCGAATAGCTCTTGCACTTTTTTCGAAACTCACAAACAACTGTTCATGGGCTGAAAAGGCTTTTGGAGCAATAAAAACTTAAAAACTGCTATAACTCAAAAATGCAATAAGATAAGTTCAAACTTTAAAAGACATGTTGTTCAGATGTACAAGCCCCTCTTGCACAGAAAGTATGGCTTAGATATCTCTTGTAGTTTCTTCAGAACACACAAATTATCTGAAAATGCTTTTCAAGCAATAGACACAAAAACAGCTATAAATCCAAAACCTAATATGATAGACTCAAACTTTAAACTATATATTGTGTAGATTTACAGGTCCTACTTGCCCAGCAAAAAGGGTTCGAATAGCTCTTGCACTTTTTTCGAAACTCACAAACAACTGTTCATGGGCTGAAAAGGCTTTTGGAGCAATAAAAACTTAAAAACTGCTATAACTCAAAAATGCAATAAGATAAGTTCAAACTTTAAAAGACATGTTGTTCAGATGTACAAGCCCCTCTTGCACAGAAAGTATGGCTTAGATATCTCTTGTAGTTTCTTCAGAACACACAAATTATCTGAAAATGTTTTTGAAGCAATAGACACAAAAACAGCTATAAATCCAAAACCTAATATGATAGACTCAAACTTTAAACTATATTTTGTGTAGATTTACAGGTCCTACTTGCCCAGCAAAAAGGGTTCGAATAGCTCTTGCACTTTTTTCGAAACTCACAAACAACTGTTCATGGGCTGAAAAGGCTTTTGGAGCAATAAAAACTTAAAAACTGCTATAACTCAAAAATGCAATAAGATAAGTTCAAACTTTAAAAGACATGTTGTTCAGATGTACAAGCCCCTCTTGCACAGAAAGTATGGCTTAGATATCTCTTGTAGTTTCTTCAGAACAAACAAATTATCTGAAAATGCTTTTGAAGCAAACGACACAAAAACAGCTATAAATCCAAAACCTAATATGATAGACTCAAACTTTAAACTATATATTGTGTAGATTTACAGGTCCTACTTGCCCAGCAAAAAGGGTTCGAATAGCTCTTGCACTTTTTTCGAAACTCACAAACAACTGTTCATGGGCTGAAAAGGCTTTTGGAGCAATAAAAACTTAAAAACTGCTATAACTCAAAAATGCAATAAGATAAGTTCAAACTTTAAAAGACATGTTGTTCAGATGTACAAGCCCCTCTTGCACAGAAAGTATGGCTTAGATATCTCTTGTAGTTTCTTCAGAACACACAAATTATCTGAAAATGCTTTTGAAGCAAACGACACAAAAACAGCTATAAATCCAAAACCTAATATGATAGACTCAAACTTTAAACTATATTTTGTGTAGATTTACAGGTCCTACTTGCCCAGCAAAAAGGGTTCGAATAGCTCTTGCACTTTTTTCGAAACTCACAAACAACTGTTCATGGGCTGAAAAGGCTTTTGGAGCAATAAAAACTTAAAAACTGCTATAACTCAAAAATGCAATAAGATAAGTTCAAACTTTAAAAGACATGTTGTTCAGATGTACAAGCCCCTCTTGCACAGAAAGTATGGCTTAGATATCTCTTGTAGTTTCTTCAGAACACACAAATTATCTGAAAATGCTTTTGAAGCAAACGACACAAAAACAGCTATAAATCCAAAACCTAATATGATAGACTCAAACTTTAAACTATATTTTGTGTAGATTTACAGGTCCTACTTGCCCAGCAAAAAGGGTTCGAATAGCTCTTGCACTTTTTTCGAAACTCACAAACAACTGTTCATGGGCTGAAAAGGCTTTTGGAGCAATAAAAACTTAAAAACTGCTATAACTCAAAAATGCAATAAGATAAGTTCAAACTTTAAAAGACATGTTGTTCAGATGTACAAGCCCCTCTTGCACAGAAAGTATGGCTTAGATATCTCTTGTAGTTTCTTCAGAACACACAAATTATCTGAAAATGCTTTTGAAGCAAACGACACAAAAACAGCTATAAATCCAAAACCTAATATGATAGACTCAAACTTTAAACTATATTTTGTGTAGATTTACAGGTCCTACTTGCCCAGAAAAAAGGGTTCGAATAGCTCTTGCACTTTTTTCGAAACTCACAAACAACTGTTCATGGGCTGAAAAGGCTTTTGGAGCAATAAAAACTTAAAAACTGCTATAACTCAAAAATGCAATAAGATAAGTTCAAACTTTAAAAGACATGTTGTTCAGATGTACAAGCCCCTCTTGCACAGAAAGTATGGCTTAGATATCTCTTGTAGTTTCTTCAGAACACACAAATTATCTGAAAATGCTTTTGAAGCAAACGACACAAAAACAGCTATAAATCCAAAACCTAATATGATAAACTCAAACTTTAAACTATATATTGTGTAGATTTACAGGTCCTACTTGCCCAGCAAAAAGGGTTCGAATAGCTCTTGCACTTTTTTCGAAACTCACAAACAACTGTTCATGGGCTGAAAAGGCTTTTGGAGCAATAAAAACTTAAAAACTGCTATAACTCAAAAATGCAATAAGATAAGTTCAAACTTTAAAAGACATGTTGTTCAGATGTACAAGCCCCTCTTGCACAGAAAGTATGGCTTAGATATCTCTTGTAGTTTCTTCAGAACACACAAATTATCTGAAAATGCTTCAGAAGCAAACGACACAAAAACAGCTATAAATCCAAAACCTAATATGATAGACTCAAACTTTAAACTATATTTTGTGTAGATTTACAGGTCCTACTTGCCCAGCAAAAAGGGTTCGAATAGCTCTTGCACTTTTTTCGAAACTCACAAACAACTGTTCATGGGCTGAAAAGGCTTTTGGAGCAATAAAAACTTAAAAACTGCTATAACTCAAAAATGCAATAAGATAAGTTCAAACTTTAAAAGACATGTTGTTCAGATGTACAAGCCCCTCTTGCACAGAAAGTATGGCTTAGATATCTCTTGTAGTTTCTTCAGAACACACAAATTATCTGAAAATGCTTTTGAAGCAAACGACACAAAAACAGCTATAAATCCAAAACCTAATATGATAGACTCAAACTTTAAACTATATTTTGTGTAGATTTACAGGTCCTACTTGCCCAGCAAAAAGGGTTCGAATAGCTCTTGCACTTTTTTCGAAACTCACAAACAACTGTTCATGGGCTGAAAAGGCTTTTGGAGCAATAAAAACTTAAAAACTGCTATAACTCAAAAATGCAATAAGATAAGTTCAAACTTTAAAAGACATGTTGTTCAGATGTACAAGCCCCTCTTGCACAGAAAGTATGGCTTAGATATCTCTTGTAGTTTCTTCAGAACACACAAATTATCTGAAAATGCTTTTGAAGCAAACGACACAAAAACAGCTATAAATCCAAAACCTAATATGATAGACTCAAACTTTAAACTATATATTGTGTAGATTTACAGGTCCTACTTGCCCAGCAAAAAGGGTTCGAATAGCTCTTGCACTTTTTTCGAAACTCACAAACAACTGTTCATGGGCTGAAAAGGCTTTTGGAGCAATAAAAACTTAAAAACTGCTATAACTCAAAAATGCAATAAGATAAGTTCAAACTTTAAAAGACATGTTGTTCAGATGTACAAGCCCCTCTTGCACAGAAAGTATGGCTTAGATATCTCTTGTAGTTTCTTCAGAACACACAAATTATCTGAAAATGCTTTTGAAGCAATAGACACAAAAACAGCTATAAATCCAAAACCTAATATGATAGACTCAAACTTTAAACTATATATTGTGTAGATTTACAGGTCCTACTTGCCCAGCAAAAAGGGTTCGAATAGCTCTTGCACTTTTTTCGAAACTCACAAACAACTGTTCATGGGCTGAAAAGGCTTTTGGAGCAATAAAAACTTAAAAACTGCTATAACTCAAAAATGCAATAAGATAAGTTCAAACTTTAAAAGACATGTTGTTCAGATGTACAAGCCCCTCTTGCACAGAAAGTATGGCTTAGATATCTCTTGTAGTTTCTTCAGAACACACAAATTATCTGAAAATGCTTTTGAAGCAATAGACACAAAAACAGCTATAAATCCAAAACCTAATATGATAGACTCAAACTTTAAACTATATTTTGTGTAGATTTACAGGTCCTACTTGCCCAGCAAAAAGGGTTCGAATAGCTCTTGCACTTTTTTCGAAACTCACAAACAACTGTTCATGGGCTGAAAAGGCTTTTGGAGCAATAAAAACTTAAAAACTGCTATAACTCAAAAATGCAATAAGATAAGTTCAAACTTTAAAAGACATGTTGTTCAGATGTACAAGCCCCTCTTGCACAGAAAGTATGGCTTAGATATCTCTTGTAGTTTCTTCAGAACACACAACTTATCTGAAAATGCTTTTGAAGCAATAGACACAAAAACAGCTATAAATCCAAAACCTAATATGATAGACTCAAACTTTAAACTATATTTTGTGTAGATTTACAGGTCCTACTTGCCCAGCAAAAAGGGTTCGAATAGCTCTTGCACTTTTTTCGAAACTCACAAACAACTGTTCATGGGCTGAAAAGGCTTTTGGAGCAATAAAAACTTAAAAACTGCTATAACTCAAAAATGCAATAAGATAAGTTCAAACTTTAAAAGACATGTTGTTCAGATGTACAAGCCCCTCTTGCACAGAAAGTATGGCTTAGATATCTCTTGTAGTTTCTTCAGAACAAAAAAATTATCTGAAAATGCTTTTGAAGCAAACGACACAAAAACAGCTATAAATCCAAAACCTAATATGATAGACTCAAACTTTAAACTATATATTGTGTAGATTTACAGGTCCTACTTGCCCAGCAAAAAGGGTTCGAATAGCTCTTGCACTTTTTTCGAAACTCACAAACAACTGTTCATGGGCTGAAAAGGCTTTTGGAGCAATAAAAACTTAAAAACTGCTATAACTCAAAAATGCAATAAGATAAGTTCAAACTTTAAAAGACATGTTGTTCAGATGTACAAGCCCCTCTTTCACAGAAAGTATGGCTTAGATATCTCTTGTAGTTTCTTCAGAACACACAAATTATCTGAAAATGCTTTTGAAGCAAACGACACAAAAACAGCTATAAATCCAAAACCTAATATGATAGACTCAAACTTTAAACTATATATTGTGTAGATTTACAGGTCCTACTTGCCCAGCAAAAAGGGTTCGAATAGCTCTTGCACTTTTTTCGAAACTCACAAACAACTGTTCATGGGCTGAAAAGGCTTTTGGAGCAATAAAAACTTAAAAACTGCTATAACTCAAAAATGCAATAAGATAAGTTCAAACTTTAAAAGACATGTTGTTCAGATGTACAAGCCCCTCTTGCACAGAAAGTATGGCTTAGATATCTCTTGTAGTTTCTTCAGAACACACAAATTATCTGAAAATGCTTTTGAAGCAATAGACACAAAAACAGCTATAAATCCAAAACCTAATATGATAGACTCAAACTTTAAACTATATATTGTGTAGATTTACAGGTCCTACTTGCCCAGCAAAAAGGGTTCGAATAGCTCTTGCACTTTTTTCGAAACTCACAAACAACTGTTCATGGGCTGAAAAGGCTTTTGGAGCAATAAAAACTTAAAAACTGCTATAACTCAAAAATGCAATAAGATAAGTTCAAACTTTAAAAGACATGTTGTTCAGATGTACAAGCCCCTCTTGCACAGAAAGTATGGCTTAGATATCTCTTGTAGTTTCTTCAGAACACACAAATTATCTGAAAATGCTTCAGAAGCAATAGACACAAAAACAGCTATAAATCCAAAACCTAATATGATAGACTCAAACTTTAAACTATATATTGTGTAGATTTACAGGTCCTACTTGCCCAGCAAAAAGGGTTCGAATAGCTCTTGCACTTTTTTCGAAACTCACAAACAACTGTTCATGGGCTGAAAAGGCTTTTGGAGCAATAAAAACTTAAAAACTGCTATAACTCAAAAATGCAATAAGATAAGTTCAAACTTTAAAAGACATGTTGTTCAGATGTACAAGCCCCTCTTGCACAGAAAGTATGGCTTAGATATCTCTTGTAGTTTCTTCAGAACACACAAATTATCTGAAAATGCTTTTGAAGCAAACGACACAAAAACAGCTATAAATCCAAAACCTAATATGATAGACTCAAACTTTAAACTATATATTGTGTAGATTTACAGGTCCTACTTGCCCAGCAAAAAGGGTTCGAATAGCTCTTGCACTTTTTTCGAAACTCACAAACAACTGTTCATGGGCTGAAAAGGCTTTTGGAGCAATAAAAACTTAAAAACTGCTATAACTCAAAAATGCAATAAGATAAGTTCAAACTTTAAAAGACATGTTGTTCAGATGTACAAGTCCCTCTTGCACAGAAAGTATGGCTTAGATATCTCTTGTAGTTTCTTCAGAACACACAAATTATCTGAAAATGCTTTTGAAGCAAACGACACAAAAACAGCTATAAATCCAAAACCTAATATGATAGACTCAAACTTTAAACTATATTTTGTGTAGATTTACAGGTCCTACTTGCCCAGCAAAAAGGGTTCGAATAGCTCTTGCACTTTTTTCGAAACTCACAAACAACTGTTCATGGGCTGAAAAGGCTTTTGGAGCAATAAAAACTTAAAAACTGCTATAACTCAAAAATGCAATAAGATAAGTTCAAACTTTAAAAGACATGTTGTTCAGATGTACAAGCCCCTCTTGCACAGAAAGTATGGCTTAGATATCTCTTGTAGTTTCTTCAGAACACACAAATTATCTGAAAATGTTTTTGAAGCAATAGACACAAAAACAGCTATAAATCCAAAACCTAATATGATAGACTCAAACTTTAAACTATATTTTGTGTAGATTTACAGGTCCTACTTGCCCAGCAAAAAGGGTTCGAATAGCTCTTGCACTTTTTTCGAAACTCACAAACAACTGTTCATGGGCTGAAAAGGCTTTTGGAGCAATAAAAACTTAAAAACTGCTATAACTCAAAAATGCAATAAGATAAGTTCAAACTTTAAAAGACATGTTGTTCAGATGTACAAGCCCCTCTTGCACAGAAAGTATGGCTTAGATATCTCTTGTAGTTTCTTCAGAACAAACAAATTATCTGAAAATGCTTTTGAAGCAAACGACACAAAAACAGCTATAAATCCAAAACCTAATATGATAGACTCAAACTTTAAACTATATATTGTGTAGATTTACAGGTCCTACTTGCCCAGCAAAAAGGGTTCGAATAGCTCTTGCACTTTTTTCGAAACTCACAAACAACTGTTCATGGGCTGAAAAGGCTTTTGGAGCAATAAAAACTTAAAAACTGCTATAACTCAAAAATGCAATAAGATAAGTTCAAACTTTAAAAGACATGTTGTTCAGATGTACAAGCCCCTCTTTCACAGAAAGTATGGCTTAGATATCTCTTGTAGTTTCTTCAGAACACACAAATTATCTGAAAATGCTTTTGAAGCAAACGACACAAAAACAGCTATAAATCCAAAACCTAATATGATAGACTCAAACTTTAAACTATATATTGTGTAGATTTACAGGTCCTACTTGCCCAGCAAAAAGGGTTCGAATAGCTCTTGCACTTTTTTCGAAACTCACAAACAACTGTTCATGGGCTGAAAAGGCTTTTGGAGCAATAAAAACTTAAAAACTGCTATAACTCAAAAATGCAATAAGATAAGTTCAAACTTTAAAAGACATGTTGTTCAGATGTACAAGCCCCTCTTGCACAGAAAGTATGGCTTAGATATCTCTTGTAGTTTCTTCAGAACACACAAATTATCTGAAAATGCTTTTGAAGCAATAGACACAAAAACAGCTATAAATCCAAAACCTAATATGATAGACTCAAACTTTAAACTATATATTGTGTAGATTTACAGGTCCTACTTGCCCAGCAAAAAGGGTTCGAATAGCTCTTGCACTTTTTTCGAAACTCACAAACAACTGTTCATGGGCTGAAAAGGCTTTTGGAGCAATAAAAACTTAAAAACTGCTATAACTCAAAAATGCAATAAGATAAGTTCAAACTTTAAAAGACATGTTGTTCAGATGTACAAGCCCCTCTTGCACAGAAAGTATGGCTTAGATATCTCTTGTAGTTTCTTCAGAACACACAAATTATCTGAAAATGCTTCAGAAGCAATAGACACAAAAACAGCTATAAATCCAAAACCTAATATGATAGACTCAAACTTTAAACTATATATTGTGTAGATTTACAGGTCCTACTTGCCCAGCAAAAAGGGTTCGAATAGCTCTTGCACTTTTTTCGAAACTCACAAACAACTGTTCATGGGCTGAAAAGGCTTTTGGAGCAATAAAAACTTAAAAACTGCTATAACTCAAAAATGCAATAAGATAAGTTCAAACTTTAAAAGACATGTTGTTCAGATGTACAAGCCCCTCTTGCACAGAAAGTATGGCTTAGATATCTCTTGTAGTTTCTTCAGAACACACAAATTATCTGAAAATGCTTCAGAAGCAATAGACACAAAAACAGCTATAAATCCAAAACCTAATATGATAGACTCAAACTTTAAACTATATATTGTGTAGATTTACAGGTCCTACTTGCCCAGCAAAAAGGGTTCGAATAGCTCTTGCACTTTTTTCGAAACTCACAAACAACTGTTCATGGGCTGAAAAGGCTTTTGGAGCAATAAAAACTTAAAAACTGCTATAACTCAAAAATGCAATAAGATAAGTTCAAACTTTAAAAGACATGTTGTTCAGATGTACAAGCCCCTCTTGCACAGAAAGTATGGCTTAGATATCTCTTGTAGTTTCTTCAGAACACACAAATTATCTGAAAATGCTTCAGAAGCAATAGACACAAACACAGCTATAAATCCAAAACCTAATATGATAGACTCAAACTTTAAACTATATATTGTGTAGATTTACAGGTCCTACTTGCCCAGCAAAAAGGGTTCGAATAGCTCTTGCACTTTTTTCGAAACTCACAAACAACTGTTCATGGGCTGAAAAGGCTTTTGGAGCAATAAAAACTTAAAAACTGCTATAACTCAAAAATGCAATAAGATAAGTTCAAACTTTAAAAGACATGTTGTTCAGATGTACAAGCCCCTCTTGCACAGAAAGTATGGCTTAGATATCTCTTGTAGTTTCTTCAGAACACACAAATTATCTGAAAATGCTTTTGAAGCAAACGACACAAAAACAGCTATAAATCCAAAACCTAATATGATAGACTCAAACTTTAAACTATATATTGTGTAGATTTACAGGTCCTACTTGCCCAGCAAAAAGGGTTCGAATAGCTCTTGCACTTTTTTCGAAACTCACAAACAACTGTTCATGGGCTGAAAAGGCTTTTGGAGCAATAAAAACTTAAAAACTGCTATAACTCAAAAATGCAATAAGATAAGTTCAAACTTTAAAAGACATGTTGTTCAGATGTACAAGCCCCTCTTGCACAGAAAGTATGGCTTAGATATCTCTTGTAGTTTCTTCAGAACACACAAATTATCTGAAAATGCTTTTGAAGCAAACGACACAAAAACAGCTATAAATCCAAAACCTAATATGATAGACTCAAACTTTAAACTATATATTGTGTAGATTTACAGGTCCTACTTGCCCAGCAAAAAGGGTTCGAATAGCTCTTGCACTTTTTTCGAAACTCACAAACAACTGTTCATGGGCTGAAAAGGCTTTTGGAGCAATAAAAACTTAAAAACTGCTATAACTCAAAAATGCAATAAGATAAGTTCAAACTTTAAAAGACATGTTGTTCAGATGTACAAGCCCCTCTTGCACAGAAAGTATGGCTTAGATATCTCTTGTAGTTTCTTCAGAACACACAAATTATCTGAAAATGTTTTTGAAGCAATAGACACAAAAACAGCTATAAATCCAAAACCTAATATGATAGACTCAAACTTTAAACTATATTTTGTGTAGATTTACAGGTCCTACTTGCCCAGCAAAAAGGGTTCGAATAGCTCTTGCACTTTTTTCGAAACTCACAAACAACTGTTCATGGGCTGAAAAGGCTTTTGGAGCAATAAAAACTTAAAAACTGCTATAACTCAAAAATGCAATAAGATAAGTTCAAACTTTAAAAGACATGTTGTTCAGATGTACAAGCCCCTCTTGCACAGAAAGTATGGCTTAGATATCTCTTGTAGTTTCTTCAGAACAAACAAATTATCTGAAAATGCTTTTGAAGCAAACGACACAAAAACAGCTATAAATCCAAAACCTAATATGATAGACTCAAACTTTAAACTATATATTGTGTAGATTTACAGGTCCTACTTGCCCAGCAAAAAGGGTTCGAATAGCTCTTGCACTTTTTTCGAAACTCACAAACAACTGTTCATGGGCTGAAAAGGCTTTTGGAGCAATAAAAACTTAAAAACTGCTATAACTCAAAAATGCAATAAGATAAGTTCAAACTTTAAAAGACATGTTGTTCAGATGTACAAGCCCCTCTTTCACAGAAAGTATGGCTTAGATATCTCTTGTAGTTTCTTCAGAACACACAAATTATCTGAAAATGCTTTTGAAGCAAACGACACAAAAACAGCTATAAATCCAAAACCTAATATGATAGACTCAAACTTTAAACTATATATTGTGTAGATTTACAGGTCCTACTTGCCCAGCAAAAAGGGTTCGAATAGCTCTTGCACTTTTTTCGAAACTCACAAACAACTGTTCATGGGCTGAAAAGGCTTTTGGAGCAATAAAAACTTAAAAACTGCTATAACTCAAAAATGCAATAAGATAAGTTCAAACTTTAAAAGACATGTTGTTCAGATGTACAAGCCCCTCTTGCACAGAAAGTATGGCTTAGATATCTCTTGTAGTTTCTTCAGAACACACAAATTATCTGAAAATGCTTTTGAAGCAATAGACACAAAAACAGCTATAAATCCAAAACCTAATATGATAGACTCAAACTTTAAACTATATATTGTGTAGATTTACAGGTCCTACTTGCCCAGCAAAAAGGGTTCGAATAGCTCTTGCACTTTTTTCGAAACTCACAAACAACTGTTCATGGGCTGAAAAGGCTTTTGGAGCAATAAAAACTTAAAAACTGCTATAACTCAAAAATGCAATAAGATAAGTTCAAACTTTAAAAGACATGTTGTTCAGATGTACAAGCCCCTCTTGCACAGAAAGTATGGCTTAGATATCTCTTGTAGTTTCTTCAGAACACACAAATTATCTGAAAATGCTTCAGAAGCAATAGACACAAAAACAGCTATAAATCCAAAACCTAATATGATAGACTCAAACTTTAAACTATATGTTGTGTAGATTTACAGGTCCTACTTGCCCAGCAAAAAGGGTTCGAATAGCTCTTGCACTTTTTTCGAAACTCACAAACAACTGTTCATGGGCTGAAAAGGCTTTTGGAGCAATAAAAACTTAAAAACTGCTATAACTCAAAAATGCAATAAGATAAGTTCAAACTTTAAAAGACATGTTGTTCAGATGTACAAGCCCCTCTTGCACAGAAAGTATGGCTTAGATATCTCTTGTAGTTTCTTCAGAACACACAAATTATCTGAAAATGCTTCAGAAGCAATAGACACAAAAACAGCTATAAATCCAAAACCTAATATGATAGACTCAAACTTTAAACTATATATTGTGTAGATTTACAGGTCCTACTTGCCCAGCAAAAAGGGTTCGAATAGCTCTTGCACTTTTTTCGAAACTCACAAACAACTGTTCATGGGCTGAAAAGGCTTTTGGAGCAATAAAAACTTAAAAACTGCTATAACTCAAAAATGCAATAAGATAAGTTCAAACTTTAAAAGACATGTTGTTCAGATGTACAAGCCCCTCTTGCACAGAAAGTATGGCTTAGATATCTCTTGTAGTTTCTTCAGAACACACAAATTATCTGAAAATGCTTCAGAAGCAATAGACACAAAAACAGCTATAAATCCAAAACCTAATATGATAGACTCAAACTTTAAACTATATATTGTGTAGATTTACAGGTCCTACTTGCCCAGCAAAAAGGGTTCGAATAGCTCTTGCACTTTTTTCGAAACTCACAAACAACTGTTCATGGGCTGAAAAGGCTTTTGGAGCAATAAAAACTTAAAAACTGCTATAACTCAAAAATGCAATAAGATAAGTTCAAACTTTAAAAGACATGTTGTTCAGATGTACAAGCCCCTCTTGCACAGAAAGTATGGCTTAGATATCTCTTGTAGTTTCTTCAGAACACACAAATTATCTGAAAATGCTTTTGAAGCAAACGACACAAAAACAGCTATAAATCCAAAACCTAATATGATAGACTCAAACTTTAAACTATATTTTGTGTAGATTTACAGGTCCTACTTGCCCAGCAAAAAGGGTTCGAATAGCTCTTGCACTTTTTTCGAAACTCACAAACAACTGTTCATGGGCTGAAAAGGCTTTTGGAGCAATAAAAACTTAAAAACTGCTATAACTCAAAAATGCAATAAGATAAGTTCAAACTTTAAAAGACATGTTGTTCAGATGTACAAGCCCCTCTTGCACAGAAAGTATGGCTTAGATATCTCTTGTAGTTTCTTCAGAACACACAAATTATCTGAAAATGCTTCAGAAGCAATAGACACAAAAACAGCTATAAATCCAAAACCTAATATGATAGACTCAAACTTTAAACTATATATTGTGTAGATTTACAGGTCCTACTTGCCCAGCAAAAAGGGTTCGAATAGCTCTTGCACTTTTTTCGAAACTCACAAACAACTGTTCATGGGCTGAAAAGGCTTTTGGAGCAATAAAAACTTAAAAACTGCTATAACTCAAAAATGCAATAAGATAAGTTCAAACTTTAAAAGACATGTTGTTCAGATGTACAAGCCCCTCTTGCACAGAAAGTATGGCTTAGATATCTCTTGTAGTTTCTTCAGAACACACAAATTATCTGAAAATGCTTCAGAAGCAATAGACACAAAAACAGCTATAAATCCAAAACCTAATATGATAGACTCAAACTTTAAACTATATATTGTGTAGATTTACAGGTCCTACTTGCCCAGCAAAAAGGGTTCGAATAGCTCTTGCACTTTTTTCGAAACTCACAAACAACTGTTCATGGGCTGAAAAGGCTTTTGGAGCAATAAAAACTTAAAAACTGCTATAACTCAAAAATGCAATAAGATAAGTTCAAACTTTAAAAGACATGTTGTTCAGATGTACAAGCCCCTCTTGCACAGAAAGTATGGCTTAGATATCTCTTGTAGTTTCTTCAGAACACACAAATTATCTGAAAATGCTTCAGAAGCAATAGACACAAACACAGCTATAAATCCAAAACCTAATATGATAGACTCAAACTTTAAACTATATATTGTGTAGATTTACAGGTCCTACTTGCCCAGCAAAAAGGGTTCGAATAGCTCTTGCACTTTTTTCGAAACTCACAAACAACTGTTCATGGGCTGAAAAGGCTTTTGGAGCAATAAAAACTTAAAAACTGCTATAACTCAAAAATGCAATAAGATAAGTTCAAACTTTAAAAGACATGTTGTTCAGATGTACAAGCCCCTCTTGCACAGAAAGTATGGCTTAGATATCTCTTGTAGTTTCTGCAGAACACACAAATTATCTGAAAATGCTTTTGAAGCAAACGACACAAAAACAGCTATAAATCCAAAACCTAATATGATAGACTCAAACTTTAAACTATATATTGTGTAGATTTACAGGTCCTACTTGCCCAGCAAAAAGGGTTCGAATAGCTCTTGCACTTTTTTCGAAACTCACAAACAACTGTTCATGGGCTGAAAAGGCTTTTGGAGCAATAAAAACTTAAAAACTGCTATAACTCAAAAATGCAATAAGATAAGTTCAAACTTTAAAAGACATGTTGTTCAGATGTACAAGCCCCTCTTGCACAGAAAGTATGGCTTAGATATCTCTTGTAGTTTCTTCAGAACACACAAATTATCTGAAAATGTTTTTGAAGCAATAGACACAAAAACAGCTATAAATCCAAAACCTAATATGATAGACTCAAACTTTAAACTATATTTTGTGTAGATTTACAGGTCCTACTTGCCCAGCAAAAAGGGTTCGAATAGCTCTTGCACTTTTTTCGAAACTCACAAACAACTGTTCATGGGCTGAAAAGGCTTTTGGAGCAATAAAAACTTAAAAACTGCTATAACTCAAAAATGCAATAAGATAAGTTCAAACTTTAAAAGACATGTTGTTCAGATGTACAAGCCCCTCTTGCACAGAAAGTATGGCTTAGATATCTCTTGTAGTTTCTTCAGAACAAACAAATTATCTGAAAATGCTTTTGAAGCAAACGACACAAAAACAGCTATAAATCCAAAACCTAATATGATAGACTCAAACTTTAAACTATATATTGTGTAGATTTACAGGTCCTACTTGCCCAGCAAAAAGGGTTCGAATAGCTCTTGCACTTTTTTCGAAACTCACAAACAACTGTTCATGGGCTGAAAAGGCTTTTGGAGCAATAAAAACTTAAAAACTGCTATAACTCAAAAATGCAATAAGATAAGTTCAAACTTTAAAAGACATGTTGTTCAGATGTACAAGCCCCTCTTTCACAGAAAGTATGGCTTAGATATCTCTTGTAGTTTCTTCAGAACACACAAATTATCTGAAAATGCTTTTGAAGCAAACGACACAAAAACAGCTATAAATCCAAAACCTAATATGATAGACTCAAACTTTAAACTATATATTGTGTAGATTTACAGGTCCTACTTGCCCAGCAAAAAGGGTTCGAATAGCTCTTGCACTTTTTTCGAAACTCACAAACAACTGTTCATGGGCTGAAAAGGCTTTTGGAGCAATAAAAACTTAAAAACTGCTATAACTCAAAAATGCAATAAGATAAGTTCAAACTTTAAAAGACATGTTGTTCAGATGTACAAGCCCCTCTTGCACAGAAAGTATGGCTTAGATATCTCTTGTAGTTTCTTCAGAACACACAAATTATCTGAAAATGCTTCAGAAGCAATAGACACAAACACAGCTATAAATCCAAAACCTAATATGATAGACTCAAACTTTAAACTATATATTGTGTAGATTTACAGGTCCTACTTGCCCAGCAAAAAGGGTTCGAATAGCTCTTGCACTTTTTTCGAAACTCACAAACAACTGTTCATGGGCTGAAAAGGCTTTTGGAGCAATAAAAACTTAAAAACTGCTATAACTCAAAAATGCAATAAGATAAGTTCAAACTTTAAAAGACATGTTGTTCAGATGTACAAGCCCCTCTTGCACAGAAAGTATGGCTTAGATATCTCTTGTAGTTTCTTCAGAACACACAAATTATCTGAAAATGCTTTTGAAGCAAACGACACAAAAACAGCTATAAATCCAAAACCTAATATGATAGACTCAAACTTTAAACTATATATTGTGTAGATTTACAGGTCCTACTTGCCCAGCAAAAAGGGTTCGAATAGCTCTTGCACTTTTTTCGAAACTCACAAACAACTGTTCATGGGCTGAAAAGGCTTTTGGAGCAATAAAAACTTAAAAACTGCTATAACTCAAAAATGCAATAAGATAAGTTCAAACTTTAAAAGACATGTTGTTCAGATGTACAAGCCCCTCTTGCACAGAAAGTATGGCTTAGATATCTCTTGTAGTTTCTTCAGAACACACAAATTATCTGAAAATGCTTCAGAAGCAATAGACACAAAAACAGCTATAAATCCAAAACCTAATATGATAGACTCAAACTTTAAACTATATATTGTGTAGATTTACAGGTCCTACTTGCCCAGCAAAAAGGGTTCGAATAGCTCTTGCACTTTTTTCGAAACTCACAAACAACTGTTCATGGGCTGAAAAGGCTTTTGGAGCAATAAAAACTTAAAAACTGCTATAACTCAAAAATGCAATAAGATAAGTTCAAACTTTAAAAGACATGTTGTTCAGATGTACAAGCCCCTCTTGCACAGAAAGTATGGCTTAGATATCTCTTGTAGTTTCTTCAGAACACACAAATTATCTGAAAATGCTTCAGAAGCAATAGACACAAACACAGCTATAAATCCAAAACCTAATATGATAGACTCAAACTTTAAACTATATATTGTGTAGATTTACAGGTCCTACTTGCCCAGCAAAAAGGGTTCGAATAGCTCTTGCACTTTTTTCGAAACTCACAAACAACTGTTCATGGGCTGAAAAGGCTTTTGGAGCAATAAAAACTTAAAAACTGCTATAACTCAAAAATGCAATAAGATAAGTTCAAACTTTAAAAGACATGTTGTTCAGATGTACAAGCCCCTCTTGCACAGAAAGTATGGCTTAGATATCTCTTGTAGTTTCTTCAGAACACACAAATTATCTGAAAATGCTTTTGAAGCAAACGACACAAAAACAGCTATAAATCCAAAACCTAATATGATAGACTCAAACTTTAAACTATATATTGTGTAGATTTACAGGTCCTACTTGCCCAGCAAAAAGGGTTCGAATAGCTCTTGCACTTTTTTCGAAACTCACAAACAACTGTTCATGGGCTGAAAAGGCTTTTGGAGCAATAAAAACTTAAAAACTGCTATAACTCAAAAATGCAATAAGATAAGTTCAAACTTTAAAAGACATGTTGTTCAGATGTACAAGCCCCTCTTGCACAGAAAGTATGGCTTAGATATCTCTTGTAGTTTCTTCAGAACACACAAATTATCTGAAAATGTTTTTGAAGCAATAGACACAAAAACAGCTATAAATCCAAAACCTAATATGATAGACTCAAACTTTAAACTATATTTTGTGTAGATTTACAGGTCCTACTTGCCCAGCAAAAAGGGTTCGAATAGCTCTTGCACTTTTTTCGAAACTCACAAACAACTGTTCATGGGCTGAAAAGGCTTTTGGAGCAATAAAAACTTAAAAACTGCTATAACTCAAAAATGCAATAAGATAAGTTCAAACTTTAAAAGACATGTTGTTCAGATGTACAAGCCCCTCTTGCACAGAAAGTATGGCTTAGATATCTCTTGTAGTTTCTTCAGAACAAACAAATTATCTGAAAATGCTTTTGAAGCAAACGACACAAAAACAGCTATAAATCCAAAACCTAATATGATAGACTCAAACTTTAAACTATATATTGTGTAGATTTACAGGTCCTACTTGCCCAGCAAAAAGGGTTCGAATAGCTCTTGCACTTTTTTCGAAACTCACAAACAACTGTTCATGGGCTGAAAAGGCTTTTGGAGCAATAAAAACTTAAAAACTGCTATAACTCAAAAATGCAATAAGATAAGTTCAAACTTTAAAAGACATGTTGTTCAGATGTACAAGCCCCTCTTTCACAGAAAGTATGGCTTAGATATCTCTTGTAGTTTCTTCAGAACACACAAATTATCTGAAAATGCTTTTGAAGCAAACGACACAAAAACAGCTATAAATCCAAAACCTAATATGATAGACTCAAACTTTAAACTATATATTGTGTAGATTTACAGGTCCTACTTGCCCAGCAAAAAGGGTTCGAATAGCTCTTGCACTTTTTTCGAAACTCACAAACAACTGTTCATGGGCTGAAAAGGCTTTTGGAGCAATAAAAACTTAAAAACTGCTATAACTCAAAAATGCAATAAGATAAGTTCAAACTTTAAAAGACATGTTGTTCAGATGTACAAGCCCCTCTTGCACAGAAAGTATGGCTTAGATATCTCTTGTAGTTTCTTCAGAACACACAAATTATCTGAAAATGCTTCAGAAGCAATAGACACAAACACAGCTATAAATCCAAAACCTAATATGATAGACTCAAACTTTAAACTATATATTGTGTAGATTTACAGGTCCTACTTGCCCAGCAAAAAGGGTTCGAATAGCTCTTGCACTTTTTTCGAAACTCACAAACAACTGTTCATGGGCTGAAAAGGCTTTTGGAGCAATAAAAACTTAAAAACTGCTATAACTCAAAAATGCAATAAGATAAGTTCAAACTTTAAAAGACATGTTGTTCAGATGTACAAGCCCCTCTTGCACAGAAAGTATGGCTTAGATATCTCTTGTAGTTTCTTCAGAACACACAAATTATCTGAAAATGCTTTTGAAGCAAACGACACAAAAACAGCTATAAATCCAAAACCTAATATGATAGACTCAAACTTTAAACTATATATTGTGTAGATTTACAGGTCCTACTTGCCCAGCAAAAAGGGTTCGAATAGCTCTTGCACTTTTTTCGAAACTCACAAACAACTGTTCATGGGCTGAAAAGGCTTTTGGAGCAATAAAAACTTAAAAACTGCTATAACTCAAAAATGCAATAAGATAAGTTCAAACTTTAAAAGACATGTTGTTCAGATGTACAAGCCCCTCTTGCACAGAAAGTATGGCTTAGATATCTCTTGTAGTTTCTTCAGAACACACAAATTATCTGAAAATGCTTCAGAAGCAATAGACACAAAAACAGCTATAAATCCAAAACCTAATATGATAGACTCAAACTTTAAACTATATATTGTGTAGATTTACAGGTCCTACTTGCCCAGCAAAAAGGGTTCGAATAGCTCTTGCACTTTTTTCGAAACTCACAAACAACTGTTCATGGGCTGAAAAGGCTTTTGGAGCAATAAAAACTTAAAAACTGCTATAACTCAAAAATGCAATAAGATAAGTTCAAACTTTAAAAGACATGTTGTTCAGATGTACAAGCCCCTCTTGCACAGAAAGTATGGCTTAGATATCTCTTGTAGTTTCTTCAGAACACACAAATTATCTGAAAATGCTTTTGAAGCAAACGACACAAAAACAGCTATAAATCCAAAACCTAATATGATAGACTCAAACTTTAAACTATATTTTGTGTAGATTTACAGGTCCTACTTGCCCAGCAAAAAGGGTTCGAATAGCTCTTGCACTTTTTTCGAAACTCACAAACAACTGTTCATGGGCTGAAAAGGCTTTTGGAGCAATAAAAACTTAAAAACTGCTATAACTCAAAAATGCAATAAGATAAGTTCAAACTTTAAAAGACATGTTGTTCAGATGTACAAGCCCCTCTTGCACAGAAAGTATGGCTTAGATATCTCTTGTAGTTTCTTCAGAACACACAAATTATCTGAAAATGCTTCAGAAGCAATAGACACAAAAACAGCTATAAATCCAAAACCTAATATGATAGACTCAAACTTTAAACTATATATTGTGTAGATTTACAGGTCCTACTTGCCCAGCAAAAAGGGTTCGAATAGCTCTTGCACTTTTTTCGAAACTCACAAACAACTGTTCATGGGCTGAAAAGGCTTTTGGAGCAATAAAAACTTAAAAACTGCTATAACTCAAAAATGCAATAAGATAAGTTCAAACTTTAAAAGACATGTTGTTCAGATGTACAAGCCCCTCTTGCACAGAAAGTATGGCTTAGATATCTCTTGTAGTTTCTTCAGAACACACAAATTATCTGAAAATGCTTCAGAAGCAATAGACACAAAAACAGCTATAAATCCAAAACCTAATATGATAGACTCAAACTTTAAACTATATATTGTGTAGATTTACAGGTCCTACTTGCCCAGCAAAAAGGGTTCGAATAGCTCTTGCACTTTTTTCGAAACTCACAAACAACTGTTCATGGGCTGAAAAGGCTTTTGGAGCAATAAAAACTTAAAAACTGCTATAACTCAAAAATGCAATAAGATAAGTTCAAACTTTAAAAGACATGTTGTTCAGATGTACAAGCCCCTCTTGCACAGAAAGTATGGCTTAGATATCTCTTGTAGTTTCTTCAGAACACACAAATTATCTGAAAATGCTTCAGAAGCAATAGACACAAACACAGCTATAAATCCAAAACCTAATATGATAGACTCAAACTTTAAACTATATATTGTGTAGATTTACAGGTCCTACTTGCCCAGCAAAAAGGGTTCGAATAGCTCTTGCACTTTTTTCGAAACTCACAAACAACTGTTCATGGGCTGAAAAGGCTTTTGGAGCAATAAAAACTTAAAAACTGCTATAACTCAAAAATGCAATAAGATAAGTTCAAACTTTAAAAGACATGTTGTTCAGATGTACAAGCCCCTCTTGCACAGAAAGTATGGCTTAGATATCTCTTGTAGTTTCTTCAGAACACACAAATTATCTGAAAATGCTTTTGAAGCAAACGACACAAAAACAGCTATAAATCCAAAACCTAATATGATAGACTCAAACTTTAAACTATATATTGTGTAGATTTACAGGTCCTACTTGCCCAGCAAAAAGGGTTCGAATAGCTCTTGCACTTTTTTCGAAACTCACAAACAACTGTTCATGGGCTGAAAAGGCTTTTGGAGCAATAAAAACTTAAAAACTGCTATAACTCAAAAATGCAATAAGATAAGTTCAAACTTTAAAAGACATGTTGTTCAGATGTACAAGCCCCTCTTGCACAGAAAGTATGGCTTAGATATCTCTTGTAGTTTCTTCAGAACACACAAATTATCTGAAAATGCTTCAGAAGCAATAGACACAAAAACAGCTATAAATCCAAAACCTAATATGATAGACTCAAACTTTAAACTATATATTGTGTAGATTTACAGGTCCTACTTGCCCAGCAAAAAGGGTTCGAATAGCTCTTGCACTTTTTTCGAAACTCACAAACAACTGTTCATGGGCTGAAAAGGCTTTTGGAGCAATAAAAACTTAAAAACTGCTATAACTCAAAAATGCAATAAGATAAGTTCAAACTTTAAAAGACATGTTGTTCAGATGTACAAGCCCCTCTTGCACAGAAAGTATGGCTTAGATATCTCTTGTAGTTTCTTCAGAACACACAAATTATCTGAAAATGCTTCAGAAGCAATAGACACAAACACAGCTATAAATCCAAAACCTAATATGATAGACTCAAACTTTAAACTATATATTGTGTAGATTTACAGGTCCTACTTGCCCAGCAAAAAGGGTTCGAATAGCTCTTGCACTTTTTTCGAAACTCACAAACAACTGTTCATGGGCTGAAAAGGCTTTTGGAGCAATAAAAACTTAAAAACTGCTATAACTCAAAAATGCAATAAGATAAGTTCAAACTTTAAAAGACATGTTGTTCAGATGTACAAGCCCCTCTTGCACAGAAAGTATGGCTTAGATATCTCTTGTAGTTTCTTCAGAACACACAAATTATCTGAAAATGCTTTTGAAGCAAACGACACAAAAACAGCTATAAATCCAAAACCTAATATGATAGACTCAAACTTTAAACTATATATTGTGTAGATTTACAGGTCCTACTTGCCCAGCAAAAAGGGTTCGAATAGCTCTTGCACTTTTTTCGAAACTCACAAACAACTGTTCATGGGCTGAAAAGGCTTTTGGAGCAATAAAAACTTAAAAACTGCTATAACTCAAAAATGCAATAAGATAAGTTCAAACTTTAAAAGACATGTTGTTCAGATGTACAAGCCCCTCTTGCACAGAAAGTATGGCTTAGATATCTCTTGTAGTTTCTTCAGAACACACAAATTATCTGAAAATGTTTTTGAAGCAATAGACACAAAAACAGCTATAAATCCAAAACCTAATATGATAGACTCAAACTTTAAACTATATTTTGTGTAGATTTACAGGTCCTACTTGCCCAGCAAAAAGGGTTCGAATAGCTCTTGCACTTTTTTCGAAACTCACAAACAACTGTTCATGGGCTGAAAAGGCTTTTGGAGCAATAAAAACTTAAAAACTGCTATAACTCAAAAATGCAATAAGATAAGTTCAAACTTTAAAAGACATGTTGTTCAGATGTACAAGCCCCTCTTGCACAGAAAGTATGGCTTAGATATCTCTTGTAGTTTCTTCAGAACAAACAAATTATCTGAAAATGCTTTTGAAGCAAACGACACAAAAACAGCTATAAATCCAAAACCTAATATGATAGACTCAAACTTTAAACTATATATTGTGTAGATTTACAGGTCCTACTTGCCCAGCAAAAAGGGTTCGAATAGCTCTTGCACTTTTTTCGAAACTCACAAACAACTGTTCATGGGCTGAAAAGGCTTTTGGAGCAATAAAAACTTAAAAACTGCTATAACTCAAAAATGCAATAAGATAAGTTCAAACTTTAAAAGACATGTTGTTCAGATGTACAAGCCCCTCTTTCACAGAAAGTATGGCTTAGATATCTCTTGTAGTTTCTTCAGAACACACAAATTATCTGAAAATGCTTTTGAAGCAAACGACACAAAAACAGCTATAAATCCAAAACCTAATATGATAGACTCAAACTTTAAACTATATATTGTGTAGATTTACAGGTCCTACTTGCCCAGCAAAAAGGGTTCGAATAGCTCTTGCACTTTTTTCGAAACTCACAAACAACTGTTCATGGGCTGAAAAGGCTTTTGGAGCAATAAAAACTTAAAAACTGCTATAACTCAAAAATGCAATAAGATAAGTTCAAACTTTAAAAGACATGTTGTTCAGATGTACAAGCCCCTCTTGCACAGAAAGTATGGCTTAGATATCTCTTGTAGTTTCTTCAGAACACACAAATTATCTGAAAATGCTTCAGAAGCAATAGACACAAACACAGCTATAAATTCCAAAACCTAATATGATAGACTCAAACTTTAAACTATATATTGTGTAGATTTACAGGTCCTACTTGCCCAGCAAAAAGGGTTCGAATAGCTCTTGCACTTTTTTCGAAACTCACAAACAACTGTTCATGGGCTGAAAAGGCTTTTGGAGCAATAAAAACTTAAAAACTGCTATAACTCAAAAATGCAATAAGATAAGTTCAAACTTTAAAAGACATGTTGTTCAGATGTACAAGCCCCTCTTGCACAGAAAGTATGGCTTAGATATCTCTTGTAGTTTCTTCAGAACACACAAATTATCTGAAAATGCTTTTGAAGCAAACGACACAAAAACAGCTATAAATCCAAAACCTAATATGATAGACTCAAACTTTAAACTATATATTGTGTAGATTTACAGGTCCTACTTGCCCAGCAAAAAGGGTTCGAATAGCTCTTGCACTTTTTTCGAAACTCACAAACAACTGTTCATGGGCTGAAAAGGCTTTTGGAGCAATAAAAACTTAAAAACTGCTATAACTCAAAAATGCAATAAGATAAGTTCAAACTTTAAAAGACATGTTGTTCAGATGTACAAGCCCCTCTTGCACAGAAAGTATGGCTTAGATATCTCTTGTAGTTTCTTCAGAACACACAAATTATCTGAAAATGTTTTTGAAGCAATAGACACAAAAACAGCTATAAATCCAAAACCTAATATGATAGACTCAAACTTTAAACTATATTTTGTGTAGATTTACAGGTCCTACTTGCCCAGCAAAAAGGGTTCGAATAGCTCTTGCACTTTTTTCGAAACTCACAAACAACTGTTCATGGGCTGAAAAGGCTTTTGGAGCAATAAAAACTTAAAAACTGCTATAACTCAAAAATGCAATAAGATAAGTTCAAACTTTAAAAGACATGTTGTTCAGATGTACAAGCCCCTCTTGCACAGAAAGTATGGCTTAGATATCTCTTGTAGTTTCTTCAGAACACACAAATTATCTGAAAATGCTTCAGAAGCAATAGACACAAAAACAGCTATAAATCCAAAACCTAATATGATAGACTCAAACTTTAAACTATATATTGTGTAGATTTACAGGTCCTACTTGCCCAGCAAAAAGGGTTCGAATAGCTCTTGCACTTTTTTCGAAACTCACAAACAACTGTTCATGGGCTGAAAAGGCTTTTGGAGCAATAAAAACTTAAAAACTGCTATAACTCAAAAATGCAATAAGATAAGTTCAAACTTTAAAAGACATGTTGTTCAGATGTACAAGCCCCTCTTGCACAGAAAGTATGGCTTAGATATCTCTTGTAGTTTCTTCAGAACACACAAATTATCTGAAAATGCTTTTGAAGCAAACGACACAAAAACAGCTATAAATCCAAAACCTAATATGATAGACTCAAACTTTAAACTATATTTTGTGTAGATTTACAGGTCCTACTTGCCCAGCAAAAAGGGTTCGAATAGCTCTTGCACTTTTTTCGAAACTCACAAACAACTGTTCATGGGCTGAAAAGGCTTTTGGAGCAATAAAAACTTAAAAACTGCTATAACTCAAAAATGCAATAAGATAAGTTCAAACTTTAAAAGACATGTTGTTCAGATGTACAAGCCCCTCTTGCACAGAAAGTATGGCTTAGATATCTCTTGTAGTTTCTTCAGAACACACAAATTATCTGAAAATGCTTCAGAAGCAATAGACACAAAAACAGCTATAAATCCAAAACCTAATATGATAGACTCAAACTTTAAACTATATATTGTGTAGATTTACAGGTCCTACTTGCCCAGCAAAAAGGGTTCGAATAGCTCTTGCACTTTTTTCGAAACTCACAAACAACTGTTCATGGGCTGAAAAGGCTTTTGGAGCAATAAAAACTTAAAAACTGCTATAACTCAAAAATGCAATAAGATAAGTTCAAACTTTAAAAGACATGTTGTTCAGATGTACAAGCCCCTCTTGCACAGAAAGTATGGCTTAGATATCTCTTGTAGTTTCTTCAGAACACACAAATTATCTGAAAATGCTTCAGAAGCAATAGACACAAAAACAGCTATAAATCCAAAACCTAATATGATAGACTCAAACTTTAAACTATGTATTGTGTAGATTTACAGGTCCTACTTGCCCAGCAAAAAGGGTTCGAATAGCTCTTGCACTTTTTTCGAAACTCACAAACAACTGTTCATGGGCTGAAAAGGCTTTTGGAGCAATAAAAACTTAAAAACTGCTATAACTCAAAAATGCAATAAGATAAGTTCAAACTTTAAAAGACATGTTGTTCAGATGTACAAGCCCCTCTTGCACAGAAAGTATGGCTTAGATATCTCTTGTAGTTTCTTCAGAACACACAAATTATCTGAAAATGCTTCAGAAGCAATAGACACAAAAACAGCTATAAATCCAAAACCTAATATGATAGACTCAAACTTTAAACTATATATTGTGTAGATTTACAGGTCCTACTTGCCCAGCAAAAAGGGTTCGAATAGCTCTTGCACTTTTTTCGAAACTCACAAACAACTGTTCATGGGCTGAAAAGGCTTTTGGAGCAATAAAAACTTAAAAACTGCTATAACTCAAAAATGCAATAAGATAAGTTCAAACTTTAAAAGACATGTTGTTCAGATGTACAAGCCCCTCTTGCACAGAAAGTATGGCTTAGATATCTCTTGTAGTTTCTTCAGAACACACAAATTATCTGAAAATGCTTCAGAAGCAATAGACACAAAAACAGCTATAAATCCAAAACCTAATATGATAGACTCAAACTTTAAACTATGTATTGTGTAGATTTACAGGTCCTACTTGCCCAGCAAAAAGGGTTCGAATAGCTCTTGCACTTTTTTCGAAACTCACAAACAACTGTTCATGGGCTGAAAAGGCTTTTGGAGCAATAAAAACTTAAAAACTGCTATAACTCAAAAATGCAATAAGATAAGTTCAAACTTTAAAAGACATGTTGTTCAGATGTACAAGCCCCTCTTGCACAGAAAGTATGGCTTAGATATCTCTTGTAGTTTCTTCAGAACACACAAATTATCTGAAAATGCTTCAGAAGCAATAGACACAAAAACAGCTATAAATCCAAAACCTAATATGATAGACTCAAACTTTAAACTATATATTGTGTAGATTTACAGGTCCTACTTGCCCAGCAAAAAGGGTTCGAATAGCTCTTGCACTTTTTTCGAAACTCACAAACAACTGTTCATGGGCTGAAAAGGCTTTTGGAGCAATAAAAACTTAAAAACTGCTATAACTCAAAAATGCAATAAGATAAGTTCAAACTTTAAAAGACATGTTGTTCAGATGTACAAGCCCCTCTTGCACAGAAAGTATGGCTTAGATATCTCTTGTAGTTTCTTCAGAACACACAAATTATCTGAAAATGCTTCAGAAGCAATAGACACAAAAACAGCTATAAATCCAAAACCTAATATGATAGACTCAAACTTTAAACTATATATTGTGTAGATTTACAGGTCCTACTTGCCCAGCAAAAAGGGTTCGAATAGCTCTTGCACTTTTTTCGAAACTCACAAACAACTGTTCATGGGCTGAAAAGGCTTTTGGAGCAATAAAAACTTAAAAACTGCTATAACTCAAAAATGCAATAAGATAAGTTCAAACTTTAAAAGACATGTTGTTCAGATGTACAAGCCCCTCTTGCACAGAAAGTATGGCTTAGATATCTCTTGTAGTTTCTTCAGAACACACAAATTATCTGAAAATGCTTCAGAAGCAATAGACACAAACACAGCTATAAATCCAAAACCTAATATGATAGACTCAAACTTTAAACTATATATTGTGTAGATTTACAGGTCCTACTTGCCCAGCAAAAAGGGTTCGAATAGCTCTTGCACTTTTTTCGAAACTCACAAACAACTGTTCATGGGCTGAAAAGGCTTTTGGAGCAATAAAAACTTAAAAACTGCTATAACTCAAAAATGCAATAAGATAAGTTCAAACTTTAAAAGACATGTTGTTCAGATGTACAAGCCCCTCTTGCACAGAAAGTATGGCTTAGATATCTCTTGTAGTTTCTTCAGAACACACAAATTATCTGAAAATGCTTTTGAAGCAAACGACACAAAAACAGCTATAAATCCAAAACCTAATATGATAGACTCAAACTTTAAACTATATATTGTGTAGATTTACAGGTCCTACTTGCCCAGCAAAAAGGGTTCGAATAGCTCTTGCACTTTTTTCGAAACTCACAAACAACTGTTCATGGGCTGAAAAGGCTTTTGGAGCAATAAAAACTTAAAAACTGCTATAACTCAAAAATGCAATAAGATAAGTTCAAACTTTAAAAGACATGTTGTTCAGATGTACAAGCCCCTCTTGCACAGAAAGTATGGCTTAGATATCTCTTGTAGTTTCTTCAGAACACACAAATTATCTGAAAATGTTTTTGAAGCAATAGACACAAAAACAGCTATAAATCCAAAACCTAATATGATAGACTCAAACTTTAAACTATATTTTGTGTAGATTTACAGGTCCTACTTGCCCAGCAAAAAGGGTTCGAATAGCTCTTGCACTTTTTTCGAAACTCACAAACAACTGTTCATGGGCTGAAAAGGCTTTTGGAGCAATAAAAACTTAAAAACTGCTATAACTCAAAAATGCAATAAGATAAGTTCAAACTTTAAAAGACATGTTGTTCAGATGTACAAGCCCCTCTTGCACAGAAAGTATGGCTTAGATATCTCTTGTAGTTTCTTCAGAACAAACAAATTATCTGAAAATGCTTTTGAAGCAAACGACACAAAAACAGCTATAAATCCAAAACCTAATATGATAGACTCAAACTTTAAACTATATATTGTGTAGATTTACAGGTCCTACTTGCCCAGCAAAAAGGGTTCGAATAGCTCTTGCACTTTTTTCGAAACTCACAAACAACTGTTCATGGGCTGAAAAGGCTTTTGGAGCAATAAAAACTTAAAAACTGCTATAACTCAAAAATGCAATAAGATAAGTTCAAACTTTAAAAGACATGTTGTTCAGATGTACAAGCCCCTCTTGCACAGAAAGTATGGCTTAGATATCTCTTGTAGTTTCTTCAGAACACACAAATTATCTGAAAATGCTTTTGAAGCAAACGACACAAAAACAGCTATAAATCCAAAACCTAATATGATAGACTCAAACTTTAAACTATATATTGTGTAGATTTACAGGTCCTACTTGCCCAGCAAAAAGGGTTCGAATAGCTCTTGCACTTTTTTCGAAACTCACAAACAACTGTTCATGGGCTGAAAAGGCTTTTGGAGCAATAAAAACTTAAAAACTGCTATAACTCAAAAATGCAATAAGATAAGTTCAAACTTTAAAAGACATGTTGTTCAGATGTACAAGCCCCTCTTGCACAGAAAGTATGGCTTAGATATCTCTTGTAGTTTCTTCAGAACACACAAATTATCTGAAAATGCTTCAGAAGCAATAGACACAAAAACAGCTATAAATCCAAAACCTAATATGATAGACTCAAACTTTAAACTATATATTGTGTAGATTTACAGGTCCTACTTGCCCAGCAAAAAGGGTTCGAATAGCTCTTGCACTTTTTTCGAAACTCACAAACAACTGTTCATGGGCTGAAAAGGCTTTTGGAGCAATAAAAACTTAAAAACTGCTATAACTCAAAAATGCAATAAGATAAGTTCAAACTTTAAAAGACATGTTGTTCAGATGTACAAGCCCCTCTTGCACAGAAAGTATGGCTTAGATATCTCTTGTAGTTTCTTCAGAACACACAAATTATCTGAAAATGCTTCAGAGGCAATAGACACAAACACAGCTATAAATCCAAAACCTAATATGATAGACTCAAACTTTAAACTATATATTGTGTAGATTTACAGGTCCTACTTGCCCAGCAAAAAGGGTTCGAATAGCTCTTGCACTTTTTTCGAAACTCACAAACAACTGTTCATGGGCTGAAAAGGCTTTTGGAGCAATAAAAACTTAAAAACTGCTATAACTCAAAAATGCAATAAGATAAGTTCAAACTTTAAAAGACATGTTGTTCAGATGTACAAGCCCCTCTTGCACAGAAAGTATGGCTTAGATATCTCTTGTAGTTTCTTCAGAACACACAAATTATCTGAAAATGCTTTTGAAGCAAACGACACAAAAACAGCTATAAATCCAAAACCTAATATGATAGACTCAAACTTTAAACTATATATTGTGTAGATTTACAGGTCCTACTTGCCCAGCAAAAAGGGTTCGAATAGCTCTTGCACTTTTTTCGAAACTCACAAACAACTGTTCATGGGCTGAAAAGGCTTTTGGAGCAATAAAAACTTAAAAACTGCTATAACTCAAAAATGCAATAAGATAAGTTCAAACTTTAAAAGACATGTTGTTCAGATGTACAAGCCCCTCTTGCACAGAAAGTATGGCTTAGATATCTCTTGTAGTTTCTTCAGAACACACAAATTATCTGAAAATGTTTTTGAAGCAATAGACACAAAAACAGCTATAAATCCAAAACCTAATATGATAGACTCAAACTTTAAACTATATTTTGTGTAGATTTACAGGTCCTACTTGCCCAGCAAAAAGGGTTCGAATAGCTCTTGCACTTTTTTCGAAACTCACAAACAACTGTTCATGGGCTGAAAAGGCTTTTGGAGCAATAAAAACTTAAAAACTGCTATAACTCAAAAATGCAATAAGATAAGTTCAAACTTTAAAAGACATGTTGTTCAGATGTACAAGCCCCTCTTGCACAGAAAGTATGGCTTAGATATCTCTTGTAGTTTCTTCAGAACAAACAAATTATCTGAAAATGCTTTTGAAGCAAACGACACAAAAACAGCTATAAATCCAAAACCTAATATGATAGACTCAAACTTTAAACTATATATTGTGTAGATTTACAGGTCCTACTTGCCCAGCAAAAAGGGTTCGAATAGCTCTTGCACTTTTTTCGAAACTCACAAACAACTGTTCATGGGCTGAAAAGGCTTTTGGAGCAATAAAAACTTAAAAACTGCTATAACTCAAAAATGCAATAAGATAAGTTCAAACTTTAAAAGATGTTCAGATGTACAAGCCCCTCTTGCACAGAAAGTATGGCTTAGATATCTCTTGTAGTTTCTTCAGAACACACAAATTATCTGAAAATGTTTTTGAAGCAATAGACACAAAAACAGCTATAAATCCAAAACCTAATATGATAGACTCAAACTTTAAACTATATTTTGTGTAGATTTACAGGTCCTACTTGCCCAGCAAAAAGGGTTCGAATAGCTCTTGCACTTTTTTCGAAACTCACAAACAACTGTTCATGGGCTGAAAAGGCTTTTGGAGCAATAAAAACTTAAAAACTGCTATAACTCAAAAATGCAATAAGATAAGTTCAAACTTTAAAAGACATGTTGTTCAGATGTACAAGCCCCTCTTGCACAGAAAGTATGGCTTAGATATCTCTTGTAGTTTCTTCAGAACACACAAATTATCTGAAAATGCTTCAGAAGCAATAGACACAAAAACAGCTATAAATCCAAAACCTAATATGATAGACTCAAACTTTAAACTATATATTGTGTAGATTTACAGGTCCTACTTGCCCAGCAAAAAGGGTTCGAATAGCTCTTGCACTTTTTTCGAAACTCACAAACAACTGTTCATGGGCTGAAAAGGCTTTTGGAGCAATAAAAACTTAAAAACTGCTATAACTCAAAAATGCAATAAGATAAGTTCAAACTTTAAAAGACATGTTGTTCAGATGTACAAGCCCCTCTTGCACAGAAAGTATGGCTTAGATATCTCTTGTAGTTTCTTCAGAACACACAAATTATCTGAAAATGCTTTTGAAGCAAACGACACAAAAACAGCTATAAATCCAAAACCTAATATGATAGACTCAAACTTTAAACTATATTTTGTGTAGATTTACAGGTCCTACTTGCCCAGCAAAAAGGGTTCGAATAGCTCTTGCACTTTTTTCGAAACTCACAAACAACTGTTCATGGGCTGAAAAGGCTTTTGGAGCAATAAAAACTTAAAAACTGCTATAACTCAAAAATGCAATAAGATAAGTTCAAACTTTAAAAGACATGTTCAGATGTACAAGCCCCTCTTGCACAGAAAGTATGGCTTAGATATCTCTTGTAGTTTCTTCAGAACACACAAATTATCTGAAAATGCTTTTGAAGAAAACGACACAAAAACAGCTATAAATCCAAAACCTAATATGATAGACTCAAACTTTAAACTATATATTGTGTAGATTTACAGGTCCTACTTGCCCAGCAAAAAGGGTTCGAATAGCTCTTGCACTTTTTTCGAAACTCACAAACAACTGTTCATGGGCTGAAAAGGCTTTTGGAGCAATAAAAACTTAAAAACTGCTATAACTCAAAAATGCAATAAGATAAGTTCAAACTTTAAAAGACATGTTGTTCAGATGTACAAGCCCCTCTTGCACAGAAAGTATGGCTTAGATATCTCTTGTAGTTTCTTCAGAACACACAAATTATCTGAAAATGCTTTTGAAGCAAACGACACAAAAACAGCTATAAATCCAAAACCTAATATGATAGACTCAAACTTTAAACTATATATTGTGTAGATTTACAGGTCCTACTTGCCCAGCAAAAAGGGTTCGAATAGCTCTTGCACTTTTTTCGAAACTCACAAACAACTGTTCATGGGCTGAAAAGGCTTTTGGAGCAATAAAAACTTAAAAACTGCTATAACTCAAAAATGCAATAAGATAAGTTCAAACTTTAAAAGACATGTTGTTCAGATGTACAAGCCCCTCTTGCACAGAAAGTATGGCTTAGATATCTCTTGTAGTTTCTTCAGAACACACAAATTATCTGAAAATGCTTTTGAAGCAATAGACACAAAAACAGCTATAAATCCAAAACCTAATATGATAGACTCAAACTTTAAACTATATATTGTGTAGATTTACAGGTCCTACTTGCCCAGCAAAAAGGGTTCGAATAGCTCTTGCACTTTTTTCGAAACTCACAAACAACTGTTCATGGGCTGAAAAGGCTTTTGGAGCAATAAAAACTTAAAAACTGCTATAACTCAAAAATGCAATAAGATAAGTTCAAACTTTAAAAGACATGTTGTTCAGATGTACAAGCCCCTCTTGCACAGAAAGTATGGCTTAGATATCTCTTGTAGTTTCTTCAGAACACACAAATTATCTGAAAATGCTTTTGAAGCAATAGACACAAAAACAGCTATAAATCCAAAACCTAATAGGATAGACTCAAACTTTAAACTATATATTGTGTAGATTTACAGGTCCTACTTGCCCAGCAAAAAGGGTTCGAATAGCTCTTGCACTTTTTTCGAAACTCACAAACAACTGTTCATGGGCTGAAAAGGCTTTTGGAGCAATAAAAACTTAAAAACTGCTATAACTCAAAAATGCAATAAGATAAGTTCAAACTTTAAAAGACATGTTGTTCAGATGTACAAGCCCCTCTTGCACAGAAAGTATGGCTTAGATATCTCTTGTAGTTTCTTCAGAACACACAAATTATCTGAAAATGCTTTTGAAGCAAACGACACAAAAACAGCTATAAATCCAAAACCTAATATGATAGACTCAAACTTTAAACTATATTTTGTGTAGATTTACAGGTCCTACTTGCCCAGCAAAAAGGGTTCGAATAGCTCTTGCACTTTTTTCGAAACTCACAAACAACTGTTCATGGGCTGAAAAGGCTTTTGGAGCAATAAAAACTTAAAAACTGCTATAACTCAAAAATGCAATAAGATAAGTTCAAACTTTAAAAGACATGTTGTTCAGATGTACAAGCCCCTCTTGCACAGAAAGTATGGCTTAGATATCTCTTGTAATTTCTTCAGAACACACAAATTATCTGAAAATGCTTTTGAAGCAATAGACACAAAAACAGCTATAAATCCAAAACCTAATATGATAGACTCAAACTTTAAACTATATATTGTGTAGATTTACAGGTCCTACTTGCCCAGCAAAAAGGGTTCGAATAGCTCTTGCACTTTTTTCGAAACTCACAAACAACTGTTCATGGGCTGAAAAGGCTTTTGGAGCAATAAAAACTTAAAAACTGCTATAACTCAAAAATGCAATAAGATAAGTTCAAACTTTAAAAGACATGTTGTTCAGATGTACAAGCCCCTCTTGCACAGAAAGTATGGCTTAGATATCTCTTGTAGTTTCTTCAGAACACACAAATTATCTGAAAATGCTTCAGAAGCAATAGACACAAAAACAGCTATAAATCCAAAACCTAATATGATAGACTCAAACTTTAAACTATATATTGTGTAGATTTACAGGTCCTACTTGCCCAGCAAAAAGGGTTCGAATAGCTCTTGCACTTTTTTCGAAACTCACAAACAACTGTTCATGGGCTGAAAAGGCTTTTGGAGCAATAAAAACTTAAAAACTGCTATAACTCAAAAATGCAATAAGATAAGTTCAAACTTTAAAAGACATGTTGTTCAGATGTACAAGCCCCTCTTGCACAGAAAGTATGGCTTAGATATCTCTTGTAGTTTCTTCAGAACACACAAATTATCTGAAAATGCTTCAGAAGTAATAGACACAAAAACAGCTATAAATCCAAAACCTAATATGATAGACTCAAACTTTAAACTATATATTGTGTAGATTTACAGGTCCTACTTGCCCAGCAAAAAGGGTTCGAATAGCTCTTGCACTTTTTTCGAAACTCACAAACAACTGTTCATGGGCTGAAAAGGCTTTTGGAGCAATAAAAACTTAAAAACTGCTATAACTCAAAAATGCAATAAGATAAGTTCAAACTTTAAAAGACATGTTGTTCAGATGTACAAGCCCCTCTTGCACAGAAAGTATGGCTTAGATATCTCTTGTAGTTTCTTCAGAACACACAAATTATCTGAAAATGCTTCAGAAGCAATAGACACAAAAACAGCTATAAATCCAAAACCTAATATGATAGACTCAAACTTTAAACTATATATTGTGTAGATTTACAGGTCCTACTTGCCCAGCAAAAAGGGTTCGAATAGCTCTTGCACTTTTTTCGAAACTCACAAACAACTGTTCATGGGCTGAAAAGGCTTTTGGAGCAATAAAAACTTAAAAACTGCTATAACTCAAAAATGCAATAAGATAAGTTCAAACTTTAAAAGACATGTTGTTCAGATGTACAAGCCCCTCTTGCACAGAAAGTATGGCTTAGATATCTCTTGTAGTTTCTTCAGAACACACAAATTATCTGAAAATGCTTCAGAAGCAATAGACACAAACACAGCTATAAATCCAAAACCTAATATGATAGACTCAAACTTTAAACTATATATTGTGTAGATTTACAGGTCCTACTTGCCCAGCAAAAAGGGTTCGAATAGCTCTTGCACTTTTTTCGAAACTCACAAACAACTGTTCATGGGCTGAAAAGGCTTTTGGAGCAATAAAAACTTAAAAACTGCTATAACTCAAAAATGCAATAAGATAAGTTCAAACTTTAAAAGACATGTTGTTCAGATGTACAAGCCCCTCTTGCACAGAAAGTATGGCTTAGATATCTCTTGTAGTTTCTTCAGAACACACAAATTATCTGAAAATGCTTTTGAAGCAAACGACACAAAAACAGCTATAAATCCAAAACCTAATATGATAGACTCAAACTTTAAACTATATATTGTGTAGATTTACAGGTCCTACTTGCCCAGCAAAAAGGGTTCGAATAGCTCTTGCACTTTTTTCGAAACTCACAAACAACTGTTCATGGGCTGAAAAGGCTTTTGGAGCAATAAAAACTTAAAAACTGCTATAACTCAAAAATGCAATAAGATAAGTTCAAACTTTAAAAGACATGTTGTTCAGATGTACAAGCCCCTCTTGCACAGAAAGTATGGCTTAGATATCTCTTGTAGTTTCTTCAGAACACACAAATTATCTGAAAATGTTTTTGAAGCAATAGACACAAAAACAGCTATAAATCCAAAACCTAATATGATAGACTCAAACTTTAAACTATATTTTGTGTAGATTTACAGGTCCTACTTGCCCAGCAAAAAGGGTTCGAATAGCTCTTGCACTTTTTTCGAAACTCACAAACAACTGTTCATGGGCTGAAAAGGCTTTTGGAGCAATAAAAACTTAAAAACTGCTATAACTCAAAAATGCAATAAGATAAGTTCAAACTTTAAAAGACATGTTGTTCAGATGTACAAGCCCCTCTTGCACAGAAAGTATGGCTTAGATATCTCTTGTAGTTTCTTCAGAACAAACAAATTATCTGAAAATGCTTTTGAAGCAAACGACACAAAAACAGCTATAAATCCAAAACCTAATATGATAGACTCAAACTTTAAACTATATATTGTGTAGATTTACAGGTCCTACTTGCCCAGCAAAAAGGGTTCGAATAGCTCTTGCACTTTTTTCGAAACTCACAAACAACTGTTCATGGGCTGAAAAGGCTTTTGGAGCAATAAAAACTTAAAAACTGCTATAACTCAAAAATGCAATAAGATAAGTTCAAACTTTAAAAGACATGTTGTTCAGATGTACAAGCCCCTCTTTCACAGAAAGTATGGCTTAGATATCTCTTGTAGTTTCTTCAGAACACACAAATTATCTGAAAATGCTTTTGAAGCAAACGACACAAAAACAGCTATAAATCCAAAACCTAATATGATAGACTCAAACTTTAAACTATATATTGTGTAGATTTACAGGTCCTACTTGCCCAGCAAAAAGGGTTCGAATAGCTCTTGCACTTTTTTCGAAACTCACAAACAACTGTTCATGGGCTGAAAAGGCTTTTGGAGCAATAAAAACTTAAAAACTGCTATAACTCAAAAATGCAATAAGATAAGTTCAAACTTTAAAAGACATGTTGTTCAGATGTACAAGCCCCTCTTGCACAGAAAGTATGGCTTAGATATCTCTTGTAGTTTCTTCAGAACACACAAATTATCTGAAAATGCTTCAGAAGCAATAGACACAAACACAGCTATAAATCCAAAACCTAATATGATAGACTCAAACTTTAAACTATATATTGTGTAGATTTACAGGTCCTACTTGCCCAGCAAAAAGGGTTCGAATAGCTCTTGCACTTTTTTCGAAACTCACAAACAACTGTTCATGGGCTGAAAAGGCTTTTGGAGCAATAAAAACTTAAAAACTGCTATAACTCAAAAATGCAATAAGATAAGTTCAAACTTTAAAAGACATGTTGTTCAGATGTACAAGCCCCTCTTGCACAGAAAGTATGGCTTAGATATCTCTTGTAGTTTCTTCAGAACACACAAATTATCTGAAAATGCTTTTGAAGCAAACGACACAAAAACAGCTATAAATCCAAAACCTAATATGATAGACTCAAACTTTAAACTATATATTGTGTAGATTTACAGGTCCTACTTGCCCAGCAAAAAGGGTTCGAATAGCTCTTGCACTTTTTTCGAAACTCACAAACAACTGTTCATGGGCTGAAAAGGCTTTTGGAGCAATAAAAACTTAAAAACTGCTATAACTCAAAAATGCAATAAGATAAGTTCAAACTTTAAAAGACATGTTGTTCAGATGTACAAGCCCCTCTTGCACAGAAAGTATGGCTTAGATATCTCTTGTAGTTTCTTCAGAACACACAAATTATCTGAAAATGTTTTTGAAGCAATAGACACAAAAACAGCTATAAATCCAAAACCTAATATGATAGACTCAAACTTTAAACTATATTTTGTGTAGATTTACAGGTCCTACTTGCCCAGCAAAAAGGGTTCGAATAGCTCTTGCACTTTTTTCGAAACTCACAAACAACTGTTCATGGGCTGAAAAGGCTTTTGGAGCAATAAAAACTTAAAAACTGCTATAACTCAAAAATGCAATAAGATAAGTTCAAACTTTAAAAGACATGTTGTTCAGATGTACAAGCCCCTCTTGCACAGAAAGTATGGCTTAGATATCTCTTGTAGTTTCTTCAGAACAAACAAATTATCTGAAAATGCTTTTGAAGCAAACGACACAAAAACAGCTATAAATCCAAAACCTAATATGATAGACTCAAACTTTAAACTATATATTGTGTAGATTTACAGGTCCTACTTGCCCAGCAAAAAGGGTTCGAATAGCTCTTGCACTTTTTTCGAAACTCACAAACAACTGTTCATGGGCTGAAAAGGCTTTTGGAGCAATAAAAACTTAAAAACTGCTATAACTCAAAAATGCAATAAGATAAGTTCAAACTTTAAAAGACATGTTGTTCAGATGTACAAGCCCCTCTTGCACAGAAAGTATGGCTTAGATATCTCTTGTAGTTTCTTCAGAACACACAAATTATCTGAAAATGCTTCAGAAGCAATAGACACAAAAACAGCTATAAATCCAAAACCTAATATGATAGACTCAAACTTTAAACTATATATTGTGTAGATTTACAGGTCCTACTTGCCCAGCAAAAAGGGTTCGAATAGCTCTTGCACTTTTTTCGAAACTCACAAACAACTGTTCATGGGCTGAAAAGGCTTTTGGAGCAATAAAAACTTAAAAACTGCTATAACTCAAAAATGCAATAAGATAAGTTCAAACTTTAAAAGACATGTTGTTCAGATGTACAAGCCCCTCTTGCACAGAAAGTATGGCTTAGATATCTCTTGTAGTTTCTTCAGAACACACAAATTATCTGAAAATGCTTCAGAAGCAATAGACACAAAAACAGCTATAAATCCAAAACCTAATATGATAGACTCAAACTTTAAACTATATATTGTGTAGATTTACAGGTCCTACTTGCCCAGCAAAAAGGGTTCGAATAGCTCTTGCACTTTTTTCGAAACTCACAAACAACTGTTCATGGGCTGAAAAGGCTTTTGGAGCAATAAAAACTTAAAAACTGCTATAACTCAAAAATGCAATAAGATAAGTTCAAACTTTAAAAGACATGTTGTTCAGATGTACAAGCCCCTCTTGCACAGAAAGTATGGCTTAGATATCTCTTGTAGTTTCTTCAGAACACACAAATTATCTGAAAATGCTTTTGAAGCAAACGACACAAAAACAGCTATAAATCCAAAACCTAATATGATAGACTCAAACTTTAAACTATATTTTGTGTAGATTTACAGGTCCTACTTGCCCAGCAAAAAGGGTTCGAATAGCTCTTGCACTTTTTTCGAAACTCACAAACAACTGTTCATGGGCTGAAAAGGCTTTTGGAGCAATAAAAACTTAAAAACTGCTATAACTCAAAAATGCAATAAGATAAGTTCAAACTTTAAAAGACATGTTGTTCAGATGTACAAGCCCCTCTTGCACAGAAAGTATGGCTTAGATATCTCTTGTAGTTTCTTCAGAACACACAAATTATCTGAAAATGCTTTTGAAGCAAACGACACAAAAACAGCTATAAATCCAAAACCTAATATGATAGACTCAAACTTTAAACTATATATTGTGTAGATTTACAGGTCCTACTTGCCCAGCAAAAAGGGTTCGAATAGCTCTTGCACTTTTTTCGAAACTCACAAACAACTGTTCATGGGCTGAAAAGGCTTTTGGAGCAATAAAAACTTAAAAACTGCTATAACTCAAAAATGCAATAAGATAAGTTCAAACTTTAAAAGACATGTTGTTCAGATGTACAAGCCCCTCTTGCACAGAAAGTATGGCTTAGATATCTCTTGTAGTTTCTTCAGAACACACAAATTATCTGAAAATGCTTTTGAAGCAATAGACACAAAAACAGCTATAAATCCAAAACCTAATATGATAGACTCAAACTTTAAACTATATTTTGTGTAGATTTACAGGTCCTACTTGCCCAGCAAAAAGGGTTCGAATAGCTCTTGCACTTTTTTCGAAACTCACAAACAACTGTTCATGGGCTGAAAAGGCTTTTGGAGCAATAAAAACTTAAAAACTGCTATAACTCAAAAATGCAATAAGATAAGTTCAAACTTTAAAAGACATGTTGTTCAGATGTACAAGCCCCTCTTGCACAGAAAGTATGGCTTAGATATCTCTTGTAGTTTCTTCAGAACACACAAATTATCTGAAAATGCTTCAGAAGCAATAGTCACAAACACAGCTATAAATCGAAAACCTAATATGATAGACTCAAACTTTAAACTATATATTGTGTAGATTTACAGGTCCTACTTGCCCAGCAAAAAGGGTTCGAATAGCTCTTGCACTTTTTTCGAAACTCACAAACAACTGTTCATGGGCTGAAAAGGCTTTTGGAGCAATAAAAACTTAAAAACTGCTATAACTCAAAAATGCAATAAGATAAGTTCAAACTTTAAAAGACATGTTGTTCAGATGTACAAGCCCCTCTTGCACAGAAAGTATGGCTTAGATATCTCTTGTAGTTTCTTCAGAACACACAAATTATCTGAAAATGCTTTTGAAGCAATAGACACAAAAACAGCTATAAATCCAAAACCTAATATGATAGACTCAAACTTTAAACTATATTTTGTGTAGATTTACAGGTCCTACTTGCCCAGCAAAAAGGGTTCGAATAGCTCTTGCACTTTTTTCGAAACTCACAAACAACTGTTCATGGGCTGAAAAGGCTTTTGGAGCAATAAAAACTTAAAAACTGCTATAACTCAAAAATGCAATAAGATAAGTTCAAACTTTAAAAGACATGTTGTTCAGATGTACAAGCCCCTCTTGCACAGAAAGTATGGCTTAGATATCTCTTGTAGTTTCTTCAGAACACACAAATTATCTGAAAATGCTTTTGAAGCAAACGACACAAAAACAGCTATAAATCCAAAACCTAATATGATAGACTCAAACTTTAAACTATATATTGTGTAGATTTACAGGTCCTACTTGCCCAGCAAAAAGGGTTCGAATAGCTCTTGCACTTTTTTCGAAACTCACAAACAACTGTTCATGGGCTGAAAAGGCTTTTGGAGCAATAAAAACTTAAAAACTGCTATAACTCAAAAATGCAATAAGATAAGTTCAAACTTTAAAAAACATGTTGTTCAGATGTACAAGCCCCTCTTGCACAGAAAGTATGGCTTAGATATCTCTTGTAGTTTCTTCAGAACACACAAATTATCTGAAAATGCTTCAGAAGCAATAGACACAAACACAGCTATAAATCCAAAACCTAATATGATAGACTCAAACTTTAAACTATATATTGTGTAGATTTACAGGTCCTACTTGCCCAGCAAAAAGGGTTCGAATAGCTCTTGCACTTTTTTCGAAACTCACAAACAACTGTTCATGGGCTGAAAAGGCTTTTGGAGCAATAAAAACTTAAAAACTGCTATAACTCAAAAATGCAATAAGATAAGTTCAAACTTTAAAAGACATGTTGTTCAGATGTACAAGCCCCTCTTGCACAGAAAGTATGGCTTAGATATCTCTTGTAGTTTCTTCAGAACACACAAATTATCTGAAAATGCTTTTGAAGCAAACGACACAAAAACAGCTATAAATCCAAAACCTAATATGATAGACTCAAACTTTAAACTATATATTGTGTAGATTTACAGGTCCTACTTGCCCAGCAAAAAGGGTTCGAATAGCTCTTGCACTTTTTTCGAAACTCACAAACAACTGTTCATGGGCTGAAAAGGCTTTTGGAGCAATAAAAACTTAAAAACTGCTATAACTCAAAAATGCAATAAGATAAGTTCAAACTTTAAAAGACATGTTGTTCAGATGTACAAGCCCCTCTTGCACAGAAAGTATGGCTTAGATATCTCTTGTAGTTTCTTCAGAACACACAAATTATCTGAAAATGCTTTTGAAGCAAACGACACAAAAACAGCTATAAATCCAAAACCTAATATGATAGACTCAAACTTTAAACTATATATTGTGTAGATTTACAGGTCCTACTTGCCCAGCAAAAAGGGTTCGAATAGCTCTTGCACTTTTTTCGAAACTCACAAACAACTGTTCATGGGCTGAAAAGGCTTTTGGAGCAATAAAAACTTAAAAACTGCTATAACTCAAAAATGCAATAAGATAAGTTCAAACTTTAAAAGACATGTTGTTCAGATGTACAAGCCCCTCTTGCACAGAAAGTATGGCTTAGATATCTCTTGTAGTTTCTTCAGAACACACAAATTATCTGAAAATGCTTCAGAAGCAATAGACACAAAAACAGCTATAAATCCAAAACCTAATATGATAGACTCAAACTTTAAACTATATATTGTGTAGATTTACAGGTCCTACTTGCCCAGCAAAAAGGGTTCGAATAGCTCTTGCACTTTTTTCGAAACTCACAAACAACTGTTCATGGGCTGAAAAGGCTTTTGGAGCAATAAAAACTTAAAAACTGCTATAACTCAAAAATGCAATAAGATAAGTTCAAACTTTAAAAGACATGTTGTTCAGATGTACAAGCCCCTCTTGCACAGAAAGTATGGCTTAGATATCTCTTGTAGTTTCTTCAGAACACACAAATTATCTGAAAATGCTTCAGAAGCAATAGACACAAAAACAGCTATAAATCCAAAACCTAATATGATAGACTCAAACTTTAAACTATATATTGTGTAGATTTACAGGTCCTACTTGCCCAGCAAAAAGGGTTCGAATAGCTCTTGCACTTTTTTCGAAACTCACAAACAACTGTTCATGGGCTGAAAAGGCTTTTGGAGCAATAAAAACTTAAAAACTGCTATAACTCAAAAATGCAATAAGATAAGTTCAAACTTTAAAAGACATGTTGTTCAGATGTACAAGCCCCTCTTGCACAGAAAGTATGGCTTAGATATCTCTTGTAGTTTCTTCAGAACACACAAATTATCTGAAAATGCTTCAGAAGCAATAGACACAAAAACAGCTATAAATCCAAAACCTAATATGATAGACTCAAACTTTAAACTATATATTGTGTAGATTTACAGGTCCTACTTGCCCAGCAAAAAGGGTTCGAATAGCTCTTGCACTTTTTTCGAAACTCACAAACAACTGTTCATGGGCTGAAAAGGCTTTTGGAGCAATAAAAACTTAAAAACTGCTATAACTCAAAAATGCAATAAGATAAGTTCAAACTTTAAAAGACATGTTGTTCAGATGTACAAGCCCCTCTTGCACAGAAAGTATGGCTTAGATATCTCTTGTAGTTTCTTCAGAACACACAAATTATCTGAAAATGCTTCAGAAGCAATAGACACAAACACAGCTATAAATCCAAAACCTAATATGATAGACTCAAACTTTAAACTATATATTGTGTAGATTTACAGGTCCTACTTGCCCAGCAAAAAGGGTTCGAATAGCTCTTGCACTTTTTTCGAAACTCACAAACAACTGTTCATGGGCTGAAAAGGCTTTTGGAGCAATAAAAACTTAAAAACTGCTATAACTCAAAAATGCAATAAGATAAGTTCAAACTTTAAAAGACATGTTGTTCAGATGTACAAGCCCCTCTTGCACAGAAAGTATGGCTTAGATATCTCTTGTAGTTTCTTCAGAACACACAAATTATCTGAAAATGCTTTTGAAGCAAACGACACAAAAACAGCTATAAATCCAAAACCTAATATGATAGACTCAAACTTTAAACTATATATTGTGTAGATTTACAGGTCCTACTTGCCCAGCAAAAAGGGTTCGAATAGCTCTTGCACTTTTTTCGAAACTCACAAACAACTGTTCATGGGCTGAAAAGGCTTTTGGAGCAATAAAAACTTAAAAACTGCTATAACTCAAAAATGCAATAAGATAAGTTCAAACTTTAAAAGACATGTTGTTCAGATGTACAAGCCCCTCTTGCACAGAAAGTATGGCTTAGATATCTCTTGTAGTTTCTTCAGAACACACAAATTATCTGAAAATGTTTTTGAAGCAATAGACACAAAAACAGCTATAAATCCAAAACCTAATATGATAGACTCAAACTTTAAACTATATTTTGTGTAGATTTACAGGTCCTACTTGCCCAGCAAAAAGGGTTCGAATAGCTCTTGCACTTTTTTCGAAACTCACAAACAACTGTTCATGGGCTGAAAAGGCTTTTGGAGCAATAAAAACTTAAAAACTGCTATAACTCAAAAATGCAATAAGATAAGTTCAAACTTTAAAAGACATGTTGTTCAGATGTACAAGCCCCTCTTGCACAGAAAGTATGGCTTAGATATCTCTTGTAGTTTCTTCAGAACAAACAAATTATCTGAAAATGCTTTTGAAGCAAACGACACAAAAACAGCTATAAATCCAAAACCTAATATGATAGACTCAAACTTTAAACTATATATTGTGTAGATTTACAGGTCCTACTTGCCCAGCAAAAAGGGTTCGAATAGCTCTTGCACTTTTTTCGAAACTCACAAACAACTGTTCATGGGCTGAAAAGGCTTTTGGAGCAATAAAAACTTAAAAACTGCTATAACTCAAAAATGCAATAAGATAAGTTCAAACTTTAAAAGACATGTTGTTCAGATGTACAAGCCCCTCTTTCACAGAAAGTATGGCTTAGATATCTCTTGTAGTTTCTTCAGAACACACAAATTATCTGAAAATGCTTTTGAAGCAAACGACACAAAAACAGCTATAAATCCAAAACCTAATATGATAGACTCAAACTTTAAACTATATATTGTGTAGATTTACAGGTCCTACTTGCCCAGCAAAAAGGGTTCGAATAGCTCTTGCACTTTTTTCGAAACTCACAAACAACTGTTCATGGGCTGAAAAGGCTTTTGGAGCAATAAAAACTTAAAAACTGCTATAACTCAAAAATGCAATAAGATAAGTTCAAACTTTAAAAGACATGTTGTTCAGATGTACAAGCCCCTCTTGCACAGAAAGTATGGCTTAGATATCTCTTGTAGTTTCTTCAGAACACACAAATTATCTGAAAATGTTTTTGAAGCAATAGACACAAAAACAGCTATAAATCCAAAACCTAATATGATAGACTCAAACTTTAAACTATATTTTGTGTAGATTTACAGGTCCTACTTGCCCAGCAAAAAGGGTTCGAATAGCTCTTGCACTTTTTTCGAAACTCACAAACAACTGTTCATGGGCTGAAAAGGCTTTTGGAGCAATAAAAACTTAAAAACTGCTATAACTCAAAAATGCAATAAGATAAGTTCAAACTTTAAAAGACATGTTGTTCAGATGTACAAGCCCCTCTTGCACAGAAAGTATGGCTTAGATATCTCTTGTAGTTTCTTCAGAACAAACAAATTATCTGAAAATGCTTTTGAAGCAAACGACACAAAAACAGCTATAAATCCAAAACCTAATATGATAGACTCAAACTTTAAACTATATATTGTGTAGATTTACAGGTCCTACTTGCCCAGCAAAAAGGGTTCGAATAGCTCTTGCACTTTTTTCGAAACTCACAAACAACTGTTCATGGGCTGAAAAGGCTTTTGGAGCAATAAAAACTTAAAAACTGCTATAACTCAAAAATGCAATAAGATAAGTTCAAACTTTAAAAGACATGTTGTTCAGATGTACAAGCCCCTCTTTCACAGAAAGTATGGCTTAGATATCTCTTGTAGTTTCTTCAGAACACACAAATTATCTGAAAATGCTTTTGAAGCAAACGACACAAAAACAGCTATAAATCCAAAACCTAATATGATAGACTCAAACTTTAAACTATATATTGTGTAGATTTACAGGTCCTACTTGCCCAGCAAAAAGGGTTCGAATAGCTCTTGCACTTTTTTCGAAACTCACAAACAACTGTTCATGGGCTGAAAAGGCTTTTGGAGCAATAAAAACTTAAAAACTGCTATAACTCAAAAATGCAATAAGATAAGTTCAAACTTTAAAAGACATGTTGTTCAGATGTACAAGCCCCTCTTGCACAGAAAGTATGGCTTAGATATCTCTTGTAGTTTCTTCAGAACACACAAATTATCTGAAAATGCTTTTGAAGCAAACGACACAAAAACAGCTATAAATCCAAAACCTAATATGATAGACTCAAACTTTAAACTATATTTTGTGTAGATTTACAGGTCCTACTTGCCCAGCAAAAAGGGTTCGAATAGCTCTTGCACTTTTTTCGAAACTCACAAACAACTGTTCATGGGCTGAAAAGGCTTTTGGAGCAATAAAAACTTAAAAACTGCTATAACTCAAAAATGCAATAAGATAAGTTCAAACTTTAAAAGACATGTTGTTCAGATGTACAAGCCCCTCTTGCACAGAAAGTATGGCTTAGATATCTCTTGTAGTTTCTTCAGAACACACAAATTATCTGAAAATGCTTTTGAAGCAAACGACACAAAAACAGCTATAAATCCAAAACCTAATATGATAGACTCAAACTTTAAACTATATATTGTGTAGATTTACAGGTCCTACTTGCCCAGCAAAAAGGGTTCGAATAGCTCTTGCACTTTTTTCGAAACTCACAAACAACTGTTCATGGGCTGAAAAGGCTTTTGGAGCAATAAAAACTTAAAAACTGCTATAACTCAAAAATGCAATAAGATAAGTTCAAACTTTAAAAGACATGTTGTTCAGATGTACAAGCCCCTCTTGCACAGAAAGTATGGCTTAGATATCTCTTGTAGTTTCTTCAGAACACACAAATTATCTGAAAATGCTTTTGAAGCAATAGACACAAAAACAGCTATAAATCCAAAACCTAATATGATAGACTCAAACTTTAAACTATATTTTGTGTAGATTTACAGGTCCTACTTGCCCAGCAAAAAGGGTTCGAATAGCTCTTGCACTTTTTTCGAAACTCACAAACAACTGTTCATGGGCTGAAAAGGCTTTTGGAGCAATAAAAACTTAAAAACTGCTATAACTCAAAAATGCAATAAGATAAGTTCAAACTTTAAAAGACATGTTGTTCAGATGTACAAGCCCCTCTTGCACAGAAAGTATGGCTTAGATATCTCTTGTAGTTTCTTCAGAACACACAAATTATCTGAAAATGCTTTTGAAGCAAACGACACAAAAACAGCTATAAATCCAAAACCTAATATGATAGACTCAAACTTTAAACTATATATTGTGTAGATTTACAGGTCCTACTTGCCCAGCAAAAAGGGTTCGAATAGCTCTTGCACTTTTTTCGAAACTCACAAACAACTGTTCATGGGCTGAAAAGGCTTTTGGAGCAATAAAAACTTAAAAACTGCTATAACTCAAAAATGCAATAAGATAAGTTCAAACTTTAAAAGACATGTTGTTCAGATGTACAAGCCCCTCTTGCACAGAAAGTATGGCTTAGATATCTCTTGTAGTTTCTTCAGAACACACAAATTATCTGAAAATGCTTTTGAAGCAATAGACACAAAAACAGCTATAAATCCAAAACCTAATATGATAGACTCAAACTTTAAACTATATTTTGTGTAGATTTACAGGTCCTACTTGCCCAGCAAAAAGGGTTCGAATAGCTCTTGCACTTTTTTCGAAACTCACAAACAACTGTTCATGGGCTGAAAAGGCTTTTGGAGCAATAAAAACTTAAAAACTGCTATAACTCAAAAATGCAATAAGATAAGTTCAAACTTTAAAAGACATGTTGTTCAGATGTACAAGCCCCTCTTGCACAGAAAGTATGGCTTAGATATCTCTTGTAGTTTCTTCAGAACACACAAATTATCTGAAAATGCTTTTGAAGCAAACGACACAAAAACAGCTATAAATCCAAAACCTAATATGATAGACTCAAACTTTAAACTATATATTGTGTAGATTTACAGGTCCTACTTGCCCAGCAAAAAGGGTTCGAATAGCTCTTGCACTTTTTTCGAAACTCACAAACAACTGTTCATGGGCTGAAAAGGCTTTTGGAGCAATAAAAACTTAAAAACTGCTATAACTCAAAAATGCAATAAGATAAGTTCAAACTTTAAAAAACATGTTGTTCAGATGTACAAGCCCCTCTTGCACAGAAAGTATGGCTTAGATATCTCTTGTAGTTTCTTCAGAACACACAAATTATCTGAAAATGCTTCAGAAGCAATAGACACAAACACAGCTATAAATCCAAAACCTAATATGATAGACTCAAACTTTAAACTATATATTGTGTAGATTTACAGGTCCTACTTGCCCAGCAAAAAGGGTTCGAATAGCTCTTGCACTTTTTTCGAAACTCACAAACAACTGTTCATGGGCTGAAAAGGCTTTTGGAGCAATAAAAACTTAAAAACTGCTATAACTCAAAAATGCAATAAGATAAGTTCAAACTTTAAAAGACATGTTGTTCAGATGTACAAGCCCCTCTTGCACAGAAAGTATGGCTTAGATATCTCTTGTAGTTTCTTCAGAACACACAAATTATCTGAAAATGCTTTTGAAGCAAACGACACAAAAACAGCTATAAATCCAAAACCTAATATGATAGACTCAAACTTTAAACTATATATTGTGTAGATTTACAGGTCCTACTTGCCCAGCAAAAAGGGTTCGAATAGCTCTTGCACTTTTTTCGAAACTCACAAACAACTGTTCATGGGCTGAAAAGGCTTTTGGAGCAATAAAAACTTAAAAACTGCTATAACTCAAAAATGCAATAAGATAAGTTCAAACTTTAAAAGACATGTTGTTCAGATGTACAAGCCCCTCTTGCACAGAAAGTATGGCTTAGATATCTCTTGTAGTTTCTTCAGAACACACAAATTATCTGAAAATGCTTTTGAAGCAATAGACACAAAAACAGCTATAAATCCAAAACCTAATATGATAGACTCAAACTTTAAACTATATATTGTGTAGATTTACAGGTCCTACTTGCCCAGCAAAAAGGGTTCGAATAGCTCTTGCACTTTTTTCGAAACTCACAAACAACTGTTCATGGGCTGAAAAGGCTTTTGGAGCAATAAAAACTTAAAAACTGCTATAACTCAAAAATGCAATAAGATAAGTTCAAACTTTAAAAGACATGTTGTTCAGATGTACAAGCCCCTCTTGCACAGAAAGTATGGCTTAGATATCTCTTGTAGTTTCTTCAGAACACACAAATTATCTGAAAATGCTTCAGAAGCAATAGACACAAAAACAGCTATAAATCCAAAACCTAATATGATAGACTCAAACTTTAAACTATATATTGTGTAGATTTACAGGTCCTACTTGCCCAGCAAAAAGGGTTCGAATAGCTCTTGCACTTTTTTCGAAACTCACAAACAACTGTTCATGGGCTGAAAAGGCTTTTGGAGCAATAAAAACTTAAAAACTGCTATAACTCAAAAATGCAATAAGATAAGTTCAAACTTTAAAAGACATGTTGTTCAGATGTACAAGCCCCTCTTGCACAGAAAGTATGGCTTAGATATCTCTTGTAGTTTCTTCAGAACACACAAATTATCTGAAAATGCTTCAGAAGCAATAGACACAAAAACAGCTATAAATCCAAAACCTAATATGATAGACTCAAACTTTAAACTATATATTGTGTAGATTTACAGGTCCTACTTGCCCAGCAAAAAGGGTTCGAATAGCTCTTGCACTTTTTTCGAAACTCACAAACAACTGTTCATGGGCTGAAAAGGCTTTTGGAGCAATAAAAACTTAAAAACTGCTATAACTCAAAAATGCAATAAGATAAGTTCAAACTTTAAAAGACATGTTGTTCAGATGTACAAGCCCCTCTTGCACAGAAAGTATGGCTTAGATATCTCTTGTAGTTTCTTCAGAACACACAAATTATCTGAAAATGCTTCAGAAGCAATAGACACAAAAACAGCTATAAATCCAAAACCTAATATGATAGACTCAAACTTTAAACTATATATTGTGTAGATTTACAGGTCCTACTTGCCCAGCAAAAAGGGTTCGAATAGCTCTTGCACTTTTTTCGAAACTCACAAACAACTGTTCATGGGCTGAAAAGGCTTTTGGAGCAATAAAAACTTAAAAACTGCTATAACTCAAAAATGCAATAAGATAAGTTCAAACTTTAAAAGACATGTTGTTCAGATGTACAAGCCCCTCTTGCACAGAAAGTATGGCTTAGATATCTCTTGTAGTTTCTTCAGAACACACAAATTATCTGAAAATGCTTCAGAAGCAATAGACACAAACACAGCTATAAATCCAAAACCTAATATGATAGACTCAAACTTTAAACTATATATTGTGTAGATTTACAGGTCCTACTTGCCCAGCAAAAAGGGTTCGAATAGCTCTTGCACTTTTTTCGAAACTCACAAACAACTGTTCATGGGCTGAAAAGGCTTTTGGAGCAATAAAAACTTAAAAACTGCTATAACTCAAAAATGCAATAAGATAAGTTCAAACTTTAAAAGACATGTTGTTCAGATGTACAAGCCCCTCTTGCACAGAAAGTATGGCTTAGATATCTCTTGTAGTTTCTTCAGAACACACAAATTATCTGAAAATGCTTTTGAAGCAAACGACACAAAAACAGCTATAAATCCAAAACCTAATATGATAGACTCAAACTTTAAACTATATATTGTGTAGATTTACAGGTCCTACTTGCCCAGCAAAAAGGGTTCGAATAGCTCTTGCACTTTTTTCGAAACTCACAAACAACTGTTCATGGGCTGAAAAGGCTTTTGGAGCAATAAAAACTTAAAAACTGCTATAACTCAAAAATGCAATAAGATAAGTTCAAACTTTAAAAGACATGTTGTTCAGATGTACAAGCCCCTCTTGCACAGAAAGTATGGCTTAGATATCTCTTGTAGTTTCTTCAGAACACACAAATTATCTGAAAATGTTTTTGAAGCAATAGACACAAAAACAGCTATAAATCCAAAACCTAATATGATAGACTCAAACTTTAAACTATATTTTGTGTAGATTTACAGGTCCTACTTGCCCAGCAAAAAGGGTTCGAATAGCTCTTGCACTTTTTTCGAAACTCACAAACAACTGTTCATGGGCTGAAAAGGCTTTTGGAGCAATAAAAACTTAAAAACTGCTATAACTCAAAAATGCAATAAGATACGTTCAAACTTTAAAAGACATGTTGTTCAGATGTACAAGCCCCTCTTGCACAGAAAGTATGGCTTAGATATCTCTTGTAGTTTCTTCAGAACAAACAAATTATCTGAAAATGCTTTTGAAGCAAACGACACAAAAACAGCTATAAATCCAAAACCTAATATGATAGACTCAAACTTTAAACTATATATTGTGTAGATTTACAGGTCCTACTTGCCCAGCAAAAAGGGTTCGAATAGCTCTTGCACTTTTTTCGAAACTCACAAACAACTGTTCATGGGCTGAAAAGGCTTTTGGAGCAATAAAAACTTAAAAACTGCTATAACTCAAAAATGCAATAAGATAAGTTCAAACTTTAAAAGACATGTTGTTCAGATGTACAAGCCCCTCTTGCACAGAAAGTATGGCTTAGATATCTCTTGTAGTTTCTTCAGAACACACAAATTATCTGAAAATGCTTCAGAAGCAATAGACACAAACACAGCTATAAATCCAAAACCTAATATGATAGACTCAAACTTTAAACTATATATTGTGTAGATTTACAGGTCCTACTTGCCCAGCAAAAAGGGTTCGAATAGCTCTTGCACTTTTTTCGAAACTCACAAACAACTGTTCATGGGCTGAAAAGGCTTTTGGAGCAATAAAAACTTAAAAACTGCTATAACTCAAAAATGCAATAAGATAAGTTCAAACTTTAAAAGACATGTTGTTCAGATGTACAAGCCCCTCTTGCACAGAAAGTATGGCTTAGATATCTCTTGTAGTTTCTTCAGAACACACAAATTATCTGAAAATGCTTTTGAAGCAAACGACACAAAAACAGCTATAAATCCAAAACCTAATATGATAGACTCAAACTTTAAACTATATATTGTGTAGATTTACAGGTCCTACTTGCCCAGCAAAAAGGGTTCGAATAGCTCTTGCACTTTTTTCGAAACTCACAAACAACTGTTCATGGGCTGAAAAGGCTTTTGGAGCAATAAAAACTTAAAAACTGCTATAACTCAAAAATGCAATAAGATAAGTTCAAACTTTAAAAGACATGTTGTTCAGATGTACAAGCCCCTCTTGCACAGAAAGTATGGCTTAGATATCTCTTGTAGTTTCTTCAGAACACACAAATTATCTGAAAATGTTTTTGAAGCAATAGACACAAAAACAGCTATAAATCCAAAACCTAATATGATAGACTCAAACTTTAAACTATATTTTGTGTAGATTTACAGGTCCTACTTGCCCAGCAAAAAGGGTTCGAATAGCTCTTGCACTTTTTTCGAAACTCACAAACAACTGTTCATGGGCTGAAAAGGCTTTTGGAGCAATAAAAACTTAAAAACTGCTATAACTCAAAAATGCAATAAGATAAGTTCAAACTTTAAAAGACATGTTGTTCAGATGTACAAGCCCCTCTTGCACAGAAAGTATGGCTTAGATATCTCTTGTAGTTTCTTCAGAACAAACAAATTATCTGAAAATGCTTTTGAAGCAAACGACACAAAAACAGCTATAAATCCAAAACCTAATATGATAGACTCAAACTTTAAACTATATATTGTGTAGATTTACAGGTCCTACTTGCCCAGCAAAAAGGGTTCGAATAGCTCTTGCACTTTTTTCGAAACTCACAAACAACTGTTCATGGGCTGAAAAGGCTTTTGGAGCAATAAAAACTTAAAAACTGCTATAACTCAAAAATGCAATAAGATAAGTTCAAACTTTAAAAGACATGTTGTTCAGATGTACAAGCCCCTCTTTCACAGAAAGTATGGCTTAGATATCTCTTGTAGTTTCTTCAGAACACACAAATTATCTGAAAATGCTTTTGAAGCAAACGACACAAAAACAGCTATAAATCCAAAACCTAATATGATAGACTCAAACTTTAAACTATATATTGTGTAGATTTACAGGTCCTACTTGCCCAGCAAAAAGGGTTCGAATAGCTCTTGCACTTTTTTCGAAACTCACAAACAACTGTTCATGGGCTGAAAAGGCTTTTGGAGCAATAAAAACTTAAAAACTGCTATAACTCAAAAATGCAATAAGATAAGTTCAAACTTTAAAAGACATGTTGTTCAGATGTACAAGCCCCTCTTGCACAGAAAGTATGGCTTAGATATCTCTTGTAGTTTCTTCAGAACACACAAATTATCTGAAAATGCTTCAGAAGCAATAGACACAAAAACAGCTATAAATCCAAAACCTAATATGATAGACTCAAACTTTAAACTATATATTGTGTAGATTTACAGGTCCTACTTGCCCAGCAAAAAGGGTTCGAATAGCTCTTGCACTTTTTTCGAAACTCACAAACAACTGTTCATGGGCTGAAAAGGCTTTTGGAGCAATAAAAACTTAAAAACTGCTATAACTCAAAAATGCAATAAGATAAGTTCAAACTTTAAAAGACATGTTGTTCAGATGTACAAGCCCCTCTTGCACAGAAAGTATGGCTTAGATATCTCTTGTAGTTTCTTCAGAACACACAAATTATCTGAAAATGCTTCAGAAGCAATAGACACAAAAACAGCTATAAATCCAAAACCTAATATGATAGACTCAAACTTTAAACTATATATTGTGTAGATTTACAGGTCCTACTTGCCCAGCAAAAAGGGTTCGAATAGCTCTTGCACTTTTTTCGAAACTCACAAACAACTGTTCATGGGCTGAAAAGGCTTTTGGAGCAATAAAACAGTAAAAAATGCTATAACTCAAAAATGCAATAAGATAAGTTCAAACTTTAAAAGACATGTTGTTCAGATGTACAAGCCCCTCTTGCACAGAAAGTATGGCTTAGATATCTCTTGTAGTTTCTTCAGAACACACAAATTATCTGAAAATGTTTTTGAAGCAATAGACACAAAAACAGCTATAAATCCAAAACCTAATATGATAGACTCAAACTTTAAACTATATTTTGTGTAGATTTACAGGTCCTACTTGCCCAGCAAAAAGGGTTCGAATAGCTCTTGCACTTTTTTCGAAACTCACAAACAACTGTTCATGGGCTGAAAAGGCTTTTGGAGCAATAAAAACTTAAAAACTGCTATAACTCAAAAATGCAATAAGATAAGTTCAAACTTTAAAAGACATGTTGTTCAGATGTACAAGCCCCTCTTGCACAGAAAGTATGGCTTAGATATCTCTTGTAGTTTCTTCAGAACAAACAAATTATCTGAAAATGCTTTTGAAGCAAACGACACAAAAACAGCTATAAATCCAAAACCTAATATGATAGACTCAAACTTTAAACTATATATTGTGTAGATTTACAGGTCCTACTTGCCCAGCAAAAAGGGTTCGAATAGCTCTTGCACTTTTTTCGAAACTCACAAACAACTGTTCATGGGCTGAAAAGGCTTTTGGAGCAATAAAAACTTAAAAACTGCTATAACTCAAAAATGCAATAAGATAAGTTCAAACTTTAAAAGACATGTTGTTCAGATGTACAAGCCCCTCTTTCACAGAAAGTATGGCTTAGATATCTCTTGTAGTTTCTTCAGAACACACAAATTATCTGAAAATGCTTTTGAAGCAAACGACACAAAAACAGCTATAAATCCAAAACCTAATATGATAGACTCAAACTTTAAACTATATATTGTGTAGATTTACAGGTCCTACTTGCCCAGCAAAAAGGGTTCGAATAGCTCTTGCACTTTTTTCGAAACTCACAAACAACTGTTCATGGGCTGAAAAGGCTTTTGGAGCAATAAAAACTTAAAAACTGCTATAACTCAAAAATGCAATAAGATAAGTTCAAACTTTAAAAGACATGTTGTTCAGATGTACAAGCCCCTCTTGCACAGAAAGTATGGCTTAGATATCTCTTGTAGTTTCTTCAGAACACACAAATTATCTGAAAATGCTTCAGAAGCAATAGACACAAAAACAGCTATAAATCCAAAACCTAATATTATAGACTCAAACTTTAAACTATATATTGTGTAGATTTACAGGTCCTACTTGCCCAGCAAAAAGGGTTCGAATAGCTCTTGCACTTTTTTCGAAACTCACAAACAACTGTTCATGGGCTGAAAAGGCTTTTGGAGCAATAAAAACTTAAAAACTGCTATAACTCAAAAATGCAATAAGATAAGTTCAAACTTTAAAAGACATGTTGTTCAGATGTACAAGCCCCTCTTGCACAGAAAGTATGGCTTAGATATCTCTTGTAGTTTCTTCAGAACACACAAATTATCTGAAAATGCTTCAGAAGCAATAGACACAAAAACAGCTATAAATCCAAAACCTAATATGATAGACTCAAACTTTAAACTATATATTGTGTAGATTTACAGGTCCTACTTGCCCAGCAAAAAGGGTTCGAATAGCTCTTGCACTTTTTTCGAAACTCACAAACAACTGTTCATGGGCTGAAAAGGCTTTTGGAGCAATAAAAACTTAAAAACTGCTATAACTCAAAAATGCAATAAGATAAGTTCAAACTTTAAAAGACATGTTGTTCAGATGTACAAGCCCCTCTTGCACAGAAAGTATGGCTTAGATATCTCTTGTAGTTTCTTCAGAACACACAAATTATCTGAAAATGCTTTTGAAGCAAACGACACAAAAACAGCTATAAATCCAAAACCTAATATGATAGACTCAAACTTTAAACTATATTTTGTGTAGATTTACAGGTCCTACTTGCCCAGCAAAAAGGGTTCGAATAGCTCTTGCACTTTTTTCGAAACTCACAAACAACTGTTCATGGGCTGAAAAGGCTTTTGGAGCAATAAAAACTTAAAAACTGCTATAACTCAAAAATGCAATAAGATAAGTTCAAACTTTAAAAGACATGTTGTTCAGATGTACAAGCCCCTCTTGCACAGAAAGTATGGCTTAGATATCTCTTGTAGTTTCTTCAGAACACACAAATTATCTGAAAATGCTTTTGAAGCAAACGACACAAAAACAGCTATAAATCCAAAACCTAATATGATAGACTCAAACTTTAAACTATATATTGTGTAGATTTACAGGTCCTACTTGCCCAGCAAAAAGGGTTCGAATAGCTCTTGCACTTTTTTCGAAACTCACAAACAACTGTTCATGGGCTGAAAAGGCTTTTGGAGCAATAAAAACTTAAAAACTGCTATAACTCAAAAATGCAATAAGATAAGTTCAAACTTTAAAAGACATGTTGTTCAGATGTACAAGCCCCTCTTGCACAGAAAGTATGGCTTAGATATCTCTTGTAGTTTCTTCAGAACACACAAATTATCTGAAAATGCTTTTGAAGCAATAGACACAAAAACAGCTATAAATCCAAAACCTAATATGATAGACTCAAACTTTAAACTATATTTTGTGTAGATTTACAGGTCCTACTTGCCCAGCAAAAAGGGTTCGAATAGCTCTTGCACTTTTTTCGAAACTCACAAACAACTGTTCATGGGCTGAAAAGGCTTTTGGAGCAATAAAAACTTAAAAACTGCTATAACTCAAAAATGCAATAAGATAAGTTCAAACTTTAAAAGACATGTTGTTCAGATGTACAAGCCCCTCTTGCACAGAAAGTATGGCTTAGATATCTCTTGTAGTTTCTTCAGAACACACAAATTATCTGAAAATGCTTCAGAAGCAATAGACACAAACACAGCTATAAATCGAAAACCTAATATGATAGACTCAAACTTTAAACTATATATTGTGTAGATTTACAGGTCCTACTTGCCCAGCAAAAAGGGTTCGAATAGCTCTTGCACTTTTTTCGAAACTCACAAACAACTGTTCATGGGCTGAAAAGGCTTTTGGAGCAATAAAAACTTAAAAACTGCTATAACTCAAAAATGCAATAAGATAAGTTCAAACTTTAAAAGACATGTTGTTCAGATGTACAAGCCCCTCTTGCACAGAAAGTATGGCTTAGATATCTCTTGTAGTTTCTTCAGAACACACAAATTATCTGAAAATGCTTTTGAAGCAAACGACACAAAAACAGCTATAAATCCAAAACCTAATATGATAGACTCAAACTTTAAACTATATATTGTGTAGATTTACAGGTCCTACTTGCCCAGCAAAAAGGGTTCGAATAGCTCTTGCACTTTTTTCGAAACTCACAAACAACTGTTCATGGGCTGAAAAGGCTTTTGGAGCAATAAAAACTTAAAAAACTGCTATAACTCAAAAATGCAATAAGATAAGTTCAAACTTTAAAAAACATGTTGTTCAGATGTACAAGCCCCTCTTGCACAGAAAGTATGGCTTAGATATCTCTTGTAGTTTCTTCAGAACACACAAATTATCTGAAAATGCTTTTGAAGCAAACGACACAAAAACAGCTATAAATCCAAAACCTAATATGATAGACTCAAACTTTAAACTATATATTGTGTAGATTTACAGGTCCTACTTGCCCAGCAAAAAGGGTTCGAATAGCTCTTGCACTTTTTTCGAAACTCACAAACAACTGTTCATGGGCTGAAAAGGCTTTTGGAGCAATAAAAACTTAAAAACTGCTATAACTCAAAAATGCAATAAGATAAGTTCAAACTTTAAAAGACATGTTGTTCAGATGTACAAGCCCCTCTTGCACAGAAAGTATGGCTTAGATATCTCTTGTAGTTTCTTCAGAACACACAAATTATCTGAAAATGCTTTTGAAGCAAACGACACAAAAACAGCTATAAATCCAAAACCTAATATGATAGACTCAAACTTTAAACTATATTTTGTGTAGATTTACAGGTCCTACTTGCCCAGCAAAAAGGGTTCGAATAGCTCTTGCACTTTTTTCGAAACTCACAAACAACTGTTCATGGGCTGAAAAGGCTTTTGGAGCAATAAAAACTTAAAAACTGCTATAACTCAAAAATGCAATAAGATAAGTTCAAACTTTAAAAGACATGTTGTTCAGATGTACAAGCCCCTCTTGCACAGAAAGTATGGCTTAGATATCTCTTGTAGTTTCTTCAGAACACACAAATTATCTGAAAATGCTTTTGAAGCAAACGACACAAAAACAGCTATAAATCCAAAACCTAATATGATAGACTCAAACTTTAAACTATATATTGTGTAGATTTACAGGTCCTACTTGCCCAGCAAAAAGGGTTCGAATAGCTCTTGCACTTTTTTCGAAACTCACAAACAACTGTTCATGGGCTGAAAAGGCTTTTGGAGCAATAAAAACTTAAAAACTGCTATAACTCAAAGATGCAATAAGATAAGTTCAAACTTTAAAAGACATGTTGTTCAGATGTACAAGCCCCTCTTTCACAGAAAGTATGGCTTAGATATCTCTTGTAGTTTCTTCAGAACACACAAATTATCTGAAAATGCTTTTGAAGCAAACGACACAAAAACAGCTATAAATCCAAAACCTAATATGATAGACTCAAACTTTAAACTATATATTGTGTAGATTTACAGGTCCTACTTGCCCAGCAAAAAGGGTTCGAATAGCTCTTGCACTTTTTTCGAAACTCACAAACAACTGTTCATGGGCTGAAAAGGCTTTTGGAGCAATAAAAACTTAAAAACTGCTATAACTCAAAAATGCAATAAGATAAGTTCAAACTTTAAAAGACATGTTGTTCAGATGTACAAGCCCCTCTTGCACAGAAAGTATGGCTTAGATATCTCTTGTAGTTTCTTCAGAACACACAAATTATCTGAAAATGCTTTTGAAGCAAACGACACAAAAACAGCTATAAATCCAAAACCTAATATGATAGACTCAAACTTTAAACTATATATTGTGTAGATTTACAGGTCCTACTTGCCCAGGAAAAAGGGTTCGAATAGCTCTTGCACTATTTTCGAAACTCACAAACAACTGTTCATGGGCTGAAAAGGCTTTTGGAGCAATAAAAACTTAAAAACTGCTATAACTCAAAGATGCAATAAGATAAGTTCAAACTTTAAAAGACATGTTGTTCAGATGTACAAGCCCCTCTTTCACAGAAAGTATGGCTTAGATATCTCTTGTAGTTTCTTCAGAACACACAAATTATCTGAAAATGCTTTTGAAGCAAACGACACAAAAACAGCTATAAATCCAAAACCTAATATGATAGACTCAAACTTTAAACTATATATTGTGTAGATTTACAGGTCCTACTTGCCCAGCAAAAAGGGTTCGAATAGCTCTTGCACTTTTTTCGAAACTCACAAACAACTGTTCATGGGCTGAAAAGGCTTTTGGAGCAATAAAAACTTAAAAACTGCTATAACTCAAAAATGCAATAAGATAAGTTCAAACTTTAAAAGACATGTTGTTCAGATGTACAAGCCCCTCTTGCACAGAAAGTATGGCTTAGATATCTCTTGTAGTTTCTTCAGAACACACAAATTATCTGAAAATGCTTTTGAAGCAAACGACACAAAAACAGCTATAAATCCAAAACCTAATATGATAGACTCAAACTTTAAACTATATATTGTGTAGATTTACAGGTCCTACTTGCCCAGGAAAAAGGGTTCGAATAGCTCTTGCACTATTTTCGAAACTCACAAACAACTGTTCATGGGCTGAAAAGGCTTTTGGAGCAATAAAAACTTAAAAACTGCTATAACTCAAAAATGCAATAAGATAAGTTCAAACTTTAAAAGACATGTTGTTCAGATGTACAAGCCCCTCTTGCACAGAAAGTATGGCTTAGATATCTCTTGTAGTTTCTTCAGAACAAACAAATTATCTGAAAATGCTTTTAAGCAAACGACACAAAAACAGCTATAAATCCAAAACCTAATATGATAGACTCAAACTTTAAACTATATATTGTGTAGATTTACAGGTCCTACTTGCCCAGCAAAAAGGGTTCGAATAGCTCTTGCACTTTTTTCGAAACTCACAAACAACTGTTCATGGGCTGAAAAGGCTTTTGGAGCAATAAAAACTTAAAAACTGCTATAACTCAAAAATGCAATAAGATAAGTTCAAACTTTAAAAGACATGTTGTTCAGATGTACAAGCCCCTCTTTCACAGAAAGTATGGCTTAGATATCTCTTGTAGTTTCTTCAGAACACACAAATTATCTGAAAATGCTTTTGAAGCAAACGACACAAAAACAGCTATAAATCCAAAACCTAATATGATAGACTCAAACTTTAAACTATATATTGTGTAGATTTACAGGTCCTACTTGCCCAGCAAAAAGGGTTCGAATAGCTCTTGCACTTTTTTCGAAACTCACAAACAACTGTTCATGGGCTGAAAAGGCTTTTGGAGCAATAAAAACTTAAAAACTGCTATAACTCAAAAATGCAATAAGATAAGTTCAAACTTTAAAAGACATGTTGTTCAGATGTACAAGCCCCTCTTGCACAGAAAGTATGGCTTAGATATCTCTTGTAGTTTCTTCAGAACACACAAATTATCTGAAAATGCTTCAGAAGCAATAGACACAAAAACAGCTATAAATCCAAAACCTAATATGATAGACTCAAACTTTAAACTATATATTGTGTAGATTTACAGGTCCTACTTGCCCAGCAAAAAGGGTTCGAATAGCTCTTGCACTTTTTTCGAAACTCACAAACAACTGTTCATGGGCTGAAAAGGCTTTTGGAGCAATAAAAACTTAAAAACTGCTATAACTCAAAAATGCAATAAGATAAGTTCAAACTTTAAAAGACATGTTGTTCAGATGTACAAGCCCCTCTTGCACAGAAAGTATGGCTTAGATATCTCTTGTAGTTTCTTCAGAACACACAAATTATCTGAAAATGCTTCAGAAGCAATAGACACAAAAACAGCTATAAATCCAAAACCTAATATGATAGACTCAAACTTTAAACTATATATTGTGTAGATTTACAGGTCCTACTTGCCCAGCAAAAAGGGTTCGAATAGCTCTTGCACTTTTTTCGAAACTCACAAACAACTGTTCATGGGCTGAAAAGGCTTTTGGAGCAATAAAAACTTAAAAACTGCTATAACTCAAAAATGCAATAAGATAAGTTCAAACTTTAAAAGACATGTTGTTCAGATGTACAAGCCCCTCTTGCACAGAAAGTATGGCTTAGATATCTCTTGTAGTTTCTTCAGAACACACAAATTATCTGAAAATGCTTTTGAAGCAAACGACACAAAAACAGCTATAAATCCAAAACCTAATATGATAGACTCAAACTTTAAACTATATTTTGTGTAGATTTACAGGTCCTACTTGCCCAGCAAAAAGGGTTCGAATAGCTCTTGCACTTTTTTCGAAACTCACAAACAACTGTTCATGGGCTGAAAAGGCTTTTGGAGCAATAAAAACTTAAAAACTGCTATAACTCAAAAATGCAATAAGATAAGTTCAAACTTTAAAAGACATGTTGTTCAGATGTACAAGCTCCTCTTGCACAGAAAGTATGGCTTAGATATCTCTTGTAGTTTCTTCAGAACACACAAATTATCTGAAAATGCTTTTGAAGCAAACGACACAAAAACAGCTATAAATCCAAAACCTAATATGATAGACTCAAACTTTAAACTATATATTGTGTAGATTTACAGGTCCTACTTGCCCAGCAAAAAGGGTTCGAATAGCTCTTGCACTTTTTTCGAAACTCACAAACAACTGTTCATGGGCTGAAAAGGCTTTTGGAGCAATAAAAACTTAAAAACTGCTATAACTCAAAAATGCAATAAGATAAGTTCAAACTTTAAAAGACATGTTGTTCAGATGTACAAGCCCCTCTTGCACAGAAAGTATGGCTTAGATATCTCTTGTAGTTTCTTCAGAACACACAAATTATCTGAAAATGCTTTTGAAGCAATAGACACAAAAACAGCTATAAATCCAAAACCTAATATGATAGACTCAAACTTTAAACTATATTTTGTGTAGATTTACAGGTCCTACTTGCCCAGCAAAAAGGGTTCGAATAGCTCTTGCACTTTTTTCGAAACTCACAAACAACTGTTCATGGGCTGAAAAGGCTTTTGGAGCAATAAAAACTTAAAAACTGCTATAACTCAAAAATGCAATAAGATAAGTTCAAACTTTAAAAGACATGTTGTTCAGATGTACAAGCCCCTCTTGCACAGAAAGTATGGCTTAGATATCTCTTGTAGTTTCTTCAGAACACACAAATTATCTGAAAATGCTTTTGAAGCAATAGACACAAAAACAGCTATAAATCCAAAACCTAATATGATAGACTCAAACTTTAAACTATATTTTGTGTAGATTTACAGGTCCTACTTGCCCAGCAAAAAGGGTTCGAATAGCTCTTGCACTTTTTTCGAAACTCACAAACAACTGTTCATGGGCTGAAAAGGCTTTTGGAGCAATAAAAACTTAAAAACTGCTATAACTCAAAAATGCAATAAGATAAGTTCAAACTTTAAAAGACATGTTGTTCAGATGTACAAGCCCCTCTTGCACAGAAAGTATGGCTTAGATATCTCTTGTAGTTTCTTCAGAACACACAAATTATCTGAAAATGCTTCAGAAGCAATAGACACAAAAACAGCTATAAATCCAAAACCTAATATGATAGACTCAAACTTTAAACTATATATTGTGTAGATTTACAGGTCCTACTTGCCCAGCAAAAAGGGTTCGAATAGCTCTTGCACTTTTTTCGAAACTCACAAACAACTGTTCATGGGCTGAAAAGGCTTTTGGAGCAATAAAAACTTAAAAACTGCTATAACTCAAAAATGCAATAAGATAAGTTCAAACTTTAAAAGACATGTTGTTCAGATGTACAAGCCCCTCTTGCACAGAAAGTATGGCTTAGATATCTCTTGTAGTTTCTTCAGAACACACAAATTATCTGAAAATGCTTTTGAAGCAATAGACACAAAAACAGCTATAAATCCAAAACCTAATATGATAGACTCAAACTTTAAACTATATTTTGTGTAGATTTACAGGTCCTACTTGCCCAGCAAAAAGGGTTCGAATAGCTCTTGCACTTTTTTCGAAACTCACAAACAACTGTTCATGGGCTGAAAAGGCTTTTGGAGCAATAAAAACTTAAAAACTGCTATAACTCAAAAATGCAATAAGATAAGTTCAAACTTTAAAAGACATGTTGTTCAGATGTACAAGCCCCTCTTGCACAGAAAGTATGGCTTAGATATCTCTTGTAGTTTCTTCAGAACACACAAATTATCTGAAAATGCTTTTGAAGCAATAGACACAAAAACAGCTATAAATCCAAAACCTAATATGATAGACTCAAACTTTAAACTATATTTTGTGTAGATTTACAGGTCCTACTTGCCCAGCAAAAAGGGTTCGAATAGCTCTTGCACTTTTTTCGAAACTCACAAACAACTGTTCATGGGCTGAAAAGGCTTTTGGAGCAATAAAAACTTAAAAACTGCTATAACTCAAAAATGCAATAAGATAAGTTCAAACTTTAAAAGACATGTTGTTCAGATGTACAAGCCCCTCTTGCACAGAAAGTATGGCTTAGATATCTCTTGTAGTTTCTTCAGAACACACAAATTATCTGAAAATGCTTCAGAAGCAATAGACACAAAAACAGCTATAAATCCAAAACCTAATATGATAGACTCAAACTTTAAACTATATATTGTGTAGATTTACAGGTCCTACTTGCCCAGCAAAAAGGGTTCGAATAGCTCTTGCACTTTTTTCGAAACTCACAAACAACTGTTCATGGGCTGAAAAGGCTTTTGGAGCAATAAAAACTTAAAAACTGCTATAACTCAAAAATGCAATAAGATAAGTTCAAACTTTAAAAGACATGTTGTTCAGATGTACAAGCCCCTCTTGCACAGAAAGTATGGCTTAGATATCTCTTGTAGTTTCTTCAGAACACACAAATTATCTGAAAATGCTTTTGAAGCAATAGACACAAAAACAGCTATAAATCCAAAACCTAATATGATAGACTCAAACTTTAAACTATATTTTGTGTAGATTTACAGGTCCTACTTGCCCAGCAAAAAGGGTTCGAATAGCTCTTGCACTTTTTTCGAAACTCACAAACAACTGTTCATGGGCTGAAAAGGCTTTTGGAGCAATAAAAACTTAAAAACTGCTATAACTCAAAAATGCAATAAGATAAGTTCAAACTTTAAAAGACATGTTGTTCAGATGTACAAGCCCCTCTTGCACAGAAAGTATGGCTTAGATATCTCTTGTAGTTTCTTCAGAACACACAAATTATCTGAAAATGCTTCAGAAGCAATAGACACAAACACAGCTATAAATCGAAAACCTAATATGATAGACTCAAACTTTAAACTATATATTGTGTAGATTTACAGGTCCTACTTGCCCAGCAAAAAGGGTTCGAATAGCTCTTGCACTTTTTTCGAAACTCACAAACAACTGTTCATGGGCTGAAAAGGCTTTTGGAGCAATAAAAACTTAAAAACTGCTATAACTCAAAAATGCAATAAGATAAGTTCAAACTTTAAAAGACATGTTGTTCAGATGTACAAGCCCCTCTTGCACAGAAAGTATGGCTTAGATATCTCTTGTAGTTTCTTCAGAACACACAAATTATCTGAAAATGCTTTTGAAGCAATAGACACAAAAACAGCTATAAATCCAAAACCTAATATGATAGACTCAAACTTTAAACTATATTTTGTGTAGATTTACAGGTCCTACTTGCCCAGCAAAAAGGGTTCGAATAGCTCTTGCACTTTTTTCGAAACTCACAAACAACTGTTCATGGGCTGAAAAGGCTTTTGGAGCAATAAAAACTTAAAAACTGCTATAACTCAAAAATGCAATAAGATAAGTTCAAACTTTAAAAGACATGTTGTTCAGATGTACAAGCCCCTCTTGCACAGAAAGTATGGCTTAGATATCTCTTGTAGTTTCTTCAGAACACACAAATTATCTGAAAATGCTTTTGAAGCAAACGACACAAAAACAGCTATAAATCCAAAACCTAATATGATAGACTCAAACTTTAAACTATATATTGTGTAGATTTACAGGTCCTACTTGCCCAGCAAAAAGGGTTCGAATAGCTCTTGCACTTTTTTCGAAACTCACAAACAACTGTTCATGGGCTGAAAAGGCTTTTGGAGCAATAAAAACTTAAAAACTGCTATAACTCAAAAATGCAATAAGATAAGTTCAAACTTTAAAAGACATGTTGTTCAGATGTACAAGCCCCTCTTGCACAGAAAGTATGGCTTAGATATCTCTTGTAGTTTCTTCAGAACACACAAATTATCTGAAAATGCTTTTGAAGCAAACGACACAAAAACAGCTATAAATCCAAAACCTAATATGATAGACTCAAACTTTAAACTATATATTGTGTAGATTTACAGGTCCTACTTGCCCAGCAAAAAGGGTTCGAATAGCTCTTGCACTTTTTTCGAAACTCACAAACAACTGTTCATGGGCTGAAAAGGCTTTTGGAGCAATAAAAACTTAAAAACTGCTATAACTCAAAAATGCAATAAGATAAGTTCAAACTTTAAAAAACATGTTGTTCAGATGTACAAGCCCCTCTTGCACAGAAAGTATGGCTTAGATATCTCTTGTAGTTTCTTCAGAACACACAAATTATCTGAAAATGCTTTTGAAGCAAACGACACAAAAACAGCTATAAATCCAAAACCTAATATGATAGACTCAAACTTTAAACTATATATTGTGTAGATTTACAGGTCCTACTTGCCCAGCAAAAAGGGTTCGAATAGCTCTTGCACTTTTTTCGAAACTCACAAACAACTGTTCATGGGCTGAAAAGGCTTTTGGAGCAATAAAAACTTAAAAACTGCTATAACTCAAAAATGCAATAAGATAAGTTCAAACTTTAAAAGACATGTTGTTCAGATGTACAAGCCCCTCATGCACAGAAAGTATGGCTTAGATATCTCTTGTAGTTTCTTCAGAACACACAAATTATCTGAAAATGCTTCAGAAGCAATAGACACAAAAACAGCTAATATGATAGACTCAAACTTTAAACTATATATTGTGTAGATTTACAGGTCCTACTTGCCCAGCAAAAAGGGTTCGAATAGCTCTTGCACTTTTTTCGAAACTCACAAACAACTGTTCATGGGCTGAAAAGGCTTTTGGAGCAATAAAAACTTAAAAACTGCTATAACTCAAAAATGCAATAAGATAAGTTCAAACTTTAAAAGACATGTTGTTCAGATGTACAAGCCCCTCTTGCACAGAAAGTATGGCTTAGATATCTCTTGTAGTTTCTTCAGAACACACAAATTATCTGAAAATGCTTTTGAAGCAATAGACACAAAAACAGCTATAAATGAAAAACCTAATATGATAGACTCAAACTATAAACTATATATTGTGTAGATTTACAAGTCCTACTTGCCCAGCAAAAAGGGTTCGAATAGTTCTTGCACTTTTTTCGAAACTCACAAACAACTGTTCATGGGCTGAAAAGGCTTTTGGAGCAATAAAAACTTAAAAACTGCTATAACTCAAAAATGCAATAAGATAAGTTCAAACTTCAAAAGACATGTTGTTCAGATGTACAAACCCCTCTTGCACAGAAAGTATGGCTTAGATATCTCTTGTAGTTTCTTCAGAACACACAAATTATCTGAAAATGCTTTTGAAGCAATAGACACAAAAACAGCTATAAATCCAAAACCTAATATGATAGACTCAAACTTTAAACTATATATTGTGTAGATTTACAGGTCCTACTTGCCCAGCAAAAAGGGTTCGAATAGCTCTTGCACTTTTTTCGAAACTCACAAACAACTGTTCATGGGCTGAAAAGGCTTTTGGAGCAATAAAAACTTAAAAACTGCTATAACTCAAAAATGCAATAAGATAAGTTCAAACTTTAAAAGACATGTTGTTCAGATGTACAAGCCCCTCTTGCACAGAAAGTATGGCTTAGATATCTCTTGTAGTTTCTTCAGAACACACAAATTATCTGAAAATGCTTTTGAAGCAAACGACACAAAAAAAGGCTATAAATCCAAAACCTAATATGATAGACTCAAACTTTAAACTATATTTTGTGTAGATTTACAGGTCCTACTTGCCCAGCAAAAAGGGTTCGAATAGCTCTTGCACTTTTTTCGAAACTCACAAACAACTGTTCATGGGCTGAAAAGGCTTTTGGAGCAATAAAAACTTAAAAACTGCTATAACTCAAAAATGCAATAAGATAAGTTCAAACTTTAAAAGACATGTTGTTCAGATGTACAAGCCCCTCTTGCACAGAAAGTATGGCTTAGATATCTCTTGTAGTTTCTTCAGAACACACAAATTATCTGAAAATGCTTTTGAAGCAAACGACACAAAAACAGCTATAAATCCAAAACCTAATATGATAGACTCAAACTTTAAACTATATTTTGTGTAGATTTACAGGTCCTACTTGCCCAGCAAAAAGGGTTCGAATAGCTCTTGCACTTTTTTCGAAACTCACAAACAACTGTTCATGGGCTGAAAAGGCTTTTGGAGCAATAAAAACTTAAAAACTGCTATAACTCAAAAATGCAATAAGATAAGTTCAAACTTTAAAAGACATGTTGTTCAGATGTACAAGCCCCTCTTGCACAGAAAGTATGGCTTAGATATCTCTTGTAGTTTCTTCAGAACACACAAATTATCTGAAAATGCTTTTGAAGCAATAGACACAAAAACAGCTATAAATCCAAAACCTAATATGATAGACTCAAACTTTAAACTATATTTTGTGTAGATTTACAGGTCCTACTTGCCCAGCAAAAAGGGTTCGAATAGCTCTTGCACTTTTTTCGAAACTCACAAACAACTGTTCATGGGCTGAAAAGGCTTTTGGAGCAATAAAAACTTAAAAACTGCTATAACTCAAAAATGCAATAAGATAAGTTCAAACTTTAAAAGACATGTTGTTCAGATGTACAAGCCCCTCTTGCACAGAAAGTATGGCTTAGATATCTCTTGTAGTTTCTTCAGAACACACAAATTATCTGAAAATGCTTCAGAAGCAATAGACACAAACACAGCTATAAATCCAAAACCTAATATGATAGACTCAAACTTTAAACTATATATTGTGTAGATTTACAGGTCCTACTTGCCCAGCAAAAAGGGTTCGAATAGCTCTTGCACTTTTTTCGAAACTCACAAACAACTGTTCATGGGCTGAAAAGGCTTTTGGAGCAATAAAAACTTAAAAACTGCTATAACTCAAAAATGCAATAAGATAAGTTCAAACTTTAAAAGACATGTTGTTCAGATGTACAAGCCCCTCTTGCACAGAAAGTATGGCTTAGATATCTCTTGTAGTTTCTTCAGAACACACAAATTATCTGAAAATGCTTTTGAAGCAATAGACACAAAAACAGCTATAAATCCAAAACCTAATATGATAGACTCAAACTTTAAACTATATTTTGTGTAGATTTACAGGTCCTACTTGCCCAGCAAAAAGGGTTCGAATAGCTCTTGCACTTTTTTCGAAACTCACAAACAACTGTTCATGGGCTGAAAAGGCTTTTGGAGCAATAAAAACTTAAAAACTGCTATAACTCAAAAATGCAATAAGATAAGTTCAAACTTTAAAAGACATGTTGTTCAGATGTACAAGCCCCTCTTGCACAGAAAGTATGGCTTAGATATCTCTTGTAGTTTCTTCAGAACACACAAATTATCTGAAAATGCTTTTGAAGCAAACGACACAAAAACAGCTATAAATCCAAAACCTAATATGATAGACTCAAACTTTAAACTATATTTTGTGTAGATTTACAGGTCCTACTTGCCCAGCAAAAAGGGTTCGAATAGCTCTTGCACTTTTTTCGAAACTCACAAACAACTGTTCATGGGCTGAAAAGGCTTTTGGAGCAATAAAAACTTAAAAACTGCTATAACTCAAAAATGCAATAAGATAAGTTCAAACTTTAAAAGACATGTTGTTCAGATGTACAAGCCCCTCTTGCACAGAAAGTATGGCTTAGATATCTCTTGTAGTTTCTTCAGAACACACAAATTATCTGAAAATGCTTTTGAAGCAATAGACACAAAAACAGCTATAAATCCAAAACCTAATATGATAGACTCAAACTTTAAACTATATTTTGTGTAGATTTACAGGTCCTACTTGCCCAGCAAAAAGGGTTCGAATAGCTCTTGCACTTTTTTCGAAACTCACAAACAACTGTTCATGGGCTGAAAAGGCTTTTGGAGCAATAAAAACTTAAAAACTGCTATAACTCAAAAATGCAATAAGATAAGTTCAAACTTTAAAAGACATGTTGTTCAGATGTACAAGCCCCTCTTGCACAGAAAGTATGGCTTAGATATCTCTTGTAGTTTCTTCAAAACACACAAATTATCTGAAAATGCTTCAGAAGCAATAGACACAAACACAGCTATAAATCCAAAACCTAATATGATAGACTCAAACTTTAAACTATATATTGTGTAGATTTACAGGTCCTACTTGCCCAGCAAAAAGGGTTCGAATAGCTCTTGCACTTTTTTCGAAACTCACAAACAACTGTTCATGGGCTGAAAAGGCTTTTGGAGCAATAAAAACTTAAAAACTGCTATAACTCAAAAATGCAATAAGATAAGTTCAAACTTTAAAAGACATGTTGTTCAGATGTACAAGCCCCTCTTGCACAGAAAGTATGGCTTAGATATCTCTTGTAGTTTCTTCAGAACACACAAATTATCTGAAAATGCTTTTGAAGCAAACGACACAAAAACAGCTATAAATCCAAAACCTAATATGATAGACTCAAACTTTAAACTATATATTGTGTAGATTTACAGGTCCTACTTGCCCAGCAAAAAGGGTTCGAATAGCTCTTGCACTTTTTTCGAAACTCACAAACAACTGTTCATGGGCTGAAAAGGCTTTTGGAGCAATAAAAACTTAAAAACTGCTATAACTCAAAAATGCAATAAGATAAGTTCAAACTTTAAAAGACATGTTGTTCAGATGTACAAGCCCCTCTTGCACAGAAAGTATGGCTTAGATATCTCTTGTAGTTTCTTCAGAACACACAAATTATCTGAAAATGTTTTTGAAGCAATAGACACAAAAACAGCTATAAATCCAAAACCTAATATGATAGACTCAAACTTTAAACTATATTTTGTGTAGATTTACAGGTCCTACTTGCCCAGCAAAAAGGGTTCGAATAGCTCTTGCACTTTTTTCGAAACTCACAAACAACTGTTCATGGGCTGAAAAGGCTTTTGGAGCAATAAAAACTTAAAAACTGCTATAACTCAAAAATGCAATAAGATAAGTTCAAACTTTAAAAGACATGTTGTTCAGATGTACAAGCCCCTCTTGCACAGAAAGTATGGCTTAGATATCTCTTGTAGTTTCTTCAGAACAAACAAATTATCTGAAAATGCTTTTGAAGCAAACGACACAAAAACAGCTATAAATCCAAAACCTAATATGATAGACTCAAACTTTAAACTATATATTGTGTAGATTTACAGGTCCTACTTGCCCAGCAAAAAGGGTTCGAATAGCTCTTGCACTTTTTTCGAAACTCACAAACAACTGTTCATGGGCTGAAAAGGCTTTTGGAGCAATAAAAACTTAAAAACTGCTATAACTCAAAAATGCAATAAGATAAGTTCAAACTTTAAAAGACATGTTGTTCAGATGTACAAGCCCCTCTTGCACAGAAAGTATGGCTTAGATATCTCTTGTAGTTTCTTCAGAACACACAAATTATCTGAAAATGCTTTTGAAGCAAACGACACAAAAACAGCTATAAATCCAAAACCTAATATGATAGACTCAAACTTTAAACTATATATTGTGTAGATTTACAGGTCCTACTTGCCCAGCAAAAAGGGTTCGAATAGCTCTTGCACTTTTTTCGAAACTCACAAACAACTGTTCATGGGCTGAAAAGGCTTTTGGAGCAATAAAAACTTAAAAACTGCTATAACTCAAAAATGCAATAAGATAAGTTCAAACTTTAAAAGACATGTTGTTCAGATGTACAAGCCCCTCTTGCACAGAAAGTATGGCTTAGATATCTCTTGTAGTTTCTTCAGAACACACAAATTATCTGAAAATGCTTTTGAAGCAATAGACACAAAAACAGCTATAAATCCAAAACCTAATATGATAGACTCAAACTTTAAACTATATTTTGTGTAGATTTACAGGTCCTACTTGCCCAGCAAAAAGGGTTCGAATAGCTCTTGCACTTTTTTCGAAACTCACAAACAACTGTTCATGGGCTGAAAAGGCTTTTGGAGCAATAAAAACTTAAAAACTGCTATAACTCAAAAATGCAATAAGATAAGTTCAAACTTTAAAAGACATGTTGTTCAGATGTACAAGCCCCTCTTGCACAGAAAGTATGGCTTAGATATCTCTTGTAGTTTCTTCAGAACACACAAATTATCTGAAAATGCTTCAGAAGCAATAGACACAAACACAGCTATAAATCCAAAACCTAATATGATAGACTCAAACTTTAAACTATATATTGTGTAGATTTACAGGTCCTACTTGCCCAGCAAAAAGGGTTCGAATAGCTCTTGCACTTTTTTCGAAACTCACAAACAACTGTTCATGGGCTGAAAAGGCTTTTGGAGCAATAAAAACTTAAAAACTGCTATAACTCAAAAATGCAATAAGATAAGTTCAAACTTTAAAAGACATGTTGTTCAGATGTACAAGCCCCTCTTGCACAGAAAGTATGGCTTAGATATCTCTTGTAGTTTCTTCAGAACACACAAATTATCTGAAAATGCTTTTGAAGCAAACGACACAAAAACAGCTATAAATCCAAAACCTAATATGATAGACTCAAACTTTAAACTATATATTGTGTAGATTTACAGGTCCTACTTGCCCAGCAAAAAGGGTTCGAATAGCTCTTGCACTTTTTTCGAAACTCACAAACAACTGTTCATGGGCTGAAAAGGCTTTTGGAGCAATAAAAACTTAAAAACTGCTATAACTCAAAAATGCAATAAGATAAGTTCAAACTTTAAAAGACATGTTGTTCAGATGTACAAGCCCCTCTTGCACAGAAAGTATGGCTTAGATATCTCTTGTAGTTTCTTCAGAACACACAAATTATCTGAAAATGCTTTTGAAGCAAACGACACAAAAACAGCTATAAATCCAAAACCTAATATGATAGACTCAAACTTTAAACTATATATTGTGTAGATTTACAGGTCCTACTTGCCCAGCAAAAAGGGTTCGAATAGCTCTTGCACTTTTTTCGAAACTCACAAACAACTGTTCATGGGCTGAAAAGGCTTTTGGAGCAATAAAAACTTAAAAACTGCTATAACTCAAAAATGCAATAAGATAAGTTCAAACTTTAAAAGACATGTTGTTCAGATGTACAAGCCCCTCTTGCACAGAAAGTATGGCTTAGATATCTCTTGTAGTTTCTTCAGAACACACGAATTATCTGAAAATGCTTTTGAAGCAATAGACACAAAAACAGCTATAAATCCAAAACCTAATATGATAGACTCAAACTTTAAACTATATTTTGTGTAGATTTACAGGTCCTACTTGCCCAGCAAAAAGGGTTCGAATAGCTCTTGCACTTTTTTCGAAACTCACAAACAACTGTTCATGGGCTGAAAAGGCTTTTGGAGCAATAAAAACTTAAAAACTGCTATAACTCAAAAATGCAATAAGATAAGTTCAAACTTTAAAAGACATGTTGTTCAGATGTACAAGCCCCTCTTGCACAGAAAGTATGGCTTAGATATCTCTTGTAGTTTCTTCAGAACACACAAATTATCTGAAAATGCTTCAGAAGCAATAGACACAAACACAGCTATAAATCCAAAACCTAATATGATAGACTCAAACTTTAAACTATATATTGTGTAGATTTACAGGTCCTACTTGCCCAGCAAAAAGGGTTCGAATAGCTCTTGCACTTTTTTCGAAACTCACAAACAACTGTTCATGGGCTGAAAAGGCTTTTGGAGCAATAAAAACTTAAAAACTGCTATAACTCAAAAATGCAATAAGATAAGTTCAAACTTTAAAAGACATGTTGTTCAGATGTACAAGCCCCTCTTGCACAGAAAGTATGGCTTAGATATCTCTTGTAGTTTCTTCAGAACACACAAATTATCTGAAAATGCTTTTGAAGCAAACGACACAAAAACAGCTATAAATCCAAAACCTAATATGATAGACTCAAACTTTAAACTATATATTGTGTAGATTTACAGGTCCTACTTGCCCAGCAAAAAGGGTTCGAATAGCTCTTGCACTTTTTTCGAAACTCACAAACAACTGTTCATGGGCTGAAAAGGCTTTTGGAGCAATAAAAACTTAAAAACTGCTATAACTCAAAAATGCAATAAGATAAGTTCAAACTTTAAAAGACATGTTGTTCAGATGTACAAGCCCCTCTTGCACAGAAAGTATGGCTTAGATATCTCTTGTAGTTTCTTCAGAACACACAAATTATCTGAAAATGTTTTTGAACCAATAGACACAAAAACAGCTATAAATCCAAAACCTAATATGATAGACTCAAACTTTAAACTATATTTTGTGTAGATTTACAGGTCCTACTTGCCCAGCAAAAAGGGTTCGAATAGCTCTTGCACTTTTTTCGAAACTCACAAACAACTGTTCATGGGCTGAAAAGGCTTTTGGAGCAATAAAAACTTAAAACCTGCTATAACTCAAAAATGCAATAAGATAAGTTCAAACTTTAAAAGACATGTTGTTCAGATGTACAAGCCCCTCTTGCACAGAAAGTATGGCTTAGATATCTCTTGTAGTTTCTTCAGAACACACAAATTATCTGAAAATGCTTCAGAAGCAATAGACACAAAAACAGCTATAAATCCAAAACCTAATATGATAGACTCAAACTTTAAACTATATATTGTGTAGATTTACAGGTCCTACTTGCCCAGCAAAAAGGGTTCGAATAGCTCTTGCACTTTTTTCGAAACTCACAAACAACTGTTCATGGGCTGAAAAGGCTTTTGGAGCAATAAAAACTTAAAAACTGCTATAACTCAAAAATGCAATAAGATAAGTTCAAACTTTAAAAGACATGTTGTTCAGATGTACAAGCCCCTCTTGCACAGAAAGTATGGCTTAGATATCTCTTGTAGTTTCTTCAGAACACACAAATTATCTGAAAATGCTTCAGAAGCAATAGACACAAACACAGCTATAAATCCAAAACCTAATATGATAGACTCAAACTTTAAACTATATATTGTGTAGATTTACAGGTCCTACTTGCCCAGCAAAAAGGGTTCGAATAGCTCTTGCACTTTTTTCGAAACTCACAAACAACTGTTCATGGGCTGAAAAGGCTTTTGGAGCAATAAAAACTTAAAAACTGCTATAACTCAAAAATGCAATAAGATAAGTTCAAACTTTAAAAGACATGTTGTTCAGATGTACAAGCCCCTCTTGCACAGAAAGTATGGCTTAGATATCTCTTGTAGTTTCTTCAGAACACACAAATTATCTGAAAATGCTTTTGAAGCAAACGACACAAAAACAGCTATAAATCCAAAACCTAATATGATAGACTCAAACTTTAAACTATATATTGTGTAGATTTACAGGTCCTACTTGCCCAGCAAAAAGGGTTCGAATAGCTCTTGCACTTTTTTCGAAACTCACAAACAACTGTTCATGGGCTGAAAAGGCTTTTGGAGCAATAAAAACTTAAAAACTGCTATAACTCAAAAATGCAATAAGATAAGTTCAAACTTTAAAAGACATGTTGTTCAGATGTACAAGCCCCTCTTGCACAGAAAGTATGGCTTAGATATCTCTTGTAGTTTCTTCAGAACACACAAATTATCTGAAAATGTTTTTGAAGCAATAGACACAAAAACAGCTATAAATCCAAAACCTAATATGATAGACTCAAACTTTAAACTATATTTTGTGTAGATTTACAGGTCCTACTTGCCCAGCAAAAAGGGTTCGAATAGCTCTTGCACTTTTTTCGAAACTCACAAACAACTGTTCATGGGCTGAAAAGGCTTTTGGAGCAATAAAAACTTAAAAACTGCTATAACTCAAAAATGCAATAAGATAAGTTCAAACTTTAAAAGACATGTTGTTCAGATGTACAAGCCCCTCTTGCACAGAAAGTATGGCTTAGATATCTCTTGTAGTTTCTTCAGAACAAACAAATTATCTGAAAATGCTTTTGAAGCAAACGACACAAAAACAGCTATAAATCCAAAACCTAATATGATAGACTCAAACTTTAAACTATATATTGTGTAGATTTACAGGTCCTACTTGCCCAGCAAAAAGGGTTCGAATAGCTCTTGCACTTTTTTCGAAACTCACAAACAACTGTTCATGGGCTGAAAAGGCTTTTGGAGCAATAAAAACTTAAAAACTGCTATAACTCAAAAATGCAATAAGATAAGTTCAAACTTTAAAAGACATGTTGTTCAGATGTACAAGCCCCTCTTTCACAGAAAGTATGGCTTAGATATCTCTTGTAGTTTCTTCAGAACACACAAATTATCTGAAAATGCTTTTGAAGCAAACGACACAAAAACAGCTATAAATCCAAAACCTAATATGATAGACTCAAACTTTAAACTATATATTGTGTAGATTTACAGGTCCTACTTGCCCAGCAAAAAGGGTTCGAATAGCTCTTGCACTTTTTTCGAAACTCACAAACAACTGTTCATGGGCTGAAAAGGCTTTTGGAGCAATAAAAACTTAAAAACTGCTATAACTCAAAAATGCAATAAGATAAGTTCAAACTTTAAAAGACATGTTGTTCAGATGTACAAGCCCCTCTTGCACAGAAAGTATGGCTTAGATATCTCTTGTAGTTTCTTCAGAACACACAAATTATCTGAAAATGCTTCAGAAGCAATAGACACAAAAACAGCTATAAATCCAAAACCTAATATGATAGACTCAAACTTTAAACTATATATTGTGTAGATTTACAGGTCCTACTTGCCCAGCAAAAAGGGTTCGAATAGCTCTTGCACTTTTTTCGAAACTCACAAACAACTGTTCATGGGCTGAAAAGGCTTTTGGAGCAATAAAAACTTAAAAACTGCTATAACTCAAAAATGCAATAAGATAAGTTCAAACTTTAAAAGACATGTTGTTCAGATGTACAAGCCCCTCTTACACAGAAAGTATGGCTTAGATATCTCTTGTAGTTTCTTCAGAACACACAAATTATCTGAAAATGCTTCAGAAGCAATAGACACAAAAACAGCTATAAATCCAAAACCTAATATGATAGACTCAAACTTTAAACTATATATTGTGTAGATTTACAGGTCCTACTTGCCCAGCAAAAAGGGTTCGAATAGCTCTTGCACTTTTTTCGAAACTCACAAACAACTGTTCATGGGCTGAAAAGGCTTTTGGAGCAATAAAAACTTAAAAACTGCTATAACTCAAAAATGCAATAAGATAAGTTCAAACTTTAAAAGACATGTTGTTCAGATGTACAAGCCCCTCTTGCACAGAAAGTATGGCTTAGATATCTCTTGTAGTTTCTTCAGAACACACAAATTATCTGAAAATGCTTTTGAAGCAAACGACACAAAAACAGCTATAAATCCAAAACCTAATATGATAGACTCAAACTTTAAACTATATTTTGTGTAGATTTACAGGTCCTACTTGCCCAGCAAAAAGGGTTCGAATAGCTCTTGCACTTTTTTCGAAACTCACAAACAACTGTTCATGGGCTGAAAAGGCTTTTGGAGCAATAAAAACTTAAAAACTGCTATAACTCAAAAATGCAATAAGATAAGTTCAAACTTTAAAAGACATGTTGTTCAGATGTACAAGCCCCTCTTGCACAGAAAGTATGGCTTAGATATCTCTTGTAGTTTCTTCAGAACACACAAATTATCTGAAAATGCTTTTGAAGCAAACGACACAAAAACAGCTATAAATCCAAAACCTAATATGATAGACTCAAACTTTAAACTATATATTGTGTAGATTTACAGGTCCTACTTGCCCAGCAAAAAGGGTTCGAATAGCTCTTGCACTTTTTTCGAAACTCACAAACAACTGTTCATGGGCTGAAAAGGCTTTTGGAGCAATAAAAACTTAAAAACTGCTATAACTCAAAAATGCAATAAGATAAGTTCAAACTTTAAAAGACATGTTGTTCAGATGTACAAGCCCCTCTTGCACAGAAAGTATGGCTTAGATATCTCTTGTAGTTTCTTCAGAACACACAAATTATCTGAAAATGCTTTTGAAGCAATAGACACAAAAACAGCTATAAATCCAAAACCTAATATGATAGACTCAAACTTTAAACTATATTTTGTGTAGATTTACAGGTCCTACTTGCCCAGCAAAAAGGGTTCGAATAGCTCTTGCACTTTTTTGAAACTCACAAACAACTGTTCATGGGCTGAAAAGGCTTTTGGAGCAATAAAAACTTAAAAACTGCTATAACTCAAAAATGCAATAAGATAAGTTCAAACTTTAAAAGACATGTTGTTCAGATGTACAAGCCCCTCTTTCACAGAAAGTATGGCTTAGATATCTCTTGTAGTTTCTTAAGAAGACACAAATTATCTGAAAATGCTTTTGAAGCAAACGACACAAAAACAGCTATAAATCCAAAACCTAATATGATAGACTCAAACTTTAAACTATATATTGTGTAGATTTACAGGTCCTACTTGCCCAGCAAAAAGGGTTCGAATAGCTCTTGCACTTTTTTCGAAACTCACAAACAACTGTTCATGGGCTGAAAAGGCTTTTGGAGCAATAAAAACTTAAAAACTGCTATAACTCAAAAATGCAATAAGATAAGTTCAAACTTTAAAAGACATCTTGTTCAGATGTACAAGCCCCTCTTGCACAGAAAGTATGGCTTAGATATCTCTTGTAGTTTCTTCAGAACACACAAATTATCTGAAAATGCTTCAGAAGCAATAGACACAAAAACAGCTATAAATCCAAAACCTAATATGATAGACTCAAACTTTAAACTATATATTGTGTAGATTTACAGGTCCTACTTGCCCAGCAAAAAGGGTTCGAATAGCTCTTGCACTTTTTTCGAAACTCACAAACAACTGTTCATGGGCTGAAAAGGCTTTTGGAGCAATAAAAACTTAAAAACTGCTATAACTCAAAAATGCAATAAGATAAGTTCAAACTTTAAAAGACATGTTGTTCAGATGTACAAGCCCCTCTTGCACAGAAAGTATGGCTTAGATATCTCTTGTAGTTTCTTCAGAACACACAAATTATCTGAAAATGCTTCAGAAGCAATAGACACAAAAACAGCTATAAATCCAAAACCTAATATGATAGACTCAAACTTTAAACTATATATTGTGTAGATTTACAGGTCCTACTTGCCCAGCAAAAAGGGTTCGAATAGCTCTTGCACTTTTTTCGAAACTCACAAACAACTGTTCATGGGCTGAAAAGGCTTTTGGAGCAATAAAAACTTAAAAACTGCTATAACTCAAAAATGCAATAAGATAAGTTCAAACTTTAAAAGACATGTTGTTCAGATGTACAAGCCCCTCTTGCACAGAAAGTATGGCTTAGATATCTCTTGTAGTTTCTTCAGAACACACAAATTATCTGAAAATGCTTCAGAAGCAATAGACACAAACACAGCTATAAATCCAAAACCTAATATGATAGACTCACACTTTAAACTATATATTGTGTAGATTTACAGGTCCTACTTGCCCAGCAAAAAGGGTTCGAATAGCTCTTGCACTTTTTTCGAAACTCACAAACAACTGTTCATGGGCTGAAAAGGCTTTTGGAGCAATAAAAACTTAAAAACTGCTATAACTCAAAAATGCAATAAGATAAGTTCAAACTTTAAAAGACATGTTGTTCAGATGTACAAGCCCCTCTTGCACAGAAAGTATGGCTTAGATATCTCTTGTAGTTTCTTCAGAACACACAAATTATCTGAAAATGCTTCAGAAGCAATAGACACAAAAACAGCTATAAATCCAAAACCTAATATGATAGACTCAAACTTTAAACTATATATTGTGTAGATTTACAGGTCCTACTTGCCCAGCAAAAAGGGTTCGAATAGCTCTTGCACTTTTTTCGAAACTCACAAACAACTGTTCATGGGCTGAAAAGGCTTTTGGAGCAATAAAAACTTAAAAACTGCTATAACTCAAAAATGCAATAAGATAAGTTCAAACTTTAAAAGACATGTTGTTCAGATGTACAAGCCCCTCTTGCACAGAAAGTATGGCTTAGATATCTCTTGTAGTTTCTTCAGAACACACAAATTATCTGAAAATGCTTTTGAAGCAAACGACACAAAAACAGCTATAAATCCAAAACCTAATATGATAGACTCAAACTTTAAACTATATTTTGTGTAGATTTACAGGTCCTACTTGCCCAGCAAAAAGGGTTCGAATAGCTCTTGCACTTTTTTCGAAACTCACAAACAACTGTTCATGGGCTGAAAAGGCTTTTGGAGCAATAAAAACTTAAAAACTGCTATAACTCAAAAATGCAATAAGATAAGTTCAAACTTTAAAAGACATGTTGTTCAGATGTACAAGCCCCTCTTGCACAGAAAGTATGGCTTAGATATCTCTTGTAGTTTCTTCAGAACACACAAATTATCTGAAAATGCTTCAGAAGCAATAGACACAAACACAGCTATAAATCCAAAACCTAATATGATAGACTCAAACTTTAAACTATATATTGTGTAGATTTACAGGTCCTACTTGCCCAGCAAAAAGGGTTCGAATAGCTCTTGCACTTTTTTCGAAACTCACAAACAACTGTTCATGGGCTGAAAAGGCTTTTGGAGCAATAAAAACTTAAAAACTGCTATAACTCAAAAATGCAATAAGATAAGTTCAAACTTTAAAAGACATGTTGTTCAGATGTACAAGCCCCTCTTGCACAGAAAGTATGGCTTAGATATCTCTTGTAGTTTCTTCAGAACACACAAATTATCTGAAAATGCTTTTGAAGCAAACGACACAAAAACAGCTATAAATCCAAAACCTAATATGATAGACTCAAACTTTAAACTATATATTGTGTAGATTTACAGGTCCTACTTGCCCAGGAAAAAGGGTTCGAATAGCTCTTGCACTATTTTCGAAACTCACAAACAACTGTTCATGGGCTGAAAAGGCTTTTGGAGCAATAAAAACTTAAAAACTGCTATAACTCAAAAATGCAATAAGATAAGTTCAAACTTTAAAAGACATGTTGTTCAGATGTACAAGCCCCTCTTGCACAGAAAGTATGGCTTAGATATCTCTTGTAGTTTCTTCAGAACACACAAATTATCTGAAAATGCTTCAGAAGCAATAGACACAAAAACAGCTAATATGATAGACTCAAACTTTAAACTATATATTGTGTAGATTTACAGGTCCTACTTGCCCAGCAAAAAGGGTTCGAATAGCTCTTGCACTTTTTTCGAAACTCACAAACAACTGTTCATGGGCTGAAAAGGCTTTTGGAGCAATAAAAACTTAAAAACTGCTATAACTCAAAAATGCAATAAGATAAGTTCAAACTTTAAAAGACATGTTGTTCAGATGTACAAGCCCCTCTTGCACAGAAAGTATGGCTTAGATATCTCTTGTAGTTTCTTCAGAACACACAAATTATCTGAAAATGCTTTTGAAGCAATAGACACAAAAACAGCTATAAATGAAAAACCTAATATGATAGACTCAAACTATAAACTATATATTGTGTAGATTTACAAGTCCTACTTGCCCAGCAAAAAGGGTTCGAATAGTTCTTGCACTTTTTTCGAAACTCACAAACAACTGTTCATGGGCTGAAAAGGCTTTTGGAGCAATAAAAACTTAAAAACTGCTATAACTCAAAAATGCAATAAGATAAGTTCAAACTTCAAAAGACATGTTGTTCAGATGTACAAACCCCTCTTGCACAGAAAGTATGGCTTAGATATCTCTTGTAGTTTCTTCAGAACACACAAATTATCTGAAAATGCTTTTGAAGCAATAGACACAAAAACAGCTATAAATCCAAAACCTAATATGATAGACTCAAACTTTAAACTATATATTGTGTAGATTTACAGGTCCTACTTGCCCAGCAAAAAGGGTTCGAATAGCTCTTGCACTTTTTTCGAAACTCACAAACAACTGTTCATGGGCTGAAAAGGCTTTTGGAGCAATAAAAACTTAAAAACTGCTATAACTCAAAAATGCAATAAGATAAGTTCAAACTTTAAAAGACATGTTGTTCAGATGTACAAGCCCCTCTTGCACAGAAAGTATGGCTTAGATATCTCTTGTAGTTTCTTCAGAACACACAAATTATCTGAAAATGCTTTTGAAGCAATAGACACAAAAACAGCTATAAATCCAAAACCTAATATGATAGACTCAAACTTTAAACTATATTTTGTGTAGATTTACAGGTCCTACTTGCCCAGCAAAAAGGGTTCGAATAGCTCTTGCACTTTTTTCGAAACTCACAAACAACTGTTCATGGGCTGAAAAGGCTTTTGGAGCAATAAAAACTTAAAAACTGCTATAACTCAAAAATGCAATAAGATAAGTTCAAACTTTAAAAGACATGTTGTTCAGATGTACAAGCCCCTCTTGCACAGAAAGTATGGCTTAGATATCTCTTGTAGTTTCTTCAGAACACACAAATTATCTGAAAATGCTTTTCAAGCAATAGACACAAAAACAGCTATAAATCCAAAACCTAATATGATAGACTCAAACTTTAAACTATATTTTGTGTAGATTTACAGGTCCTACTTGCCCAGCAAAAAGGGTTCGAATAGCTCTTGCACTTTTTTCGAAACTCACAAACAACTGTTCATGGGCTGAAAAGGCTTTTGGAGCAATAAAAACTTAAAAACTAATATAACTCAAAAATGCAATAAGATAAGTTCAAACTTTAAAAGACATGTTGTTCAGATGTACAAGCCCCTCTTGCACAGAAAGTATGGCTTAGATATCTCTTGTAGTTTCTTCAGAACACACAAATTATCTGAAAATGCTTTTGAAGCAAACGACACAAAAACAGCTATAAATCCAAAACCTAATATGATAGACTCAAACTTTAAACTATATATTGTGTAGATTTACAGGTCCTACTTGCCCAGCAAAAAGGGTTCGAATAGCTCTTGCACTTTTTTCGAAACTCACAAACAACTGTTCATGGGCTGAAAAGGCTTTTGGAGCAATAAAAACTTAAAAACTGCTATAACTCAAAAATGCAATAAGATAAGTTCAAACTTTAAAAGACATGTTGTTCAGATGTACAAGCCCCTCTTGCACAGAAAGTATGGCTTAGATATCTCTTGTAGTTTCTTCAGAACACACAAATTATCTGAAAATGCTTCAGAAGCAATAGACACAAACACAGCTATAAATCCAAAACCTAATATGATAGACTCACACTTTAAACTATATATTGTGTAGATTTACAGGTCCTACTTGCCCAGCAAAAAGGGTTCGAATAGCTCTTGCACTTTTTTCGAAACTCACAAACAACTGTTCATGGGCTGAAAAGGCTTTTGGAGCAATAAAAACTTAAAAACTGCTATAACTCAAAAATGCAATAAGATAAGTTCAAACTTCAAAAGACATGTTGTTCAGATGTACAAACCCCTCTTGCACAGAAAGTATGGCTTAGATATCTCTTGTAGTTTCTTCAGAACACACAAATTATCTGAAAATGCTTTTGAAGCAATAGACACAAAAACAGCTATAAATCCAAAACCTAATATGATAGACTCAAACTTTAAACTATATATTGTGTAGATTTACAGGTCCTACTTGCCCAGCAAAAAGGGTTCGAATAGCTCTTGCACTTTTTTCGAAACTCACAAACAACTGTTCATGGGCTGAAAAGGCTTTTGGAGCAATAAAAACTTAAAAACTGCTATAACTCAAAAATGCAATAAGATAAGTTCAAACTTTAAAAGACATGTTGTTCAGATGTACAAGCCCCTCTTGCACAGAAAGTATGGCTTAGATATCTCTTGTAGTTTCTTCAGAACACACAAATTATCTGAAAATGCTTTTGAAGCAATAGACACAAAAACAGCTATAAATCCAAAACCTAATATGATAGACTCAAACTTTAAACTATATTTTGTGTAGATTTACAGGTCCTACTTGCCCAGCAAAAAGGGTTCGAATAGCTCTTGCACTTTTTTCGAAACTCACAAACAACTGTTCATGGGCTGAAAAGGCTTTTGGAGCAATAAAAACTTAAAAACTGCTATAACTCAAAAATGCAATAAGATAAGTTCAAACTTTAAAAGACATGTTGTTCAGATGTACAAGCCCCTCTTGCACAGAAAGTATGGCTTAGATATCTCTTGTAGTTTCTTCAGAACACACAAATTATCTGAAAATGCTTTTCAAGCAATAGACACAAAAACAGCTATAAATCCAAAACCTAATATGATAGACTCAAACTTTAAACTATATTTTGTGTAGATTTACAGGTCCTACTTGCCCAGCAAAAAGGGTTCGAATAGCTCTTGCACTTTTTTCGAAACTCACAAACAACTGTTCATGGGCTGAAAAGGCTTTTGGAGCAATAAAAACTTAAAAACTAATATAACTCAAAAATGCAATAAGATAAGTTCAAACTTTAAAAGACATGTTGTTCAGATGTACAAGCCCCTCTTGCACAGAAAGTATGGCTTAGATATCTCTTGTAGTTTCTTCAGAACACACAAATTATCTGAAAATGCTTTTGAAGCAAACGACACAAAAACAGCTATAAATCCAAAACCTAATATGATAGACTCAAACTTTAAACTATATATTGTGTAGATTTACAGGTCCTACTTGCCCAGCAAAAAGGGTTCGAATAGCTCTTGCACTTTTTTCGAAACTCACAAACAACTGTTCATGGGCTGAAAAGGCTTTTGGAGCAATAAAAACTTAAAAACTGCTATAACTCAAAAATGCAATAAGATAAGTTCAAACTTTAAAAGACATGTTGTTCAGATGTACAAGCCCCTCTTGCACAGAAAGTATGGCTTAGATATCTCTTGTAGTTTCTTCAGAACACACAAATTATCTGAAAATGCTTCAGAAGCAATAGACACAAACACAGCTATAAATCCAAAACCTAATATGATAGACTCACACTTTAAACTATATATTGTGTAGATTTACAGGTCCTACTTGCCCAGCAAAAAGGGTTCGAATAGCTCTTGCACTTTTTTCGAAACTCACAAACAACTGTTCATGGGCTGAAAAGGCTTTTGGAGCAATAAAAACTTAAAAACTGCTATAACTCAAAAATGCAATAAGATAAGTTCAAACTTTAAAAGACATGTTGTTCAGATGTACAAGCCCCTCTTGCACAGAAAGTATGGCTTAGATATCTCTTGTAGTTTCTTCAGAACACACAAATTATCTGAAAATGCTTTTGAAGCAAACGACACAAAAACAGCTATAAATCCAAAACCTAATATGATAGACTCAAACTTTAAACTATATATTGTGTAGATTTACAGGTCCTACTTGCCCAGCAAAAAGGGTTCGAATAGCTCTTGCACTTTTTTCGAAACTCACAAACAACTGTTCATGGGCTGAAAAGGCTTTTGGAGCAATAAAAACTTAAAAACTGCTATAACTCAAAAATGCAATAAGATAAGTTCAAACTTTAAAAGACATGTTGTTCAGATGTACAAGCCCCTCTTGCACAGAAAGTATGGCTTAGATATCTCTTGTAGTTTCTTCAGAACACACAAATTATCTGAAAATGTTTTTGAAGCAATAGACACAAAAACAGCTATAAATCCAAAACCTAATATGATAGACTCAAACTTTAAACTATATTTTGTGTAGATTTACAGGTCCTACTTGCCCAGCAAAAAGGGTTCGAATAGCTCTTGCACTTTTTTCGAAACTCACAAACAACTGTTCATGGGCTGAAAAGGCTTTTGGAGCAATAAAAACTTAAAAACTGCTATAACTCAAAAATGCAATAAGATAAGTTCAAACTTTAAAAGACATGTTGTTCAGATGTACAAGCCCCTCTTTCACAGAAAGTATGGCTTAGATATCTCTTGTAGTTTCTTCAGAACACACAAATTATCTGAAAATGCTTTTGAAGCAAACGACACAAAAACAGCTATAAATCCAAAACCTAATATGATAGACTCAAACTTTAAACTATATATTGTGTAGATTTACAGGTCCTACTTGCCCAGCAAAAAGGGTTCGAATAGCTCTTGCACTTTTTTCGAAACTCACAAACAACTGTTCATGGGCTGAAAAGGCTTTTGGAGCAATAAAAACTTAAAAACTGCTATAACTCAAAAATGCAATAAGATAAGTTCAAACTTTAAAAGACATGTTGTTCAGATGTACAAGCCCCTCTTGCACAGAAAGTATGGCTTAGATATCTCTTGTAGTTTCTTCAGAACACACAAATTATCTGAAAATGCTTTTGAAGCAAACGACACAAAAACAGCTATAAATCCAAAACCTAATATGATAGACTCAAACTTTAAACTATATTTTGTGTAGATTTACAGGTCCTACTTGCCCAGCAAAAAGGGTTCGAATAGCTCTTGCACTTTTTTCGAAACTCACAAACAACTGTTCATGGGCTGAAAAGGCTTTTGGAGCAATAAAAACTTAAAAACTGCTATAACTCAAAAATGCAATAAGATAAGTTCAAACTTTAAAAGACATGTTGTTCAGATGTACAAGCCCCTCTTGCACAGAAAGTATGGCTTAGATATCTCTTGTAGTTTCTTCAGAACACACAAATTATCTGAAAATGCTTTTGAAGCAAACGACACAAAAACAGCTATAAATCCAAAACCTAATATGATAGACTCAAACTTTAAACTATATATTGTGTAGATTTACAGGTCCTACTTTCCCAGCAAAAAGGGTTCGAATAGCTCTTGCACTTTTTTCGAAACTCACAAACAACTGTTCATGGGCTGAAAAGGCTTTTGGAGCAATAAAAACTTAAAAACTGCTATAACTCAAAAATGCAATAAGATAAGTTCAAACTTTAAAAGACATGTTGTTCAGATGTACAAGCCCCTCTTGCACAGAAAGTATGGCTTAGATATCTCTTGTAGTTTCTTCAGAACACACAAATTATCTGAAAATGCTTCAGAAGCAATAGACACAAACACAGCTATAAATCCAAAACCTAATATGATAGACTCACACTTTAAACTATATATTGTGTAGATTTACAGGTCCTACTTGCCCAGCAAAAAGGGTTCGAATAGCTCTTGCACTTTTTTCGAAACTCACAAACAACTGTTCATGGGCTGAAAAGGCTTTTGGAGCAATAAAAACTTAAAAACTGCTATAACTCAAAAATGCAATAAGATAAGTTCAAACTTTAAAAGACATGTTGTTCAGATGTACAAGCCCCTCTTTCACAGAAAGTATGGCTTAGATATCTCTTGTAGTTTCTTCAGAACACACAAATTATCTGAAAATGCTTTTGAAGCAAACGACACAAAAACAGCTATAAATCCAAAACCTAATATGATAGACTCAAACTTTAAACTATATATTGTGTAGATTTACAGGTCCTACTTGCCCAGCAAAAAGGGTTCGAATAGCTCTTGCACTTTTTTCGAAACTCACAAACAACTGTTCATGGGCTGAAAAGGCTTTTGGAGCAATAAAAACTTAAAAACTGCTATAACTCAAAAATGCAATAAGATAAGTTCAAACTTTAAAAGACATGTTGTTCAGATGTACAAGCCCCTCTTGCACAGAAAGTATGGCTTAGATATCTCTTGTAGTTTCTTCAGAACACACAAATTATCTGAAAATGCTTTTGAAGCAAACGACACAAAAACAGCTATAAATCCAAAACCTAATATGATAGACTCAAACTTTAAACTATATTTTGTGTAGATTTACAGGTCCTACTTGCCCAGCAAAAAGGGTTCGAATAGCTCTTGCACTTTTTTCGAAACTCACAAACAACTGTTCATGGGCTGAAAAGGCTTTTGGAGCAATAAAAACTTAAAAACTGCTATAACTCAAAAATGCAATAAGATAAGTTCAAACTTTAAAAGACATGTTGTTCAGATGTACAAGCCCCTCTTGCACAGAAAGTATGGCTTAGATATCTCTTGTAGTTTCTTCAGAACACACAAATTATCTGAAAATGCTTTTGAAGCAAACGACACAAAAACAGCTATAAATCCAAAACCTAATATGATAGACTCAAACTTTAAACTATATATTGTGTAGATTTACAGGTCCTACTTGCCCAGCAAAAAGGGTTCGAATAGCTCTTGCACTTTTTTCGAAACTCACAAACAACTGTTCATGGGCTGAAAAGGCTTTTGGAGCAATAAAAACTTAAAAACTGCTATAACTCAAAAATGCAATAAGATAAGTTCAAACTTTAAAAGACATGTTGTTCAGATGTACAAGCCCCTCTTGCACAGAAAGTATGGCTTAGATATCTCTTGTAGTTTCTTCAGAACACACAAATTATCTGAAAATGTTTTTGAAGCAATAGACACAAAAACAGCTATAAATCCAAAACCTAATATGATAGACTCAAACTTTAAACTATATTTTGTGTAGATTTACAGGTCCTACTTGCCCAGCAAAAAGGGTTCGAATAGCTCTTGCACTTTTTTCGAAACTCACAAACAACTGTTCATGGGCTGAAAAGGCTTTTGGAGCAATAAAAACTTAAAAACTGCTATAACTCAAAAATGCAATAAGATAAGTTCAAACTTTAAAAGACATGTTGTTCAGATGTACAAGCCCCTCTTGCACAGAAAGTATGGCTTAGATATCTCTTGTAGTTTCTTCAGAACAAACAAATTATCTGAAAATGCTTTTGAAGCAAACGACACAAAAACAGCTATAAATCCAAAACCTAATATGATAGACTCAAACTTTAAACTATATATTGTGTAGATTTACAGGTCCTACTTGCCCAGCAAAAAGGGTTCGAATAGCTCTTGCACTTTTTTCGAAACTCACAAACAACTGTTCATGGGCTGAAAAGGCTTTTGGAGCAATAAAAACTTAAAAACTGCTATAACTCAAAAATGCAATAAGATAAGTTCAAACTTTAAAAGACATGTTGTTCAGATGTACAAGCCCCTCTTTCACAGAAAGTATGGCTTAGATATCTCTTGTAGTTTCTTCAGAACACACAAATTATCTGAAAATGCTTTTGAAGCAAACGACACAAAAACAGCTATAAATCCAAAACCTAATATGATAGACTCAAACTTTAAACTATATATTGTGTAGATTTACAGGTCCTACTTGCCCAGCAAAAAGGGTTCGAATAGCTCTTGCACTTTTTTCGAAACTCACAAACAACTGTTCATGGGCTGAAAAGGCTTTTGGAGCAATAAAAACTTAAAAACTGCTATAACTCAAAAATGCAATAAGATAAGTTCAAACTTTAAAAGACATGTTGTTCAGATGTACAAGCCCCTCTTGCACAGAAAGTATGGCTTAGATATCTCTTGTAGTTTCTTCAGAACACACAAATTATCTGAAAATGCTTTTGAAGCAAACGACACAAAAACAGCTATAAATCCAAAACCTAATATGATAGACTCAAACTTTAAACTATATTTTGTGTAGATTTACAGGTCCTACTTGCCCAGCAAAAAGGGTTCGAATAGCTCTTGCACTTTTTTCGAAACTCACAAACAACTGTTCATGGGCTGAAAAGGCTTTTGGAGCAATAAAAACTTAAAAACTGCTATAACTCAAAAATGCAATAAGATAAGTTCAAACTTTAAAAGACATGTTGTTCAGATGTACAAGCCCCTCTTGCACAGAAAGTATGGCTTAGATATCTCTTGTAGTTTCTTCAGAACACACAAATTATCTGAAAATGCTTTTGAAGCAAACGACACAAAAACAGCTATAAATCCAAAACCTAATATGATAGACTCAAACTTTAAACTATATATTGTGTAGATTTACAGGTCCTACTTTCCCAGCAAAAAGGGTTCGAATAGCTCTTGCACTTTTTTCGAAACTCACAAACAACTGTTCATGGGCTGAAAAGGCTTTTGGAGCAATAAAAACTTAAAAACTGCTATAACTCAAAAATGCAATAAGATAAGTTCAAACTTTAAAAGACATGTTGTTCAGATGTACAAGCCCCTCTTGCACAGAAAGTATGGCTTAGATATCTCTTGTAGTTTCTTCAGAACACACAAATTATCTGAAAATGCTTTTGAAGCAAACGACACAAAAACAGCTATAAATCCAAAACCTAATATGATAGACTCAAACTTTAAACTATATTTTGTGTAGATTTACAGGTCCTACTTGCCCAGCAAAAAGGGTTCGAATAGCTCTTGCACTTTTTTCGAAACTCACAAACAACTGTTCATGGGCTGAAAAGGCTTTTGGAGCAATAAAAACTTAAAAACTGCTATAACTCAAAAATGCAATAAGATAAGTTCAAACTTTAAAAGACATGTTGTTCAGATGTACAAGCCCCTCTTGCACAGAAAGTATGGCTTAGATATCTCTTGTAGTTTCTTCAGAACACACAAATTATCTGAAAATGCTTTTGAAGCAAACGACACAAAAACAGCTATAAATCGAAAACCTAATATGATAGACTCAAACTTTAAACTATATATTGTGTAGATTTACAGGTCCTACTTGCCCAGCAAAAAGGGTTCGAATAGCTCTTGCACTTTTTTCGAAACTCACAAACAACTGTTCATGGGCTGAAAAGGCTTTTGGAGCAATAAAAACTTAAAAACTGCTATAACTCAAAAATGCAATAAGATAAGTTCAAACTTTAAAAGACATGTTGTTCAGATGTACAAGCCCCTCTTGCACAGAAAGTATGGCTTAGATATCTCTTGTAGTTTCTTCAGAACACACAAATTATCTGAAAATGTTTTTGAAGCAATAGACACAAAAACAGCTATAAATCCAAAACCTAATATGATAGACTCAAACTTTAAACTATATTTTGTGTAGATTTACAGGTCCTACTTGCCCAGCAAAAAGGGTTCGAATAGCTCTTGCACTTTTTTCGAAACTCACAAACAACTGTTCATGGGCTGAAAAGGCTTTTGGAGCAATAAAAACTTAAAAACTGCTATAACTCAAAAATGCAATAAGATAAGTTCAAACTTTAAAAGACATGTTGTTCAGATGTCCAAGCCCCTCTTGCACAGAAAGTATGGCTTAGATATCTCTTGTAGTTTCTTCAGAACACACAAATTATCTGAAAATGCTTTTGAAGCAAACGACACAAAAACAGCTATAAATCCAAAACCTAATATGATAGACTCAAACTTTAAACTATATATTGTGTAGATTTACAGGTCCTACTTGCCCAGCAAAAAGGGTTCGAATAGCTCTTGCACTTTTTTCGAAACTCACAAACAACTGTTCATGGGCTGAAAAGGCTTTTGGAGCAATAAAAACTTAAAAACTGCTATAACTCAAAAATGCAATAAGATAAGTTCAAACTTTAAAAGACATGTTGTTCAGATGTACAAGCCCCTCTTGCACAGAAAGTATGGCTTAGATATCTCTTGTAGTTTCTTCAGAACACACAAATTATCTGAAAATGCTTTTGAAGCAAACGACACAAAAACAGCTATAAATCCAAAACCTAATATGATAGACTCAAACTTTAAACTATATATTGTGTAGATTTACAGGTCCTACTTTCCCAGCAAAAAGGGTTCGAATAGCTCTTGCACTTTTTTCGAAACTCACAAACAACTGTTCATGGGCTGAAAAGGCTTTTGGAGCAATAAAAACTTAAAAACTGCTATAACTCAAAAATGCAATAAGATAAGTTCAAACTTTAAAAGACATGTTGTTCAGATGTACAAGCCCCTCTTGCACAGAAAGTATGGCTTAGATATCTCTTGTAGTTTCTTCAGAACACACAAATTATCTGAAAATGCTTTTGAAGCAAACGACACAAAAACAGCTATAAATCCAAAACCTAATATGATAGACTCAAACTTTAAACTATATTTTGTGTAGATTTACAGGTCCTACTTGCCCAGCAAAAAGGGTTCGAATAGCTCTTGCACTTTTTTCGAAACTCACAAACAACTGTTCATGGGCTGAAAAGGCTTTTGGAGCAATAAAAACTTAAAAACTGCTATAACTCAAAAATGCAATAAGATAAGTTCAAACTTTAAAAGACATGTTGTTCAGATGTACAAGCCCCTCTTGCACAGAAAGTATGGCTTAGATATCTCTTGTAGTTTCTTCAGAACACACAAATTATCTGAAAATGCTTTTGAAGCAAACGACACAAAAACAGCTATAAATCGAAAACCTAATATGATAGACTCAAACTTTAAACTATATATTGTGTAGATTTACAGGTCCTACTTGCCCAGCAAAAAGGGTTCGAATAGCTCTTGCACTTTTTTCGAAACTCACAAACAACTGTTCATGGGCTGAAAAGGCTTTTGGAGCAATAAAAACTTAAAAACTGCTATAACTCAAAAATGCAATAAGATAAGTTCAAACTTTAAAAGACATGTTGTTCAGATGTACAAGCCCCTCTTGCACAGAAAGTATGGCTTAGATATCTCTTGTAGTTTCTTCAGAACACACAAATTATCTGAAAATGTTTTTGAAGCAATAGACACAAAAACAGCTATAAATCCAAAACCTAATATGATAGACTCAAACTTTAAACTATATTTTGTGTAGATTTACAGGTCCTACTTGCCCAGCAAAAAGGGTTCGAATAGCTCTTGCACTTTTTTCGAAACTCACAAACAACTGTTCATGGGCTGAAAAGGCTTTTGGAGCAATAAAAACTTAAAAACTGCTATAACTCAAAAATGCAATAAGATAAGTTCAAACTTTAAAAGACATGTTGTTCAGATGTCCAAGCCCCTCTTGCACAGAAAGTATGGCTTAGATATCTCTTGTAGTTTCTTCAGAACACACAAATTATCTGAAAATGCTTTTGAAGCAAACGACACAAAAACAGCTATAAATCCAAAACCTAATATGATAGACTCAAACTTTAAACTATATATTGTGTAGATTTACAGGTCCTACTTGCCCAGCAAAAAGGGTTCGAATAGCTCTTGCACTTTTTTCGAAACTCACAAACAACTGTTCATGGGCTGAAAAGGCTTTTGGAGCAATAAAAACTTAAAAACTGCTATAACTCAAAAATGCAATAAGATAAGTTCAAACTTTAAAAGACATGTTGTTCAGATGTACAAGCCCCTCTTGCACAGAAAGTATGGCTTAGATATCTCTTGTAGTTTCTTCAGAACACACAAATTATCTGAAAATGCTTTTGAAGCAAACGACACAAAAACAGCTATAAATCCAAAACCTAATATGATAGACTCAAACTTTAAACTATATTTTGTGTAGATTTACAGGTCCTACTTGCCCAGCAAAAAGGGTTCGAATAGCTCTTGCACTTTTTTCGAAACTCACAAACAACTGTTCATGGGCTGAAAAGGCTTTTGGAGCAATAAAAACTTAAAAACTGCTATAACTCAAAAATGCAATAAGATAAGTTCAAACTTTAAAAGACATGTTGTTCAGATGTACAAGCCCCTCTTGCACAGAAAGTATGGCTTAGATATCTCTTGTAGTTTCTTCAGAACACACAAATTATCTGAAAATGCTTTTGAAGCAAACGACACAAAAACAGCTATAAATCCAAAACCTAATATGATAGACTCAAACTTTAAACTATATATTGTGTAGATTTACAGGTCCTACTTGCCCAGCAAAAAGGGTTCGAATAGCTCTTGCACTTTTTTCGAAACTCACAAACAACTGTTCATGGGCTGAAAAGGCTTTTGGAGCAATAAAAACTTAAAAACTGCTATAGCTCAAAAATGCAATAAGATAAGTTCAAACTTTAAAAGACATGTTGTTCAGATGTACAAGCCCCTCTTGCACAGAAAGTATGGCTTAGATATCTCTTGTAGTTTCTTCAGAACACACAAATTATCTGAAAATGTTTTTGAAGCAATAGACACAAAAACAGCTATAAATCCAAAACCTAATATGATAGACTCAAACTTTAAACTATATTTTGTGTAGATTTACAGGTCCTACTTGCCCAGCAAAAAGGGTTCGAATAGCTCTTGCACTTTTTTCGAAACTCACAAACAACTGTTCGTGGGCTGAAAAGGCTTTTGGAGCAATAAAAACTTAAAAACTGCTATAACTCAAAAATGCAATAAGATAAGTTCAAACTTTAAAAGACATGTTGTTCAGATGTACAAGCCCCTCTTGCACAGAAAGTATGGCTTAGATATCTCTTGTAGTTTCTTCAGAACAAACAAATTATCTGAAAATGCTTTTGAAGCAAACGACACAAAAACAGCTATAAATCCAAAACCTAATATGATAGACTCAAACTTTAAACTATATATTGTGTAGATTTACAGGTCCTACTTGCCCAGCAAAAAGGGTTCGAATAGCTCTTGCACTTTTTTCGAAACTCACAAACAACTGTTCATGGGCTGAAAAGGCTTTTGGAGCAATAAAAACTTAAAAACTGCTATAACTCAAAAATGCAATAAGATAAGTTCAAACTTTAAAAGACATGTTGTTCAGATGTACAAGCCCCTCTTGCACAGAAAGTATGGCTTAGATATCTCTTGTAGTTTCTTCAGAACACACAAATTATCTGAAAATGCTTTTGAAGCAAACGACACAAAAACAGCTATAAATCCAAAACCTAATATGATAGACTCAAACTTTAAACTATATATTGTGTAGATTTACAGGTCCTACTTGCCCAGCAAAAAGGGTTCGAATAGCTCTTGCACTTTTTTCGAAACTCACAAACAACTGTTCATGGGCTGAAAAGGCTTTTGGAGCAATAAAAACTTAAAAACTGCTATAACTCAAAAATGCAATAAGATAAGTTCAAACTTTAAAAGACATGTTGTTCAGATGTACAAGCCCCTCTTGCACAGAAAGTATGGCTTAGATATCTCTTGTAGTTTCTTCAGAACACACAAATTATCTGAAAATGCTTTTGAAGCAAACGACACAAAAACAGCTATAAATCCAAAACCTAATATGATAGACTCAAACTTTAAACTATATTTTGTGTAGATTTACAGGTCCTACTTGCCCAGCAAAAAGGGTTCGAATAGCTCTTGCACTTTTTTCGAAACTCACAAACAACTGTTCATGGGCTGAAAAGGCTTTTGGAGCAATAAAAACTTAAAAACTGCTATAACTCAAAAATGCAATAAGATAAGTTCAAACTTTAAAAGACATGTTGTTCAGATGTACAAGCCCCTCTTGCACAGAAAGTATGGCTTAGATATCTCTTGTAGTTTCTTCAGAACACACAAATTATCTGAAAATGCTTTTGAAGCAAACGACACAAAAACAGCTATAAATCCAAAACCTAATATGATAGACTCAAACTTTAAACTATATATTGTGTAGATTTACAGGTCCTACTTGCCCAGCAAAAAGGGTTCGAATAGCTCTTGCACTTTTTTCGAAACTCACAAACAACTGTTCATGGGCTGAAAAGGCTTTTGGAGCAATAAAAACTTAAAAACTGCTATAGCTCAAAAATGCAATAAGATAAGTTCAAACTTTAAAAGACATGTTGTTCAGATGTACAAGCCCCTCTTGCACAGAAAGTATGGCTTAGATATCTCTTGTAGTTTCTTCAGAACACACAAATTATCTGAAAATGTTTTTGAAGCAAACGACACAAAAACAGCTATAAATCCAAAACCTAATATGATAGACTCAAACTTTAAACTATATTTTGTGTAGATTTACAGGTCCTACTTGCCCAGCAAAAAGGGTTCGAATAGCTCTTGCACTTTTTTCGAAACTCACAAACAACTGTTCGTGGGCTGAAAAGGCTTTTGGAGCAATAAAAACTTAAAAACTGCTATAACTCAAAAATGCAATAAGATAAGTTCAAACTTTAAAAGACATGTTGTTCAGATGTACAAGCCCCTCTTGCACAGAAAGTATGGCTTAGATATCTCTTGTAGTTTCTTCAGAACAAACAAATTATCTGAAAATGCTTTTGAAGCAAACGACACAAAAACAGCTATAAATCCAAAACCTAATATGATAGACTCAAACTTTAAACTATATATTGTGTAGATTTACAGGTCCTACTTGCCCAGCAAAAAGGGTTCGAATAGCTCTTGCACTTTTTTCGAAACTCACAAACAACTGTTCATGGGCTGAAAAGGCTTTTGGAGCAATAAAAACTTAAAAACTGCTATAACTCAAAAATGCAATAAGATAAGTTCAAACTTTAAAAGACATGTTGTTCAGATGTACAAGCCCCTCTTTCACAGAAAGTATGGCTTAGATATCTCTTGTAGTTTCTTCAGAACACACAAATTATCTGAAAATGCTTTTGAAGCAAACGACACAAAAACAGCTATAAATCCAAAACCTAATATGATAGACTCAAACTTTAAACTATATTTTGTGTAGATTTACAGGTCCTACTTGCCCAGCAAAAAGGGTTCGAATAGCTCTTGCACTTTTTTCGAAACTCACAAACAACTGTTCATGGGCTGAAAAGGCTTTTGGAGCAATAAAAACTTAAAAACTGCTATAACTCAAAAATGCAATAAGATAAGTTCAAACTTTAAAAGACATGTTGTTCAGATGTACAAGCCCCTCTTGCACAGAAAGTATGGCTTAGATATCTCTTGTAGTTTCTTCAGAACACACAAATTATCTGAAAATGCTTTTGAAGCAAACGACACAAAAACAGCTATAAATCCAAAACCTAATATGATAGACTCAAACTTTAAACTATATTTTGTGTAGATTTACAGGTCCTACTTGCCCAGCAAAAAGGGTTCGAATAGCTCTTGCACTTTTTTCGAAACTCACAAACAACTGTTCATGGGCTGAAAAGGCTTTTGGAGCAATAAAAACTTAAAAACTGCTATAACTCAAAAATGCAATAAGATAAGTTCAAACTTTAAAAGACATGTTGTTCAGATGTACAAGCCCCTCTTGCACAGAAAGTATGGCTTAGATATCTCTTGTAGTTTCTTCAGAACACACAAATTATCTGAAAATGCTTTTGAAGCAAACGACACAAAAACAGCTATAAATCCAAAACCTAATATGATAGACTCAAACTTTAAACTATATATTGTGTAGATTTACAGGTCCTACTTTCCCAGCAAAAAGGGTTCGAATAGCTCTTGCACTTTTTTCGAAACTCACAAACAACTGTTCATGGGCTGAAAAGGCTTTTGGAGCAATAAAAACTTAAAAACTGCTATAACTCAAAAATGCAATAAGATAAGTTCAAACTTTAAAAGACATGTTGTTCAGATGTACAAGCCCCTCTTGCACAGAAAGTATGGCTTAGATATCTCTTGTAGTTTCTTCAGAACACACAAATTATCTGAAAATGCTTTTGAAGCAAACGACACAAAAACAGCTATAAATCCAAAACCTAATATGATAGACTCAAACTTTAAACTATATATTGTGTAGATTTACAGGTCCTACTTGCCCAGCAAAAAGGGTTCGAATAGCTCTTGCACTTTTTTCGAAACTCACAAACAACTGTTCATGGGCTGAAAAGGCTTTTGGAGCAATAAAAACTTAAAAACTGCTATAACTCAAAAATGCAATAAGATAAGTTCAAACTTTAAAAGACATGTTGTTCAGATGTACAAGCCCCTCTTGCACAGAAAGTATGGCTTAGATATCTCTTGTAGTTTCTTCAGAACACACAAATTATCTGAAAATGCTTTTGAAGCAAACGACACAAAAACAGCTATAAATCCAAAACCTAATATGATAGACTCAAACTTTAAACTATATTTTGTGTAGATTTACAGGTCCTACTTGCCCAGCAAAAAGGGTTCGAATAGCTCTTGCACTTTTTTCGAAACTCACAAACAACTGTTCATGGGCTGAAAAGGCTTTTGGAGCAATAAAAAATTAAAAACTGCTATAACTCAAAAATGCAATAAGATAAGTTCAAACTTTAAAAGACATGTTGTTCAGATGTACAAGCCCCTCTTGCACAGAAAGTATGGCTTAGATATCTCTTGTAGTTTCTTCAGAACACACAAATTATCTGAAAATGCTTTTGAAGCAAACGACACAAAAACAGCTATAAATCCAAAACCTAATATGATAGACTCAAACTTTAAACTATATATTGTGTAGATTTACAGGTCCTACTTGCCCAGCAAAAAGGGTTCGAATAGCTCTTGCACTTTTTTCGAAACTCACAAACAACTGTTCATGGGCTGAAAAGGCTTTTGGAGCAATAAAAACTTAAAAACTGCTATAACTCAAAAATGCAATAAGATAAGTTCAAACTTTAAAAGACATGTTGTTCAGATGTACAAGCCCCTCTTGCACAGAAAGTATGGCTTAGATATCTCTTGTAGTTTCTTCAGAACACACAAATTATCTGAAAATGCTTTTGAAGCAATAGACACAAAAACAGCTATAAATCCAAAACCTAATATGATAGACTCAAACTTTAAACTATATATTGTGTAGATTTACAGGTCCTACTTGCCCAGCAAAAAGGGTTCGAATAGCTCTTGCACTTTTTTCGAAACTCACAAACAACTGTTCATGGGCTGAAAAGGCTTTTGGAGCAATAAAAACTTAAAAACTGCTATAACTCAAAAATGCAATAAGATAAGTTCAAACTTTAAAAGACATGTTGTTCAGATGTACAAGCCCCTCTTTCACAGAAAGTATGGCTTAGATATCTCTTGTAGTTTCTTCAGAACACACAAATTATCTGAAAATGCTTTTGAAGCAAACGACACAAAAACAGCTATAAATCCAAAACCTAATATGATAGACTCAAACTTTAAACTATATATTGTGTAGATTTACAGGTCCTACTTGCCCAGCAAAAAGGGTTCGAATAGCTCTTGCACTTTTTTCGAAACTCACAAACAACTGTTCATGGGCTGAAAAGGCTTTTGGAGCAATAAAAACTTAAAAACTGCTATAACTCAAAAATGCAATAAGATAAGTTCAAACTTTAAAAGACATGTTGTTCAGATGTACAAGCCCCTCTTGCACAGAAAGTATGGCTTAGATATCTCTTGTAGTTTCTTCAGAACACACAAATTATCTGAAAATGCTTCAGAAGCAATAGACACAAACACAGCTATAAATCCAAAACCTAATATGATAGACTCAAACTTTAAACTATATATTGTGTAGATTTACAGGTCCTACTTGCCCAGCAAAAAGGGTTCGAATAGCTCTTGCACTTTTTTCGAAACTCACAAACAACTGTTTATGGGCTGAAAAGGCTTTTGGAGCAATAAAAACTTAAAAACTGCTATAACTCAAAAATGCAATAAGATAAGTTCAAACTTTAAAAGACATGTTGTTCAGATGTACAAGCCCCTCTTGCACAGAAAGTATGGCTTAGATATCTCTTGTAGTTTCTTCAGAACACACAAATTATCTGAAAATGCTTTTGAAGCAAACGACACAAAAACAGCTATAAATCCAAAACCTAATATGATAGACTCAAACTTTAAACTATATATTGTGTAGATTTACAGGTCCTACTTGCCCAGCAAAAAGGGTTCGAATAGCTCTTGCACTTTTTTCGAAACTCACAAACAACTGTTCATGGGCTGAAAAGGCTTTTGGAGCAATAAAAACTTAAAAACTGCTATAACTCAAAAATGCAATAAGATAAGTTCAAACTTTAAAAGACATGTTGTTCAGATGTACAAGCCCCTCTTGCACAGAAAGTATGGCTTAGATATCTCTTGTAGTTTCTTCAGAACACACAAATTATCTGAAAATGTTTTTGAAGCAATAGACACAAAAACAGCTATAAATCCAAAACCTAATATGATAGACTCAAACTTTAAACTATATTTTGTGTAGATTTACAGGTCCTACTTGCCCAGCAAAAAGGGTTCGAATAGCTCTTGCACTTTTTTCGAAACTCACAAACAACTGTTCATGGGCTGAAAAGGCTTTTGGAGCAATAAAAACTTAAAAACTGCTATAACTCAAAAATGCAATAAGATAAGTTCAAACTTTAAAAGACATGTTGTTCAGATGTACAAGCCCCTCTTGCACAGAAAGTATGGCTTAGATATCTCTTGTAGTTTCTTCAGAACAAACAAATTATCTGAAAATGCTTTTGAAGCAAACGACACAAAAACAGCTATAAATCCAAAACCTAATATGATAGACTCAAACTTTAAACTATATATTGTGTAGATTTACAGGTCCTACTTGCCCAGCAAAAAGGGTTCGAATAGCTCTTGCACTTTTTTCGAAACTCACAAACAACTGTTCATGGGCTGAAAAGGCTTTTGGAGCAATAAAAACTTAAAAACTGCTATAACTCAAAAATGCAATAAGATAAGTTCAAACTTTAAAAGACATGTTGTTCAGATGTACAAGCCCCTCTTTCACAGAAAGTATGGCTTAGATATCTCTTGTAGTTTCTTCAGAACACACAAATTATCTGAAAATGCTTCAGAAGCAATAGACACAAAAACAGCTATAAATCCAAAACCTAATATGATAGACTCAAACTTTAAACTATATATTGTGTAGATTTACAGGTCCTACTTGCCCAGCAAAAAGGGTTCGAATAGCTCTTGCACTTTTTTCGAAACTCACAAACAACTGTTCATGGGCTGAAAAGGCTTTTGGAGCAATAAAAACTTAAAAACTGCTATAACTCAAAAATGCAATAAGATAAGTTCAAACTTTAAAAGACATGTTGTTCAGATGTACAAGCCCCTCTTGCACAGAAAGTATGGCTTAGATATCTCTTGTAGTTTCTTCAGAACACACAAATTATCTGAAAATGCTTTTGAAGCAATAGACACAAAAACAGCTATAAATCCAAAACCTAATATGATAGACTCAAACTTTAAACTATATATTGTGTAGATTTACAGGTCCTACTTGCCCAGCAAAAAGGGTTCGAATAGCTCTTGCACTTTTTTCGAAACTCACAAACAACTGTTCATGGGCTGAAAAGGCTTTTGGAGCAATAAAAACTTAAAAACTGCTATAACTCAAAAATGCAATAAGATAAGTTCAAACTTTAAAAGACATGTTGTTCAGATGTACAAGCCCCTCTTGCACAGAAAGTATGGCTTAGATATCTCTTGTAGTTTCTTCAGAACACACAAATTATCTGAAAATGCTTCAGAAGCAATAGACACAAAAACAGCTATAAATCCAAAACCTAATATGATAGACTCAAACTTTAAACTATATATTGTGTAGATTTACAGGTCCTACTTGCCCAGCAAAAAGGGTTCGAATAGCTCTTGCACTTTTTTCGAAACTCACAAACAACTGTTCATGGGCTGAAAAGGCTTTTGGAGCAATAAAAACTTAAAAACTGCTATAACTCAAAAATGCAATAAGATAAGTTCAAACTTTAAAAGACATGTTGTTCAGATGTACAAGCCCCTCTTGCACAGAAAGTATGGCTTAGATATCTCTTGTAGTTTCTTCAGAACACACAAATTATCTGAAAATGCTTTTGAAGCAAACGACACAAAAACAGCTATAAATCCAAAACCTAATATGATAGACTCAAACTTTAAACTATATTTTGTGTAGATTTACAGGTCCTACTTGCCCAGCAAAAAGGGTTCGAATAGCTCTTGCACTTTTTTCGAAACTCACAAACAACTGTTCATGGGCTGAAAAGGCTTTTGGAGCAATAAAAACTTAAAAACTGCTATAACTCAAAAATGCAATAAGATAAGTTCAAACTTTAAAAGACATGTTGTTCAGATGTACAAGCCCCTCTTGCACAGAAAGTATGGCTTAGATATCTCTTGTAGTTTCTTCAGAACACACAAATTATCTGAAAATGCTTTTGAAGCAAACGACACAAAAACAGCTATAAATCCAAAACCTAATATGATAGACTCAAACTTTAAACTATATATTGTGTAGATTTACAGGTCCTACTTGCCCAGCAAAAAGGGTTCGAATAGCTCTTGCACTTTTTTCGAAACTCACAAACAACTGTTCATGGGCTGAAAAGGCTTTTGGAGCAATAAAAACTTAAAAACTGCTATAACTCAAAAATGCAATAAGATAAGTTCAAACTTTAAAAGACATGTTGTTCAGATGTACAAGCCCCTCTTGCACAGAAAGTATGGCTTAGATATCTCTTGTAGTTTCTTCAGAACACACAAATTATCTGAAAATGCTTTTGAAGCAATAGACACAAAAACAGCTATAAATCCAAAACCTAATATGATAGACTCAAACTTTAAACTATATTTTGTGTAGATTTACAGGTCCTACTTGCCCAGCAAAAAGGGTTCGAATAGCTCTTGCACTTTTTTCGAAACTCACAAACAACTGTTCATGGGCTGAAAAGGCTTTTGGAGCAATAAAAACTTAAAAACTGCTATAACTCAAAAATGCAATAAGATAAGTTCAAACTTTAAAAGACATGTTGTTCAGATGTACAAGCCCCTCTTGCACAGAAAGTATGGCTTAGATATCTCTTGTAGTTTCTTCAGAACACACAAATTATCTGAAAATGCTTTTGAAGCAAACGACACAAAAACAGCTATAAATCCAAAACCTAATATGATAGACTCAAACTTTAAACTATATATTGTGTAGATTTACAGGTCCTACTTGCCCAGCAAAAAGGGTTCGAATAGCTCTTGCACTTTTTTCGAAACTCACAAACAACTGTTCATGGGCTGAAAAGGCTTTTGGAGCAATAAAAACTTAAAAACTGCTATAACTCAAAAATGCAATAAGATAAGTTCAAACTTTAAAAGACATGTTGTTCAGATGTACAAGCCCCTCTTGCACAGAAAGTATGGCTTAGATATCTCTTGTAGTTTCTTCAGAACACACAAATTATCTGAAAATGCTTCAGAAGCAATAGACACAAAAACAGCTATAAATCCAAAACCTAATATGATAGACTCAAACTTTAAACTATATATTGTGTAGATTTACAGGTCCTACTTGCCCAGCAAAAAGGGTTCGAATAGCTCTTGCACTTTTTTCGAAACTCACAAACAACTGTTCATGGGCTGAAAAGGCTTTTGGAGCAATAAAAACTTAAAAAACTGCTATAACTCAAAAATGCAATAAGATAAGTTCAAACTTTAAAAGACATGTTGTTCAGATGTACAAGCCCCTCTTGCACAGAAAGTATGGCTTAGATATCTCTTGTAGTTTCTTCAGAACACACAAATTATCTGAAAATGCTTCAGAAGCAATAGACACAAAAACAGCTATAAATCCAAAACCTAATATGATAGACTCAAACTTTAAACTATATATTGTGTAGATTTACAGGTCCTACTTGCCCAGCAAAAAGGGTTCGAATAGCTCTTGCACTTTTTTCGAAACTCACAAACAACTGTTCATGGGCTGAAAAGGCTTTTGGAGCAATAAAAACTTAAAAACTGCTATAACTCAAAAATGCAATAAGATAAGTTCAAACTTTAAAAGACATGTTGTTCAGATGTACAAGCCCCTCTTGCACATAAAGTATGGCTTAGATATCTCTTGTAGTTTCTTCAGAACACACAAATTATCTGAAAATGCTTTTGAAGCAAACGACACAAAAACAGCTATAAATCCAAAACCTAATATGATAGACTCAAACTTTAAACTATATATTGTGTAGATTTACAGGTCCTACTTGCCCAGCAAAAAGGGTTCGAATAGCTCTTGCACTTTTTTAGAAACTCACAAACAACTGTTCATGGGCTGAAAAGGCTTTTGGAGCAATAAAAACTTAAAAACTGCTATAACTCAAAAATGCAATAAGATAAGTTCAAACTTTAAAAGACATGTTGTTCAGATGTACAAGCCCCTCTTGCACAGAAAGTATGGCTTAGATATCTCTTGTAGTTTCTTCAGAACAAACAAATTATCTGAAAATGCTTTTGAAGCAAACGACACAAAAACAGCTATAAATCCAAAACCTAATATGATAGACTCAAACTTTAAACTATATATTGTGTAGATTTACAGGTCCTACTTGCCCAGCAAAAAGGGTTCGAATAGCTCTTGCACTTTTTTCGAAACTCACAAACAACTGTTCATGGGCTGAAAAGGCTTTTGGAGCAATAAAAACTTAAAAACTGCTATAACTCAAAAATGCAATAAGATAAGTTCAAACTTTAAAAGACATGTTGTTCAGATGTACAAGCCCCTCTTGCACAGAAAGTATGGCTTAGATATCTCTTGTAGTTTCTTCAGAACACACAAATTATCTGAAAATGCTTTTGAAGCAAACGACACAAAAACAGCTATAAATCCAAAACCTAATATGATAGACTCAAACTTTAAACTATATTTTGTGTAGATTTACAGGTCCTACTTGCCCAGCAAAAAGGGTTCGAATAGCTCTTGCACTTTTTTCGAAACTCACAAACAACTGTTCATGGGCTGAAAAGGCTTTTGGAGCAATAAAAACTTAAAAACTGCTATAACTCAAAAATGCAATAAGATAAGTTCAAACTTTAAAAGACATGTTGTTCAGATGTACAAGCCCCTCTTGCACAGAAAGTATGGCTTAGATATCTCTTGTAGTTTCTTCAGAACACACAAATTATCTGAAAATGCTTTTGAAGCAAACGACACAAAAACAGCTATAAATCCAAAACCTAATATGATAGACTCAAACTTTAAACTATATATTGTGTAGATTTACAGGTCCTACTTGCCCAGCAAAAAGGGTTCGAATAGCTCTTGCACTTTTTTCGAAACTCACAAACAACTGTTCATGGGCTGAAAAGGCTTTTGGAGCAATAAAAACTTAAAAACTGCTATAACTCAAAAATGCAATAAGATAAGTTCAAACTTTAAAAGACATGTTGTTCAGATGTACAAGCCCCTCTTGCACAGAAAGTATGGCTTAGATATCTCTTGTAGTTTCTTCAGAACACACAAATTATCTGAAAATGCTTTTGAAGCAATAGACACAAAAACAGCTATAAATCCAAAACCTAATATGATAGACTCAAACTTTAAACTATATATTGTGTAGATTTACAGGTCCTACTTGCCCAGCAAAAAGGGTTCGAATAGCTCTTGCACTTTTTTCGAAACTCACAAACAACTGTTCATGGGCTGAAAAGGCTTTTGGAGCAATAAAAACTTAAAAACTGCTATAACTCAAAAATGCAATAAGATAAGTTCAAACTTTAAAAGACATGTTGTTCAGATGTACAAGCCCCTCTTGCACAGAAAGTATGGCTTAGATATCTCTTGTAGTTTCTTCAGAACACACAAATTATCTGAAAATGCTTCAGAAGCAATAGACACAAAAACAGCTATAAATCCAAAACCTAATATGATAGACTCAAACTTTAAACTATATATTGTGTAGATTTACAGGTCCTACTTGCCCAGCAAAAAGGGTTCGAATAGCTCTTGCACTTTTTTCGAAACTCACAAACAACTGTTCATGGGCTGAAAAGGCTTTTGGAGCAATAAAAACTTAAAAACTGCTATAACTCAAAAATGCAATAAGATAAGTTCAAACTTTAAAAGACATGTTGTTCAGATGTACAAGCCCCTCTTGCACAGAAAGTATGGCTTAGATATCTCTTGTAGTTTCTTCAGAACACACAAATTATCTGAAAATGCTTCAGAAGCAATAGACACAAAAACAGCTATAAATCCAAAACCTAATATGATAGACTCAAACTTTAAACTATATATTGTGTAGATTTACAGGTCCTACTTGCCCAGCAAAAAGGGTTCGAATAGCTCTTGCACTTTTTTCGAAACTCACAAACAACTGTTCATGGGCTGAAAAGGCTTTTGGAGCAATAAAAACTTAAAAACTGCTATAACTCAAAAATGCAATAAGATAAGTTCAAACTTTAAAAGACATGTTGTTCAGATGTACAAGCCCCTCTTGCACAGAAAGTATGGCTTAGATATCTCTTGTAGTTTCTTCAGAACACACAAATTATCTGAAAATGCTTCAGAAGCAATAGACACAAACACAGCTATAAATCCAAAACCTAATATGATAGACTCAAACTTTAAACTATATATTGTGTAGATTTACAGGTCCTACTTGCCCAGCAAAAAGGGTTCGAATAGCTCTTGCACTTTTTTCGAAACTCACAAACAACTGTTCATGGGCTGAAAAGGCTTTTGGAGCAATAAAAACTTAAAAACTGCTATAACTCAAAAATGCAATAAGATAAGTTCAAACTTTAAAAGACATGTTGTTCAGATGTACAAGCCCCTCTTGCACAGAAAGTATGGCTTAGATATCTCTTGTAGTTTCTTCAGAACACACAAATTATCTGAAAATGCTTTTGAAGCAAACGACACAAAAACAGCTATAAATCCAAAACCTAATATGATAGACTCAAACTTTAAACTATATATTGTGTAGATTTACAGGTCCTACTTGCCCAGCAAAAAGGGTTCGAATAGCTCTTGCACTTTTTTCGAAACTCACAAACAACTGTTCATGGGCTGAAAAGGCTTTTGGAGCAATAAAAACTTAAAAACTGCTATAACTCAAAAATGCAATAAGATAAGTTCAAACTTTAAAAGACATGTTGTTCAGATGTACAAGCCCCTCTTGCACAGAAAGTATGGCTTAGATATCTCTTGTAGTTTCTTCAGAACACACAAATTATCTGAAAATGTTTTTGAAGCAATAGACACAAAAACAGCTATAAATCCAAAACCTAATATGATAGACTCAAACTTTAAACTATATTTTGTGTAGATTTACAGGTCCTACTTGCCCAGCAAAAAGGGTTCGAATAGCTCTTGCACTTTTTTCGAAACTCACAAACAACTGTTCATGGGCTGAAAAGGCTTTTGGAGCAATAAAAACTTAAAAACTGCTATAACTCAAAAATGCAATAAGATAAGTTCAAACTTTAAAAGACATGTTGTTCAGATGTACAAGCCCCTCTTGCACAGAAAGTATGGCTTAGATATCTCTTGTAGTTTCTTCAGAACACACAAATTATCTGAAAATGCTTTTGAAGCAAACGACACAAAAACAGCTATAAATCCAAAACCTAATATGATAGACTCAAACTTTAAACTATATATTGTGTAGATTTACAGGTCCTACTTGCCCAGCAAAAAGGGTTCGAATAGCTCTTGCACTTTTTTCGAAACTCACAAACAACTGTTCATGGGCTGAAAAGGCTTTTGGAGCAATAAAAACTTAAAAACTGCTATAACTCAAAAATGCAATAAGATAAGTTCAAACTTTAAAAGACATGTTGTTCAGATGTACAAGCCCCTCTTGCACAGAAAGTATGGCTTAGATATCTCTTGTAGTTTCTTCAGAACACACAAATTATCTGAAAATGTTTTTGAAGCAATAGACACAAAAACAGCTATAAATCCAAAACCTAATATGATAGACTCAAACTTTAAACTATATTTTGTGTAGATTTACAGGTCCTACTTGCCCAGCAAAAAGGGTTCGAATAGCTCTTGCACTTTTTTCGAAACTCACAAACAACTGTTCATGGGCTGAAAAGGCTTTTGGAGCAATAAAAACTTAAAAACTGCTATAACTCAAAAATGCAATAAGATAAGTTCAAACTTTAAAAGACATGTTGTTCAGATGTACAAGCCCCTCTTTCACAGAAAGTATGGCTTAGATATCTCTTGTAGTTTTTTCAGAACACACAAATTATCTGAAAATGCTTTTGAAGCAAACGACACAAAAACAGCTATAAATCCAAAACCTAATATGATAGACTCAAACTTTAAACTATATATTGTGTAGATTTACAGGTCCTACTTGCCCAGCAAAAAGGGTTCGAATAGCTCTTGCACTTTTTTCGAAACTCACAAACAACTGTTCATGGGCTGAAAAGGCTTTTGGAGCAATAAAAACTTAAAAACTGCTATAACTCAAAAATGCAATAAGATAAGTTCAAACTTTAAAAGACATGTTGTTCAGATGTACAAGCCCCTCTTGCACAGAAAGTATGGCTTAGATATCTCTTGTAGTTTCTTCAGAACACACAAATTATCTGAAAATGCTTCAGAAGCAATAGACACAAAAACAGCTATAAATCCAAAACCTAATATGATAGACTCAAACTTTAAACTATATATTGTGTAGATTTACAGGTCCTACTTGCCCAGCAAAAAGGGTTCGAATAGCTCTTGCACTTTTTTCGAAACTCACAAACAACTGTTCATGGGCTGAAAAGGCTTTTGGAGCAATAAAAACTTAAAAACTGCTATAACTCAAAAATGCAATAAGATAAGTTCAAACTTTAAAAGACATGTTGTTCAGATGTACAAGCCCCTCTTGCACAGAAAGTATGGCTTAGATATCTCTTGTAGTTTCTTCAGAACACACAAATTATCTGAAAATGCTTCAGAAGCAATAGACACAAAAACAGCTATAAATCCAAAACCTAATATGATAGACTCAAACTTTAAACTATATATTGTGTAGATTTACAGGTCCTACTTGCCCAGCAAAAAGGGTTCGAATAGCTCTTGCACTTTTTTCGAAACTCACAAACAACTGTTCATGGGCTGAAAAGGCTTTTGGAGCAATAAAAACTTAAAAACTGCTATAACTCAAAAATGCAATAAGATAAGTTCAAACTTTAAAAGACATGTTGTTCAGATGTACAAGCCCCTCTTGCACAGAAAGTATGGCTTAGATATCTCTTGTAGTTTCTTCAGAACACACAAATTATCTGAAAATGCTTTTGAAGCAAACGACACAAAAACAGCTATAAATCCAAAACCTAATATGATAGACTCAAACTTTAAACTATATTTTGTGTAGATTTACAGGTCCTACTTGCCCAGCAAAAAGGGTTCGAATAGCTCTTGCACTTTTTTCGAAACTCACAAACAACTGTTCATGGGCTGAAAAGGCTTTTGGAGCAATAAAAACTTAAAAACTGCTATAACTCAAAAATGCAATAAGATAAGTTCAAACTTTAAAAGACATGTTGTTCAGATGTACAAGCCCCTCTTGCACAGAAAGTATGGCTTAGATATCTCTTGTAGTTTCTTCAGAACACACAAATTATCTGAAAATGCTTCAGAAGCAATAGACACAAAAACAGCTATAAATCCAAAACCTAATATGATAGACTCAAACTTTAAACTATATATTGTGTAGATTTACAGGTCCTACTTGCCCAGCAAAAAGGGTTCGAATAGCTCTTGCACTTTTTTCGAAACTCACAAACAACTGTTCATGGGCTGAAAAGGCTTTTGGAGCAATAAAAACTTAAAAACTGCTATAACTCAAAAATGCAATAAGATAAGTTCAAACTTTAAAAGACATGTTGTTCAGATGTACAAGCCCCTCTTGCACAGAAAGTATGGCTTAGATATCTCTTGTAGTTTCTTCAGAACACACAAATTATCTGAAAATGCTTTTGAAGCAAACGACACAAAAACAGCTATAAATCCAAAACCTAATATGATAGACTCAAACTTTAAACTATATATTGTGTAGATTTACAGGTCCTACTTGCCCAGCAAAAAGGGTTCGAATAGCTCTTGCACTTTTTTCGAAACTCACAAACAACTGTTCATGGGCTGAAAAGGCTTTTGGAGCAATACAAACTTAAAAACTACTATAACTCAAAAATGCAATAAGATAAGTTCAAACTTTAAAAGACATGTTGTTCAGATGTACAAGCCCCTCTTGCACAGAAAGTATGGCTTAGATATCTCTTGTAGTTTCTTCAGAACACACAAATTATCTGAAAATGCTTTTGAAGCAATAGACACAAAAACAGCTATAAATCCAAAACCTAATATGATAGACTCAAACTTTAAACTATATTTTGTGTAGATTTACAGGTCCTACTTGCCCAGCAAAAAGGGTTCGAATAGCTCTTGCACTTTTTTCGAAACTCACAAACAACTGTTCATGGGCTGAAAAGGCTTTTGGAGCAATAAAAACTTAAAAACTGCTATAACTCAAAAATGCAATAAGATAAGTTCAAACTTTAAAAGACATGTTGTTCAGATGTACAAGCCCCTCTTGCACAGAAAGTATGGCTTAGATATCTCTTGTAGTTTCTTCAGAACACACAAATTATCTGAAAATGTTTTTGAAGCAATAGACACAAAAACAGCTATAAATCCAAAACCTAATATGATAGACTCAAACTTTAAACTATATTTTGTGTAGATTTACAGGTCCTACTTGCCCAGCAAAAAGGGTTCGAATAGCTCTTGCACTTTTTTCGAAACTCACAAACAACTGTTCATGGGCTGAAAAGGCTTTTGGAGCAATAAAAACTTAAAAACTGCTATAACTCAAAAATGCAATAAGATAAGTTCAAACTTTAAAAGACATGTTGTTCAGATGTACAAGCCCCTCTTGCACAGAAAGTATGGCTTAGATATCTCTTGTAGTTTCTTCAGAACACACAAATTATCTGAAAATGCTTTTGAAGCAAACGACACAAAAACAGCTATAAATCCAAAACCTAATATGATAGACTCAAACTTTAAACTATATATTGTGTAGATTTACAGGTCCTACTTGCCCAGCAAAAAGGGTTCGAATAGCTCTTGCACTTTTTTCGAAACTCACAAACAACTGTTCATGGGCTGAAAAGGCTTTTGGAGCAATAAAAACTTAAAAACTGCTATAACTCAAAAATGCAATAAGATAAGTTCAAACTTTAAAAGACATGTTGTTCAGATGTACAAGCCCCTCTTGCACAGAAAGTATGGCTTAGATATCTCTTGTAGTTTCTTCAGAACACACAAATTATCTGAAAATGTTTTTGAAGCAATAGACACAAAAACAGCTATAAATCCAAAACCTAATATGATAGACTCAAACTTTAAACTATATTTTGTGTAGATTTACAGGTCCTACTTGCCCAGCAAAAAGGGTTCGAATAGCTCTTGCACTTTTTTCGAAACTCACAAACAACTGTTCATGGGCTGAAAAGGCTTTTGGAGCAATAAAAACTTAAAAACTGCTATAACTCAAAAATGCAATAAGATAAGTTCAAACTTTAAAAGACATGTTGTTCAGATGTACAAGCCCCTCTTTCACAGAAAGTATGGCTTAGATATCTCTTGTAGTTTTTTCAGAACACACAAATTATCTGAAAATGCTTTTGAAGCAAACGACACAAAAACAGCTATAAATCCAAAACCTAATATGATAGACTCAAACTTTAAACTATATATTGTGTAGATTTACAGGTCCTACTTGCCCAGCAAAAAGGGTTCGAATAGCTCTTGCACTTTTTTCGAAACTCACAAACAACTGTTCATGGGCTGAAAAGGCTTTTGGAGCAATAAAAACTTAAAAACTGCTATAACTCAAAAATGCAATAAGATAAGTTCAAACTTTAAAAGACATGTTGTTCAGATGTACAAGCCCCTCTTGCACAGAAAGTATGGCTTAGATATCTCTTGTAGTTTCTTCAGAACACACAAATTATCTGAAAATGCTTTTGAAGCAAACGACACAAAAACAGCTATAAATCCAAAACCTAATATGATAGACTCAAACTTTAAACTATATATTGTGTAGATTTACAGGTCCTACTTGCCCAGCAAAAAGGGTTCGAATAGCTCTTGCACTTTTTTCGAAACTCACAAACAACTGTTCATGGGCTGAAAAGGCTTTTGGAGCAATAAAAACTTAAAAACTGCTATAACTCAAAAATGCAATAAGATAAGTTCAAACTTTAAAAGACATGTTGTTCAGATGTACAAGCCCCTCTTGCACAGAAAGTATGGCTTAGATATCTCTTGTAGTTTCTTCAGAACACACAAATTATCTGAAAATGCTTCAGAAGCAATAGACACAAAAACAGCTATAAATCCAAAACCTAATATGATAGACTCAAACTTTAAACTATATATTGTGTAGATTTACAGGTCCTACTTGCCCAGCAAAAAGGGTTCGAATAGCTCTTGCACTTTTTTCGAAACTCACAAACAACTGTTCATGGGCTGAAAAGGCTTTTGGAGCAATAAAAACTTAAAAACTGCTATAACTCAAAAATGCAATAAGATAAGTTCAAACTTTAAAAGACATGTTGTTCAGATGTACAAGCCCCTCTTGCACAGAAAGTATGGCTTAGATATCTCTTGTAGTTTCTTCAGAACACACAAATTATCTGAAAATGCTTCAGAAGCAATAGACACAAAAACAGCTATAAATCCAAAACCTAATATGATAGACTCAAACTTTAAACTATATATTGTGTAGATTTACAGGTCCTACTTGCCCAGCAAAAAGGGTTCGAATAGCTCTTGCACTTTTTTCGAAACTCACAAACAACTGTTCATGGGCTGAAAAGGCTTTTGGAGCAATAAAAACTTAAAAACTGCTATAACTCAAAAATGCAATAAGATAAGTTCAAACTTTAAAAGACATGTTGTTCAGATGTACAAGCCCCTCTTGCACAGAAAGTATGGCTTAGATATCTCTTGTAGTTTCTTCAGAACACACAAATTATCTGAAAATGCTTTTGAAGCAAACGACACAAAAACAGCTATAAATCCAAAACCTAATATGATAGACTCAAACTTTAAACTATATTTTGTGTAGATTTACAGGTCCTACTTGCCCAGCAAAAAGGGTTCGAATAGCTCTTGCACTTTTTTCGAAACTCACAAACAACTGTTCATGGGCTGAAAAGGCTTTTGGAGCAATAAAAACTTAAAAACTGCTATAACTCAAAAATGCAATAAGATAAGTTCAAACTTTAAAAGACATGTTGTTCAGATGTACAAGCCCCTCTTGCACAGAAAGTATGGCTTAGATATCTCTTGTAGTTTCTTCAGAACACACAAATTATCTGAAAATGCTTCAGAAGCAATAGACACAAAAACAGCTATAAATCCAAAACCTAATATGATAGACTCAAACTTTAAACTATATATTGTGTAGATTTACAGGTCCTACTTGCCCAGCAAAAAGGGTTCGAATAGCTCTTGCACTTTTTTCGAAACTCACAAACAACTGTTCATGGGCTGAAAAGGCTTTTGGAGCAATAAAAACTTAAAAACTGCTATAACTCAAAAATGCAATAAGATAAGTTCAAACTTTAAAAGACATGTTGTTCAGATGTACAAGCCCCTCTTGCACAGAAAGTATGGCTTAGATATCTCTTGTAGTTTCTTCAGAACACACAAATTATCTGAAAATGCTTTTGAAGCAAACGACACAAAAACAGCTATAAATCCAAAACCTAATATGATAGACTCAAACTTTAAACTATATATTGTGTAGATTTACAGGTCCTACTTGCCCAGCAAAAAGGGTTCGAATAGCTCTTGCACTTTTTTCGAAACTCACAAACAACTGTTCATGGGCTGAAAAGGCTTTTGGAGCAATACAAACTTAAAAACTACTATAACTCAAAAATGCAATAAGATAAGTTCAAACTTTAAAAGACATGTTGTTCAGATGTACAAGCCCCTCTTGCACAGAAAGTATGGCTTAGATATCTCTTGTAGTTTCTTCAGAACACACAAATTATCTGAAAATGCTTTTGAAGCAATAGACACAAAAACAGCTATAAATCCAAAACCTAATATGATAGACTCAAACTTTAAACTATATTTTGTGTAGATTTACAGGTCCTACTTGCCCAGCAAAAAGGGTTCGAATAGCTCTTGCACTTTTTTCGAAACTCACAAACAACTGTTCATGGGCTGAAAAGGCTTTTGGAGCAATAAAAACTTAAAAACTGCTATAACTCAAAAATGCAATAAGATAAGTTCAAACTTTAAAAGACATGTTGTTCAGATGTACAAGCCCCTCTTGCACAGAAAGTATGGCTTAGATATCTCTTGTAGTTTCTTCAGAACACACAAATTATCTGAAAATGCTTTTGAAGCAATAGACACAAAAACAGCTATAAATCCAAAACCTAATATGATAGACTCAAACTTTAAACTATATATTGTGTAGATTTACAGGTCCTACTTGCCCAGCAAAAAGGGTTCGAATAGCTCTTGCACTTTTTTCGAAACTCACAAACAACTGTTCATGGGCTGAAAAGGCTTTTGGAGCAATAAAAACTTAAAAACTGCTATAACTCAAAAATGCAATAAGATAAGTTCAAACTTTAAAAAACATGTTGTTCAGATGTACAAGCCCCTCTTGCACAGAAAGTATGGCTTAGATATCTCTTGTAGTTTCTTCAGAACACACAAATTATCTGAAAATGCTTCAGAAGCAATAGACACAAAAACAGCTATAAATCCAAAACCTAATATGATAGACTCAAACTTTAAACTATATATTGTGTAGATTTACAGGTCCTACTTGCCCAGCAAAAAGGGTTCGAATAGCTCTTGCACTTTTTTCGAAACTCACAAACAACTGTTCATGGGCTGAAAAGGCTTTTGGAGCAATAAAAACTTAAAAACTGCTATAACTCAAAAATGCAATAAGATAAGTTCAAACTTTAAAAGACATGTTGTTCAGATGTACAAGCCCCTCTTGCACAGAAAGTATGGCTTAGATATCTCTTGTAGTTTCTTCAGAACACACAAATTATCTGAAAATGCTTTTGAAGCAAACGACACAAAAACAGCTATAAATCCAAAACCTAATATGATAGACTCAAACTTTAAACTATATATTGTGTAGATTTACAGGTCCTACTTGCCCAGCAAAAAGGGTTCGAATAGCTCTTGCACTTTTTTCGAAACTCACAAACAACTGTTCATGGGCTGAAAAGGCTTTTGGAGCAATACAAACTTAAAAACTACTATAACTCAAAAATGCAATAAGATAAGTTCAAACTTTAAAAGACATGTTGTTCAGATGTACAAGCCCCTCTTGCACAGAAAGTATGGCTTAGATATCTCTTGTAGTTTCTTCAGAACACACAAATTATCTGAAAATGCTTTTGAAGCAATAGACACAAAAACAGCTATAAATCCAAAACCTAATATGATAGACTCAAACTTTAAACTATATTTTGTGTAGATTTACAGGTCCTACTTGCCCAGCAAAAAGGGTTCGAATAGCTCTTGCACTTTTTTCGAAACTCACAAACAACTGTTCATGGGCTGAAAAGGCTTTTGGAGCAATAAAAACTTAAAAACTGCTATAACTCAAAAATGCAATAAGATAAGTTCAAACTTTAAAAGACATGTTGTTCAGATGTACAAGCCCCTCTTGCACAGAAAGTATGGCTTAGATATCTCTTGTAGTTTCTTCAGAACACACAAATTATCTGAAAATGCTTTTGAAGCAATAGACACAAAAACAGCTATAAATCCAAAACCTAATATGATAGACTCAAACTTTAAACTATATATTGTGTAGATTTACAGGTCCTACTTGCCCAGCAAAAAGGGTTCGAATAGCTCTTGCACTTTTTTCGAAACTCACAAACAACTGTTCATGGGCTGAAAAGGCTTTTGGAGCAATAAAAACTTAAAAACTGCTATAACTCAAAAATGCAATAAGATAAGTTCAAACTTTAAAAAACATGTTGTTCAGATGTACAAGCCCCTCTTGCACAGAAAGTATGGCTTAGATATCTCTTGTAGTTTCTTCAGAACACACAAATTATCTGAAAATGCTTCAGAAGCAATAGACACAAAAACAGCTATAAATCCAAAACCTAATATGATAGACTCAAACTTTAAACTATATATTGTGTAGATTTACAGGTCCTACTTGCCCAGCAAAAAGGGTTCGAATAGCTCTTGCACTTTTTTCGAAACTCACAAACAACTGTTCATGGGCTGAAAAGGCTTTTGGAGCAATAAAAACTTAAAAACTGCTATAACTCAAAAATGCAATAAGATAAGTTCAAACTTTAAAAAACATGTTGTTCAGATGTACAAGCCCCTCTTGCACAGAAAGTATGGCTTAGATATCTCTTGTAGTTTCTTCAGAACACACAAATTATCTGAAAATGCTTCAGAAGCAATAGACACAAAAACAGCTATAAATCCAAAACCTAATATGATAGACTCAAACTTTAAACTATATATTGTGTAGATTTACAGGTCCTACTTGCCCAGCAAAAAGGGTTCGAATAGCTCTTGCACTTTTTTCGAAACTCACAAACAACTGTTCATGGGCTGAAAAGGCTTTTGGAGCAATAAAAACTTAAAAACTGCTATAACTCAAAAATGCAATAAGATAAGTTCAAACTTTAAAAGACATGTTGTTCAGATGTACAAGCCCCTCTTGCACAGAAAGTATGGCTTAGATATATCTTGTAGTTTCTTCAGAACACACAAATTATCTGAAAATGCTTCAGAAGCAATAGACACAAACACAGCTATAAATCCAAAACCTAATATGATAGACTCAAACTTTAAACTATATATTGTGTAGATTTACAGGTCCTACTTGCCCAGCAAAAAGGGTTCGAATAGCTCTTGCACTTTTTTCGAAACTCACAAACAACTGTTCATGGGCTGAAAAGGCTTTTGGAGCAATAAAAACTTAAAAACTGCTATAACTCAAAAATGCAATAAGATAAGTTCAAACTTTAAAAGACATGTTGTTCAGATGTACAAGCCCCTCTTGCACAGAAAGTATGGCTTAGATATCTCTTGTAGTTTCTTCAGAACACACAAATTATCTGAAAATGCTTTTGAAGCAAACGACACAAAAACAGCTATAAATCCAAAACCTAATATGATAGACTCAAACTTTAAACTATATATTGTGTAGATTTACAGGTCCTACTTGCCCAGCAAAAAGGGTTTGAATAGCTCTTGCACTTTTTTCGAAACTCACAAACAACTGTTCATGGGCTGAAAAGGCTTTTGGAGCAATAAAAACTTAAAAACTGCTATAACTCAAAAATGCAATAAGATAAGTTCAAACTTTAAAAGACATGTTGTTCAGATGTACAAGCCCCTCTTGCACAGAAAGTATGGCTTAGATATCTCTTGTAGTTTCTTCAGAACACACAAATTATCTGAAAATGTTTTTGAAGCAATAGACACAAAAACAGCTATAAATCCAAAACCTAATATGATAGACTCAAACTTTAAACTATATTTTGTGTAGATTTACAGGTCCTACTTGCCCAGCAAAAAGGGTTCGAATAGCTCTTGCACTTTTTTCGAAACTCACAAACAACTGTTCATGGGCTGAAAAGGCTTTTGGAGCAATAAAAACTTAAAAACTGCTATAACTCAAAAATGCAATAAGATAAGTTCAAACTTTAAAAGACATGTTGTTCAGATGTACAAGCCCCTCTTTCACAGAAAGTATGGCTTAGATATCTCTTGTAGTTTCTTCAGAACACACAAATTATCTGAAAATGCTTTTGAAGCAAACGACACAAAAACAGCTATAAATCCAAAACCTAATATGATAGACTCAAACTTTAAACTATATTTTGTGTAGATTTACAGGTCCTACTTGCCCAGCAAAAAGGGTTCGAATAGCTCTTGCACTTTTTTCGAAACTCACAAACAACTGTTCATGGGCTGAAAAGGCTTTTGGAGCAATAAAAACTTAAAAACTGCTATAACTCAAAAATGCAATAAGATAAGTTCAAACTTTAAAAGACATGTTGTTCAGATGTACAAGCCCCTCTTTCACAGAAAGTATGGCTTAGATATCTCTTGTAGTTTCTTCAGAACACACAAATTATCTGAAAATGCTTTTGAAGCAAACGACACAAAAACAGCTATAAATCCAAAACCTAATATGATAGACTCAAACTTTAAACTATATATTGTGTAGATTTACAGGTCCTACTTGCCCAGCAAAAAGGGTTCGAATAGCTCTTGCACTTTTTTCGAAACTCACAAACAACTGTTCATGGGCTGAAAAGGCTTTTGGAGCAATAAAAACTTAAAAACTGCTATAACTCAAAAATGCAATAAGATAAGTTCAAACTTTAAAAGACATGTTGTTCAGATGTACAAGCCCCTCTTGCACAGAAAGTATGGCTTAGATATCTCTTGTAGTTTCTTCAGAACACACAAATTATCTGAAAATGCTTTTGAAGCAATAGACACAAAAACAGCTATAAATCCAAAACCTAATATGATAGACTCAAACTTTAAACTATATTTTGTGTAAATTTACAGGTCCTACTTGCCCAGCAAAAAGGGTTCGAATAGCTCTTGCACTTTTTTCGAAACTCACAAACAACTGTTCATGGGCTGAAAAGGCTTTTGGAGCAATAAAAACTTAAAAACTGCTATAACTCAAAAATGCAATAAGATAAGTTCAAACTTTAAAAGACATGTTGTTCAGATGTACAAGCCCCTCTTGCACAGAAAGTATGGCTTAGATATCTCTTGTAGTTTCTTCAGAACACACAAATTATCTGAAAATGCTTTTGAAGCAATAGACACAAAAACAGCTATAAATCCAAAACCTAATATGATAGACTCAAACTTTAAACTATATATTGTGTAGATTTACAGGTCCTACTTGCCCAGCAAAAAGGGTTCGAATAGCTCTTGCACTTTTTTCGAAACTCACAAACAACTGTTCATGGGCTGAAAAGGCTTTTGGAGCAATAAAAACTTAAAAACTGCTATAACTCAAAAATGCAATAAGATAAGTTCAAACTTTAAAAGACATGTTGTTCAGATGTACAAGCCCCTCTTGCACAGAAAGTATGGCTTAGATATCTCTTGTAGTTTCTTCAGAACACACAAATTATCTGAAAATGCTTCAGAAGCAAACGACACAAAAACAGCTATAAATCCAAAACCTAATATGATAGACTCAAACTTTAAACTATATATTGTGTAGATTTACAGGTCCTACTTGCCCAGCAAAAAGGGTTCGAATAGCTCTTGCACTTTTTTCGAAACTCACAAACAACTGTTCATGGGCTGAAAAGGCTTTTGGAGCAATAAAAACTTAAAAACTGCTATAACTCAAAAATGCAATAAGATAAGTTCAAACTTTAAAAGACATGTTGTTCAGATGTACAAGCCCCTCTTGCACAGAAAGTATGGCTTAGATATCTCTTGTAGTTTCTTCAGAACACACAAATTATCTGAAAATGCTTCAGAAGCAATAGACACAAAAACAGCTATAAATCCAAAACCTAATATGATAGACTCAAACTTTAAACTATATATTGTGTAGATTTACAGGTCCTACTTGCCCAGCAAAAAGGGTTCGAATAGCTCTTGCACTTTTTTCGAAACTCACAAACAACTGTTCATGGGCTGAAAAGGCTTTTGGAGCAATAAAAACTTAAAAACTGCTATAACTCAAAAATGCAATAAGATAAGTTCAAACTTTAAAAGACATGTTGTTCAGATGTACAAGCCCCTCTTGCACAGAAAGTATGGCTTAGATATCTCTTGTAGTTTCTTCAGAACACACAAATTATCTGAAAATGCTTTTGAAGCAAACGACACAAAAACAGCTATAAATCCAAAACCTAATATGATAGACTCAAACTTTAAACTATATATTGTGTAGATTTACAGGTCCTACTTGCCCAGCAAAAAGGGTTCGAATAGCTCTTGCACTTTTTTCGAAACTCACAAACAACTGTTCATGGGCTGAAAAGGCTTTTGGAGCAATAAAAACTTAAAAACTGCTATAACTCAAAAATGCAATAAGATAAGTTCAAACTTTAAAAGACATGTTGTTCAGATGTACAAGCCCCTCTTGCACAGAAAGTATGGCTTAGATATCTCTTGTAGTTTATTCAGAACACACAAATTATCTGAAAATGTTTTTGAAGCAATAGACACAAAAACAGCTATAAATCCAAAACCTAATATGATAGACTCAAACTTTAAACTATATTTTGTGTAGATTTACAGGTCCTACTTGCCCAGCAAAAAGGGTTCGAATAGCTCTTGCACTTTTTTCGAAACTCACAAACAACTGTTCATGGGCTGAAAAGGCTTTTGGAGCAATAAAAACTTAAAAACTGCTATAACTCAAAAATGCAATAAGATAAGTTCAAACTTTAAAAGACATGTTGTTCAGATGTACAAGCCCCTCTTTCACAGAAAGTATGGCTTAGATATCTCTTGTAGTTTCTTCAGAACACACAAATTATCTGAAAATGCTTTTGAAGCAAACGACACAAAAACAGCTATAAATCCAAAACCTAATATGATAGACTCAAACTTTAAACTATATATTGTGTAGATTTACAGGTCCTACTTGCCCAGCAAAAAGGGTTCGAATAGCTCTTGCACTTTTTTCGAAACTCACAAACAACTGTTCATGGGCTGAAAAGGCTTTTGGAGCAATAAAAACTTAAAAACTGCTATAACTCAAAAATGCAATAAGATAAGTTCAAACTTTAAAAGACATGTTGTTCAGATGTACAAGCCCCTCTTGCACAGAAAGTATGGCTTAGATATCTCTTGTAGTTTCTTCAGAACACACAAATTATCTGAAAATGCTTTCAGAAGCAATAGACACAAAAACAGCTATAAATCCAAAACCTAATATGATAGACTCAAACTTTAAACTATATATTGTGTAGATTTACAGGTCCTACTTGCCCAGCAAAAAGGGTTCGAATAGCTCTTGCACTTTTTTCGAAACTCACAAACAACTGTTCATGGGCTGAAAAGGCTTTTGGAGCAATAAAAACTTAAAAACTGCTATAACTCAAAAATGCAATAAGATAAGTTCAAACTTTAAAAGACATGTTGTTCAGATGTACAAGCCCCTCTTGCACAGAAAGTATGGCTTAGATATCTCTTGTAGTTTCTTCAGAACACACAAATTATCTGAAAATGCTTTTGAAGCAAACGACACAAAAACAGCTATAAATCCAAAACCTAATATGATAGACTCAAACTTTAAACTATATTTTGTGTAGATTTACAGGTCCTACTTGCCCAGCAAAAAGGGTTCGAATAGCTCTTGCACTTTTTTCGAAACTCACAAACAACTGTTCATGGGCTGAAAAGGCTTTTGGAGCAATAAAAACTTAAAAACTGCTATAACTCAAAAATGCAATAAGATAAGTTCAAACTTTAAAAGACATGTTGTTCAGATGTACAAGCCCCTCTTGCAGAGAAAGTATGGCTTAGATATCTCTTGTAGTTTCTTCAGAACACACAAATTATCTGAAAATGCTTTTGAAGCAAACGACACAAAAACAGCTATAAATCCAAAACCTAATATGATAGACTCAAACTTTAAACTATATATTGTGTAGATTTACAGGTCCTACTTGCCCAGCAAAAAGGGTTCGAATAGCTCTTGCACTTTTTTCGAAACTCACAAACAACTGTTCATGGGCTGAAAAGGCTTTTGGAGCAATAAAAACTTAAAAACTGCTATAACTCAAAAATGCAATAAGATAAGTTCAAACTTTAAAAGACATGTTGTTCAGATGTACAAGCCCCTCTTGCACAGAAAGTATGGCTTAGATATCTCTTGTAGTTTCTTCAGAACACACAAATTATCTGAAAATGCTTTTGAAGCAAACGACACAAAAACAGCTATAAATCCAAAACCTAATATGATAGACTCAAACTTTAAACTATATTTTGTGTAGATTTACAGGTCCTACTTGCCCAGCAAAAAGGGTTCGAATAGCTCTTGCACTTTTTTCGAAACTCACAAACAACTGTTCATGGGCTGAAAAGGCTTTTGGAGCAATAAAAACTTAAAAACTGCTATAACTCAAAAATGCAATAAGATAAGTTCAAACTTTAAAAGACATGTTGTTCAGATGTACAAGCCCCTCTTGCACAGAAAGTATGGCTTAGATATCTCTTGTAGTTTCTTCAGAACACACAAATTATCTGAAAATGCTTTTGAAGCAAACGACACAAAAACAGCTATAAATCCAAAACCTAATATGATAGACTCAAACTTTAAACTATATATTGTGTAGATTTACAGGTCCTACTTGCCCAGCAAAAAGGGTTCGAATAGCTCTTGCACTTTTTTCGAAACTCACAAACAACTGTTCATGGGCTGAAAAGGCTTTTGGAGCAATAAAAACTTAAAAACTGCTATAACTAAAAAATGCAATAAGATAAGTTCAAACTTTAAAAGACATGTTGTTCAGATGTACAAGCCCCTCTTGCACAGAAAGTATGGCTTAGATATCTCTTGTAGTTTCTTCAGAACACACAAATTATCTGAAAATGCTTTTGAAGCAATAGACACAAAAACAGCTATAAATCCAAAACCTAATATGATAGACTCAAACTTTAAACTATATATTGTGTAGATTTACAGGTCCTACTTGCCCAGCAAAAAGGGTTCGAATAGCTCTTGCACTTTTTTCGAAACTCACAAACAACTGTTCATGGGCTGAAAAGGCTTTTGGAGCAATAAAAACTTAAAAACTGCTATAACTCAAAAATGCAATAAGATAAGTTCAAACTTTAAAAGACATGTTGTTCAGATGTACAAGCCCCTCTTGCACAGAAAGTATGGCTTAGATATCTCTTGTAGTTTCTTCAGAACACACAAATTATCTGAAAATGCTTTTGAAGCAATATACACAAAAACAGCTATAAATCCAAAACCTAATATGATAGACTCAAACTTTAAACTATATTTTGTGTAGATTTACAGGTCCTACTTGCCCAGCAAAAAGGGTTCGAATAGCTCTTGCACTTTTTTCGAAACTCACAAACAACTGTTCATGGGCTGAAAAGGCTTTTGGAGCAATAAAAACTTAAAAACTGCTATAACTCAAAAATGCAATAAGATAAGTTCAAACTTTAAAAGACATGTTGTTCAGATGTACAAGCCCCTCTTGCACAGAAAGTATGGCTTAGATATCTCTTGTAGTTTCTTCAGAACACACAAATTATCTGAAAATGCTTTTGAAGCAAACGACACAAAAACAGCTATAAATCCAAAACCTAATATGATAGACTCAAACTTTAAACTATATTTTGTGTAGATTTACAGGTCCTACTTGCCCAGCAAAAAGGGTTCGAATAGCTCTTGCACTTTTTTCGAAACTCACAAACAACTGTTCATGGGCTGAAAAGGCTTTTGGAGCAATAAAAACTTAAAAACTGCTATAACTCAAAAATGCAATAAGATAAGTTCAAACTTTAAAAGACATGTTGTTCAGATGTACAAGCCCCTCTTGCACAGAAAGTATGGCTTAGATATCTCTTGTAGTTTCTTCAGAACACACAAATTATCTGAAAATGCTTTTGAAGCAAACGACACAAAAACAGCTATAAATCCAAAACCTAATATGATAGACTCAAACTTTAAACTATATATTGTGTAGATTTACAGGTCCTACTTGCCCAGCAAAAAGGGTTCGAATAGCTCTTGCACTTTTTTCGAAACTCACAAACAACTGTTCATGGGCTGAAAAGGCTTTTGGAGCAATAAAAACTTAAAAACTGCTATAACTCAAAAATGCAATAAGATAAGTTCAAACTTTAAAAGACATGTTGTTCAGATGTACAAGCCCCTCTTGCACAGAAAGTATGGCTTAGATATCTCTTGTAGTTTCTTCAGAACACACAAATTATCTGAAAATGCTTTTGAAGCAAACGACACAAAAACAGCTATAAATCCAAAACCTAATATGATAGACTCAAACTTTAAACTATATATTGTGTAGATTTACAGGTCCTACTTGCCCAGCAAAAAGGGTTCGAATAGCTCTTGCACTTTTTTCGAAACTCACAAACAACTGTTCATGGGCTGAAAAGGCTTTTGGAGCAATAAAAACTTAAAAACTGCTATAACTCAAAAATGCAATAAGATAAGTTCAAACTTTAAAAGACATGTTGTTCAGATGTACAAGCCCCTCTTGCACAGAAAGTATGGCTTAGATATCTCTTGTAGTTTCTTCAGAACACACAAATTATCTGAAAATGCTTTTGAAGCAATAGACATGAAACACAGCTATAAATCCAAAACCTAATATGATAGACTCAAACTTTAAACTATATTTTGTGTAGATTTACAGGTCCTACTTGCCCAGCAAAAAGGGTTCGAATAGCTCTTGCACTTTTTTCGAAACTCACAAACAACTGTTCATGGGCTGAAAAGGCTTTTGGAGCAATAAAAACTTAAAAACTGCTATAACTCAAAAATGCAATAAGATAAGTTCAAACTTTAAAAGACATGTTGTTCAGATGTACAAGCCCCTCTTGCACAGAAAGTATGGCTTAGATATCTCTTGTAGTTTCTTCAGAACACACAAATTATCTGAAAATGCTTCAGAAGCAATAGACACAAACACAGCTATAAATCGAAAACCTAATATGATAGACTCAAACTTTAAACTATATATTGTGTAGATTTACAGGTCCTACTTGCCCAGCAAAAAGGGTTCGAATAGCTCTTGCACTTTTTTCGAAACTCACAAACAACTGTTCATGGGCTGAAAAGGCTTTTGGAGCAATAAAAACTTAAAAACTGCTATAACTCAAAAATGCAATAAGATAAGTTCAAACTTTAAAAGACATGTTGTTCAGATGTACAAGCCCCTCTTGCACAGAAAGTATGGCTTAGATATCTCTTGTAGTTTCTTCAGAACACACAAATTATCTGAAAATGCTTTTGAAGCAATAGACACAAAAACAGCTATAAATCCAAAACCTAATATGATAGACTCAAACTTTAAACTATATATTGTGTAGATTTACAGGTCCTACTTGCCCAGCAAAAAGGGTTCGAATAGCTCTTGCACTTTTTTCGAAACTCACAAACAACTGTTCATGGGCTGAAAAGGCTTTTGGAGCAATAAAAACTTAAAAACTGCTATAACTCAAAAATGCAATAAGATAAGTTCAAACTTTAAAAGACATGTTGTTCAGATGTACAAGCCCCTCTTGCACAGAAAGTATGGCTTAGATATCTCTTGTAGTTTCTTCAGAACACACAAATTATCTGAAAATGCTTTTGAAGCAAACGACACAAAAACAGCTATAAATCCAAAACCTAATATGATAGACTCAAACTTTAAACTATATATTGTGTAGATTTACAGGTCCTACTTGCCCAGCAAAAAGGGTTCGAATAGCTCTTGCACTTTTTTCGAAACTCACAAACAACTGTTCATGGGCTGAAAAGGCTTTTGGAGCAATAAAAACTTAAAAACTGCTATAACTCAAAAATGCAATAAGATAAGTTCAAACTTTAAAAGACATGTTGTTCAGATGTACAAGCCCCTCTTGCACAGAAAGTATGGCTTAGATATCTCTTGTAGTTTCTTCAGAACACACAAATTATCTGAAAATGCTTTTGAAGCAAACGACACAAAAACAGCTATAAATCCAAAACCTAATATGATAGACTCAAACTTTAAACTATATATTGTGTAGATTTACAGGTCCTACTTGCCCAGCAAAAAGGGTTCGAATAGCTCTTGCACTTTTTTCGAAACTCACAAACAACTGTTCATGGGCTGAAAAGGCTTTTGGAGCAATAAAAACTTAAAAACTGCTATAACTCAAAAATGCAATAAGATAAGTTCAAACTTTAAAAAACATGTTGTTCAGATGTACAAGCCCCTCTTGCACAGAAAGTATGGCTTAGATATCTCTTGTAGTTTCTTCAGAACACACAAATTATCTGAAAATGCTTTTGAAGCAAACGACACAAAAACAGCTATAAATCCAAAACCTAATATGATAGACTCAAACTTTAAACTATATATTGTGTAGATTTACAGGTCCTACTTGCCCAGCAAAAAGGGTTCGAATAGCTCTTGCACTTTTTTCGAAACTCACAAACAACTGTTCATGGGCTGAAAAGGCTTTTGGAGCAATAAAAACTTAAAAACTACTATAACTCAAAAATGCAATAAGATAAGTTCAAACTTTAAAAGACATGTTGTTCAGATGTACAAGCCCCTCTTGCACAGAAAGTATGGCTTAGATATCTCTTGTAGTTTCTTCAGAACACACAAATTATCTGAAAATGCTTTTGAAGCAATATACACAAAAACAGCTATAAATCCAAAACCTAATATGATAGACTCAAACTTTAAACTATATTTTGTGTAGATTTACAGGTCCTACTTGCCCAGCAAAAAGGGTTCGAATAGCTCTTGCACTTTTTTCGAAACTCACAAACAACTGTTCATGGGCTGAAAAGGCTTTTGGAGCAATAAAAACTTAAAAACTGCTATAACTCAAAAATGCAATAAGATAAGTTCAAACTTTAAAAGAAATGTTGTTCAGATGTACAAGCCCCTCTTTCACAGAAAGTATGGCTTAGATATCTCTTGTAGTTTCTTCAGAACACACAAATTATCTGAAAATGCTTCAGAAGCAATAGACACAAAAACAGCTATAAATCCAAAACCTAATATGATAGACTCAAACTTTAAACTATATATTGTGTAGATTTACAGGTCCTACTTGCCCAGCAAAAAGGGTTCGAATAGCTCTTGCACTTTTTTCGAAACTCACAAACAACTGTTCATGGGCTGAAAAGGCTTTTGGAGCAATAAAAACTTAAAAACTGCTATAACTCAAAAATGCAATAAGATAAGTTCAAACTTTAAAAGACATGTTGTTCAGATGTACAAGCCCCTCTTGCACAGAAAGTATGGCTTAGATATCTCTTGTAGTTTCTTCAGAACACACAAATTATCTGAAAATGCTTTTGAAGCAAACGACACAAAAACAGCTATAAATCCAAAACCTAATATGATAGACTCAAACTTTAAACTATATATTGTGTAGATTTACAGGTCCTACTTGCCCAGCAAAAAGGGTTCGAATAGCTCTTGCACTTTTTTCGAAACTCACAAACAACTGTTCATGGGCTGAAAAGGCTTTTGGAGCAATAAAAACTTAAAAACTGCTATAACTCAAAAATGCAATAAGATAAGTTCAAACTTTAAAAGACATGTTGTTCAGATGTACAAGCCCCTCTTGCACAGAAAGTATGGCTTAGATATCTCTTGTAGTTTCTTCAGAACACACAAATTATCTGAAAATGCTTTTGAAGCAATAGACACAAAAACAGCTATAAATCCAAAACCTAATATGATAGACTCAAACTTTAAACTATATATTGTGTAGATTTACAGGTCCTACTTGCCCAGCAAAAAGGGTTCGAATAGCTCTTGCACTTTTTTCGAAACTCACAAACAACTGTTCATGGGCTGAAAAGGCTTTTGGAGCAATAAAAACTTAAAAACTGCTATAACTCAAAAATGCAATAAGATAAGTTCAAACTTTAAAAGACATGTTGTTCAGATGTACAAGCCCCTCTTGCACAGAAAGTATGGCTTAGATATCTCTTGTAGTTTCTTCAGAACACACAAATTATCTGAAAATGCTTTTGAAGCAAACGACACAAAAACAGCTATAAATCCAAAACCTAATATGATAGACTCAAACTTTAAACTATATATTGTGTAGATTTACAGGTCCTACTTGCCCAGCAAAAAGGGTTCGAATAGCTCTTGCACTTTTTTCGAAACTCACAAACAACTGTTCATGGGCTGAAAAGGCTTTTGGAGCAATAAAAACTTAAAAACTGCTATAACTCAAAAATGCAATAAGATAAGTTCAAACTTTAAAAGACATGTTGTTCAGATGTACAAGCCCCTCTTGCACAGAAAGTATGGCTTAGATATCTCTTGTAGTTTCTTCAGAACACACAAATTATCTGAAAATGCTTTTGAAGCAATAGACACAAAAACAGCTATAAATCCAAAACCTAATATGATAGACTCAAACTTTAAACTATATATTGTGTAGATTTACAGGTCCTACTTGCCCAGCAAAAAGGGTTCGAATAGCTCTTGCACTTTTTTCGAAACTCACAAACAACTGTTCATGGGCTGAAAAGGCTTTTGGAGCAATAAAAACTTAAAAACTGCTATAACTCAAAAATGCAATAAGATAAGTTCAAACTTTAAAAAACATGTTGTTCAGATGTACAAGCCCCTCTTGCACAGAAAGTATGGCTTAGATATCTCTTGTAGTTTCTTCAGAACACACAAATTATCTGAAAATGCTTCAGAAGCAATAGACACAAAAACAGCTATAAATCCAAAACCTAATATGATAGACTCAAACTTTAAACTATATATTGTGTAGATTTACAGGTCCTACTTGCCCAGCAAAAAGGGTTCGAATAGCTCTTGCACTTTTTTCGAAACTCACAAACAACTGTTCATGGGCTGAAAAGGCTTTTGGAGCAATAAAAACTTAAAAACTGCTATAACTCAAAAATGCAATAAGATAAGTTCAAACTTTAAAAGACATGTTGTTCAGATGTACAAGCCCCTCTTGCACAGAAAGTATGGCTTAGATATATCTTGTAGTTTCTTCAGAACACACAAATTATCTGAAAATGCTTCAGAAGCAATAGACACAAACACAGCTATAAATCCAAAACCTAATATGATAGACTCAAACTTTAAACTATATATTGTGTAGATTTACAGGTCCTACTTGCCCAGCAAAAAGGGTTCGAATAGCTCTTGCACTTTTTTCGAAACTCACAAACAACTGTTCATGGGCTGAAAAGGCTTTTGGAGCAATAAAAACTTAAAAACTGCTATAACTCAAAAATGCAATAAGATAAGTTCAAACTTTAAAAGACATGTTGTTCAGATGTACAAGCCCCTCTTGCACAGAAAGTATGGCTTAGATATCTCTTGTAGTTTCTTCAGAACACACAAATTATCTGAAAATGCTTTTGAAGCAAACGACACAAAAACAGCTATAAATCCAAAACCTAATATGATAGACTCAAACTTTAAACTATATATTGTGTAGATTTACAGGTCCTACTTGCCCAGCAAAAAGGGTTCGAATAGCTCTTGCACTTTTTTCGAAACTCACAAACAACTGTTCATGGGCTGAAAAGGCTTTTGGAGCAATAAAAACTTAAAAACTGCTATAACTCAAAAATGCAATAAGATAAGTTCAAACTTTAAAAGACATGTTGTTCAGATGTACAAGCCCCTCTTGCACAGAAAGTATGGCTTAGATATCTCTTGTAGTTTCTTCAGAACACACAAATTATCTGAAAATGCTTCAGAAGCAATAGACACAAAAACAGCTATAAATCCAAAACCTAATATGATAGACTCAAACTTTAAACTATATTTTGTGTAGATTTACAGGTCCTACTTGCCCAGCAAAAAGGGTTCGAATAGCTCTTGCACTTTTTTCGAAACTCACAAACAACTGTTCATGGGCTGAAAAGGCTTTTGGAGCAATAAAAACTTAAAAACTGCTATAACTCAAAAATGCAATAAGATAAGTTCAAACTTTAAAAGACATGTTGTTCAGATGTACAAGCCCCTCTTTCACAGAAAGTATGGCTTAGATATCTCTTGTAGTTTCTTCAGAACACACAAATTATCTGAAAATGCTTTTGAAGCAAACGACACAAAAACAGCTATAAATCCAAAACCTAATATGATAGACTCAAACTTTAAACTATATATTGTGTAGATTTACAGGTCCTACTTGCCCAGCAAAAAGGGTTCGAATAGCTCTTGCACTTTTTTCGAAACTCACAAACAACTGTTCATGGGCTGAAAAGGCTTTTGGAGCAATAAAAACTTAAAAACTGCTATAACTCAAAAATGCAATAAGATAAGTTCAAACTTTAAAAGACATGTTGTTCAGATGTACAAGCCCCTCTTGCACAGAAAGTATGGCTTAGATATCTCTTGTAGTTTCTTCAGAACACACAAATTATCTGAAAATGCTTTTGAAGCAATAGACACAAAAACAGCTATAAATCCAAAACCTAATATGATAGACTCAAACTTTAAACTATATATTGTGTAGATTTACAGGTCCTACTTGCCCAGCAAAAAGGGTTCGAATAGCTCTTGCACTTTTTTCGAAACTCACAAACAACTGTTCATGGGCTGAAAAGGCTTTTGGAGCAATAAAAACTTAAAAACTGCTATAACTCAAAAATGCAATAAGATAAGTTCAAACTTTAAAAGACATGTTGTTCAGATGTACAAGCCCCTCTTGCACAGAAAGTATGGCTTAGATATCTCTTGTAGTTTCTTCAGAACACACAAATTATCTGAAAATGCTTCAGAAGCAATAGACACAAAAACAGCTATAAATCCAAAACCTAATATGATAGACTCAAACTTTAAACTATATATTGTGTAGATTTACAGGTCCTACTTGCCCAGCAAAAAGGGTTCGAATAGCTCTTGCACTTTTTTCGAAACTCACAAACAACTGTTCATGGGCTGAAAAGGCTTTTGGAGCAATAAAAACTTAAAAACTGCTATAACTCAAAAATGCAATAAGATAAGTTCAAACTTTAAAAGACATGTTGTTCAGATGTACAAGCCCCTCTTGCACAGAAAGTATGGCTTAGATATCTCTTGTAGTTTCTTCAGAACACACAAATTATCTGAAAATGCTTCAGAAGCAATAGACACAAAAACAGCTATAAATCCAAAACCTAATATGATAGACTCAAACTTTAAACTATATATTGTGTAGATTTACAGGTCCTACTTGCCCAGCAAAAAGGGTTCGAATAGCTCTTGCACTTTTTTCGAAACTCACAAACAACTGTTCATGGGCTGAAAAGGCTTTTGGAGCAATAAAAACTTAAAAACTGCTATAACTCAAAAATGCAATAAGATAAGTTCAAACTTTAAAAGACATGTTGTTCAGATGTACAAGCCCCTCTTGCACAGAAAGTATGGCTTAGATATCTCTTGTAGTTTCTTCAGAACACACAAATTATCTGAAAATGCTTTTGAAGCAAACGACACAAAAACAGCTATAAATCCAAAACCTAATATGATAGACTCAAACTTTAAACTATATTTTGTGTAGATTTACAGGTCCTACTTGCCCAGCAAAAAGGGTTCGAATAGCTCTTGCACTTTTTTCGAAACTCACAAACAACTGTTCATGGGCTGAAAAGGCTTTTGGAGCAATAAAAACTTAAAAACTGCTATAACTCAAAAATGCAATAAGATAAGTTCAAACTTTAAAAGACATGTTGTTCAGATGTACAAGCCCCTCTTGCACAGAAAGTATGGCTTAGATATCTCTTGTAGTTTCTTCAGAACACACAAATTATCTGAAAATGCTTTTGAAGCAATATACACAAAAACAGCTATAAATCCAAAACCTAATATGATAGACTCAAACTTTAAACTATATTTTGTGTAGATTTACAGGTCCTACTTGCCCAGCAAAAAGGGTTCGAATAGCTCTTGCACTTTTTTCGAAACTCACAAACAACTGTTCATGGGCTGAAAAGGCTTTTGGAGCAATAAAAACTTAAAAACTGCTATAACTCAAAAATGCAATAAGATAAGTTCAAACTTTAAAAGACATGTTGTTCAGATGTACAAGCCCCTCTTTCACAGAAAGTATGGCTTAGATATCTCTTGTAGTTTCTTCAGAACACACAAATTATCTGAAAATGCTTCAGAAGCAATAGACACAAAAACAGCTATAAATCCAAAACCTAATATGATAGACTCAAACTTTAAACTATATATTGTGTAGATTTACAGGTCCTACTTGCCCAGCAAAAAGGGTTCGAATAGCTCTTGCACTTTTTTCGAAACTCACAAACAACTGTTCATGGGCTGAAAAGGCTTTTGGAGCAATAAAAACTTAAAAACTGCTATAACTCAAAAATGCAATAAGATAAGTTCAAACTTTAAAAGACATGTTGTTCAGATGTACAAGCCCCTCTTGCACAGAAAGTATGGCTTAGATATCTCTTGTAGTTTCTTCAGAACACACAAATTATCTGAAAATGCTTTTGAAGCAAACGACACAAAAACAGCTATAAATCCAAAACCTAATATGATAGACTCAAACTTTAAACTATATATTGTGTAGATTTACAGGTCCTACTTGCCCAGCAAAAAGGGTTCGAATAGCTCTTGCACTTTTTTCGAAACTCACAAACAACTGTTCATGGGCTGAAAAGGCTTTTGGAGCAATAAAAACTTAAAAACTGCTATAACTCAAAAATGCAATAAGATAAGTTCAAACTTTAAAAGACATGTTGTTCAGATGTACAAGCCCCTCTTGCACAGAAAGTATGGCTTAGATATCTCTTGTAGTTTCTTCAGAACACACAAATTATCCGAAAATGCTTTTGAAGCAATAGACACAAAAACAGCTATAAATCCAAAACCTAATATGATAGACTCAAACTTTAAACTATATATTGTGTAGATTTACAGGTCCTACTTGCCCAGCAAAAAGGGTTCGAATAGCTCTTGCACTTTTTTCGAAACTCACAAACAACTGTTCATGGGCTGAAAAGGCTTTTGGAGCAATAAAAACTTAAAAACTGCTATAACTCAAAAATGCAATAAGATAAGTTCAAACTTTAAAAAACATGTTGTTCAGATGTACAAGCCCCTCTTGCACAGAAAGTATGGCTTAGATATCTCTTGTAGTTTCTTCAGAACACACAAATTATCTGAAAATGCTTCAGAAGCAATAGACACAAAAACAGCTATAAATCCAAAACCTAATATGATAGACTCAAACTTTAAACTATATATTGTGTAGATTTACAGGTCCTACTTGCCCAGCAAAAAGGGTTCGAATAGCTCTTGCACTTTTTTCGAAACTCACAAACAACTGTTCATGGGCTGAAAAGGCTTTTGGAGCAATAAAAACTTAAAAACTGCTATAACTCAAAAATGCAATAAGATAAGTTCAAACTTTAAAAGACATGTTGTTCAGATGTACAAGCCCCTCTTGCACAGAAAGTATGGCTTAGATATCTCTTGTAGTTTCTTCAGAACACACAAATTATCTGAAAATGCTTCAGAAGCAATAGACACAAAAACAGCTATAAATCCAAAACCTAATATGATAGACTCAAACTTTAAACTATATATTGTGTAGATTTACAGGTCCTACTTGCCCAGCAAAAAGGGTTCGAATAGCTCTTGCACTTTTTTCGAAACTCACAAACAACTGTTCATGGGCTGAAAAGGCTTTTGGAGCAATAAAAACTTAAAAACTGCTATAACTCAAAAATGCAATAAGATAAGTTCAAACTTTAAAAGACATGTTGTTCAGATGTACAAGCCCCTCTTGCACAGAAAGTATGGCTTAGATATATCTTGTAGTTTCTTCAGAACACACAAATTATCTGAAAATGCTTCAGAAGCAATAGACACAAACACAGCTATAAATCCAAAACCTAATATGATAGACTCAAACTTTAAACTATATATTGTGTAGATTTACAGGTCCTACTTGCCCAGCAAAAAGGGTTCGAATAGCTCTTGCACTTTTTTCGAAACTCACAAACAACTGTTCATGGGCTGAAAAGGCTTTTGGAGCAATAAAAACTTAAAAACTGCTATAACTCAAAAATGCAATAAGATAAGTTCAAACTTTAAAAGACATGTTGTTCAGATGTACAAGCCCCTCTTGCACAGAAAGTATGGCTTAGATATCTCTTGTAGTTTCTTCAGAACACACAAATTATCTGAAAATGCTTTTGAAGCAAACGACACAAAAACAGCTATAAATCCAAAACCTAATATGATAGACTCAAACTTTAAACTATATTTTGTGTAGATTTACAGGTCCTACTTGCCCAGCAAAAAGGGTTCGAATAGCTCTTGCACTTTTTTCGAAACTCACAAACAACTGTTCATGGGCTGAAAAGGCTTTTGGAGCAATAAAAACTTAAAAACTGCTATAACTCAAAAATGCAATAAGATAAGTTCAAACTTTAAAAGACATGTTGTTCAGATGTACAAGCCCCTCTTGCACAGAAAGTATGGCTTAGATATCTCTTGTAGTTTCTTCAGAACACACAAATTATCTGAAAATGCTTTTGAAGCAATATACACAAAAACAGATATAAATCCAAAACCTAATATGATAGACTCAAACTTTAAACTATATTTTGTGTAGATTTACAGGTCCTACTTGCCCAGCAAAAAGGGTTCGAATAGCTCTTGCACTTTTTTCGAAACTCACAAACAACTGTTCATGGGCTGAAAAGGCTTTTGGAGCAATAAAAACTTAAAAACTGCTATAACTCAAAAATGCAATAAGATAAGTTCAAACTTTAAAAGACATGTTGTTCAGATGTACAAGCCCCTCTTTCACAGAAAGTATGGCTTAGATATCTCTTGTAGTTTCTTCAGAACACACAAATTATCTGAAAATGCTTCAGAAGCAATAGACACAAAAACAGCTATAAATCCAAAACCTAATATGATAGACTCAAACTTTAAACTATATATTGTGTAGATTTACAGGTCCTACTTGCCCAGCAAAAAGGGTTCGAATAGCTCTTGCACTTTTTTCGAAACTCACAAACAACTGTTCATGGGCTGAAAAGGCTTTTGGAGCAATAAAAACTTAAAAACTGCTATAACTCAAAAATGCAATAAGATAAGTTCAAACTTTAAAAGACATGTTGTTCAGATGTACAAGCCCCTCTTGCACAGAAAGTATGGCTTAGATATCTCTTGTAGTTTCTTCAGAACACACAAATTATCTGAAAATGCTTTTGAAGCAATAGACACAAAAACAGCTATAAATCCAAAACCTAATATGATAGACTCAAACTTTAAACTATATTTTGTGTAGATTTACAGGTCCTACTTGCCCAGCAAAAAGGGTTCGAATAGCTCTTGCACTTTTTTCGAAACTCACAAACAACTGTTCATGGGCTGAAAAGGCTTTTGGAGCAATAAAAACTTAAAAACTGCTATAACTCAAAAATGCAATAAGATAAGTTCAAACTTTAAAAGACATGTTGTTCAGATGTACAAGCCCCTCTTGCACAGAAAGTATGGCTTAGATATCTCTTGTAGTTTCTTCAGAACACACAAATTATCTGAAAATGCTTTTGAAGCAATAGACACAAAAACAGCTATAAATCCAAAACCTAATATGATAGACTCAAACTTTAAACTATATATTGTGTAGATTTACAGGTCCTACTTGCCCAGCAAAAAGGGTTCGAATAGCTCTTGCACTTTTTTCGAAACTCACAAACAACTGTTCATGGGCTGAAAAGGCTTTTGGAGCAATAAAAACTTAAAAACTGCTATAACTCAAAAATGCAATAAGATAAGTTCAAACTTTAAAAGACATGTTGTTCAGATGTACAAGCCCCTCTTGCACAGAAAGTATGGCTTAGATATCTCTTGTAGTTTCTTCAGAACACACAAATTATCTGAAAATGCTTTTGAAGCAAACGACACAAAAACAGCTATAAATCCAAAACCTAATATGATAGACTCAAACTTTAAACTATATATTGTGTAGATTTACAGGTCCTACTTGCCCAGCAAAAAGGGTTCGAATAGCTCTTGCACTTTTTTCGAAACTCACAAACAACTGTTCATGGGCTGAAAAGGCTTTTGGAGCAATAAAAACTTAAAAACTGCTATAACTCAAAAATGCAATAAGATAAGTTCAAACTTTAAAAGACATGTTGTTCAGATGTACAAGCCCCTCTTGCACAGAAAGTATGGCTTAGATATCTCTTGTAGTTTCTTCAGAACACACAAATTATCCGAAAATGCTTTTGAAGCAATAGACACAAAAACAGCTATAAATCCAAAACCTAATATGATAGACTCAAACTTTAAACTATATATTGTGTAGATTTACAGGTCCTACTTGCCCAGCAAAAAGGGTTCGAATAGCTCTTGCACTTTTTTCGAAACTCACAAACAACTGTTCATGGGCTGAAAAGGCTTTTGGAGCAATAAAAACTTAAAAACTGCTATAACTCAAAAATGCAATAAGATAAGTTCAAACTTTAAAAAACATGTTGTTCAGATGTACAAGCCCCTCTTGCACAGAAAGTATGGCTTAGATATCTCTTGTAGTTTCTTCAGAACACACAAATTATCTGAAAATGCTTCAGAAGCAATAGACACAAAAACAGCTATAAATCCAAAACCTAATATGATAGACTCAAACTTTAAACTATATATTGTGTAGATTTACAGGTCCTACTTGCCCAGCAAAAAGGGTTCGAATAGCTCTTGCACTTTTTTCGAAACTCACAAACAACTGTTCATGGGCTGAAAAGGCTTTTGGAGCAATAAAAACTTAAAAACTGCTATAACTCAAAAATGCAATAAGATAAGTTCAAACTTTAAAAGACATGTTGTTCAGATGTACAAGCCCCTCTTGCACAGAAAGTATGGCTTAGATATCTCTTGTAGTTTCTTCAGAACACACAAATTATCTGAAAATGCTTCAGAAGCAATAGACACAAAAACAGCTATAAATCCAAAACCTAATATGATAGACTCAAACTTTAAACTATATATTGTGTAGATTTACAGGTCCTACTTGCCCAGCAAAAAGGGTTCGAATAGCTCTTGCACTTTTTTCGAAACTCACAAACAACTGTTCATGGGCTGAAAAGGCTTTTGGAGCAATAAAAACTTAAAAACTGCTATAACTCAAAAATGCAATAAGATAAGTTCAAACTTTAAAAGACATGTTGTTCAGATGTACAAGCCCCTCTTGCACAGAAAGTATGGCTTAGATATATCTTGTAGTTTCTTCAGAACACACAAATTATCTGAAAATGCTTCAGAAGCAATAGACACAAACACAGCTATAAATCCAAAACCTAATATGATAGACTCAAACTTTAAACTATATATTGTGTAGATTTACAGGTCCTACTTGCCCAGCAAAAAGGGTTCGAATAGCTCTTGCACTTTTTTCGAAACTCACAAACAACTGTTCATGGGCTGAAAAGGCTTTTGGAGCAATAAAAACTTAAAAACTGCTATAACTCAAAAATGCAATAAGATAAGTTCAAACTTTAAAAGACATGTTGTTCAGATGTACAAGCCCCTCTTGCACAGAAAGTATGGCTTAGATATCTCTTGTAGTTTCTTCAGAACACACAAATTATCTGAAAATGCTTTTGAAGCAAACGACACAAAAACAGCTATAAATCCAAAACCTAATATGATAGACTCAAACTTTAAACTATATATTGTGTAGATTTACAGGTCCTACTTGCCCAGCAAAAAGGGTTCGAATAGCTCTTGCACTTTTTTCGAAACTCACAAACAACTGTTCATGGGCTGAAAAGGCTTTTGGAGCAATAAAAACTTAAAAACTGCTATAACTCAAAAATGCAATAAGATAAGTTCAAACTTTAAAAGACATGTTGTTCAGATGTACAAGCCCCTCTTGCACAGAAAGTATGGCTTAGATATCTCTTGTAGTTTCTTCAGAACACACAAATTATCTGAAAATGTTTTTGAAGCAATAGACACAAAAACAGCTATAAATCCAAAACCTAATATGATAGACTCAAACTTTAAACTATATTTTGTGTAGATTTACAGGTCCTACTTGCCCAGCAAAAAGGGTTCGAATAGCTCTTGCACTTTTTTCGAAACTCACAAACAACTGTTCATGGGCTGAAAAGGCTTTTGGAGCAATAAAAACTTAAAAACTGCTATAACTCAAAAATGCAATAAGATAAGTTCAAACTTTAAAAGACATGTTGTTTAGATGTACAAGCCCCTCTTTCACAGAAAGTATGGCTTAGATATCTCTTGTAGTTTCTTCAGAACACACAAATTATCTGAAAATGCTTTTGAAGCAAACGACACAAAAACAGCTATAAATCCAAAACCTAATATGATAGACTCAAACTTTAAACTATATATTGTGTAGATTTACAGGTCCTACTTGCCCAGCAAAAAGGGTTCGAATAGCTCTTGCACTTTTTTCGAAACTCACAAACAACTGTTCATGGGCTGAAAAGGCTTTTGGAGCAATAAAAACTTAAAAACTGCTATAACTCAAAAATGCAATAAGATAAGTTCAAACTTTAAAAGACATGTTGTTCAGATGTACAAGCCCCTCTTGCACAGAAAGTATGGCTTAGATATCTCTTGTAGTTTCTTCAGAACACACAAATTATCTGAAAATGCTTTTGAAGCAATAGACACAAAAACAGCTATAAATCCAAAACCTAATATGATAGACTCAAACTTTAAACTATATTTTGTGTAGATTTACAGGTCCTACTTGCCCAGCAAAAAGGGTTCGAATAGCTCTTGCACTTTTTTCGAAACTCACAAACAACTGTTCATGGGCTGAAAAGGCTTTTGGAGCAATAAAAACTTAAAAACTGCTATAACTCAAAAATGCAATAAGATAAGTTCAAACTTTAAAAGACATGTTGTTCAGATGTACAAGCCCCTCTTGCACAGAAAGTATGGCTTAGATATCTCTTGTAGTTTCTTCAGAACACACAAATTATCTGAAAATGCTTCAGAAGCAATAGACACAAAAACAGCTATAAATCCAAAACCTAATATGATAGACTCAAACTTTAAACTATATATTGTGTAGATTTACAGGTCCTACTTGCCCAGCAAAAAGGGTTCGAATAGCTCTTGCACTTTTTTCGAAACTCACAAACAACTGTTCATGGGCTGAAAAGGCTTTTGGAGCAATAAAAACTTAAAAACTGCTATAACTCAAAAATGCAATAAGATAAGTTCAAACTTTAAAAGACATGTTGTTCAGATGTACAAGCCCCTCTTGCACAGAAAGTATGGCTTAGATATCTCTTGTAGTTTCTTCAGAACACACAAATTATCTGAAAATGCTTCAGAAGCAATAGACACAAAAACAGCTATAAATCCAAAACCTAATATGATAGACTCAAACTTTAAACTATATATTGTGTAGATTTACAGGTCCTACTTGCCCAGCAAAAAGGGTTCGAATAGCTCTTGCACTTTTTTCGAAACTCACAAACAACTGTTCATGGGCTGAAAAGGCTTTTGGAGCAATAAAAACTTAAAAACTGCTATAACTCAAAAATGCAATAAGATAAGTTCAAACTTTAAAAGACATGTTGTTCAGATGTACAAGCCCCTCTTGCACAGAAAGTATGGCTTAGATATCTCTTGTAGTTTCTTCAGAACACACAAATTATCTGAAAATGCTTTTGAAGCAAACGACACAAAAACAGCTATAAATCCAAAACCTAATATGATAGACTCAAACTTTAAACTATATATTGTGTAGATTTACAGGTCCTACTTGCCCAGCAAAAAGGGTTCGAATAGCTCTTGCACTTTTTTCGAAACTCACAAACAACTGTTCATGGGCTGAAAAGGCTTTTGGAGCAATAAAAACTTAAAAACTGCTATAACTCAAAAATGCAATAAGATAAGTTCAAACTTTAAAAGACATGTTGTTCAGATGTACAAGCCCCTCTTGCACAGAAAGTATGGCTTAGATATCTCTTGTAGTTTCTTCAGAACACACAAATTATCTGAAAATGTTTTTGAAGCAATAGACACAAAAACAGCTATAAATCCAAAACCTAATATGATAGACTCAAACTTTAAACTATATTTTGTGTAGATTTACAGGTCCTACTTGCCCAGCAAAAAGGGTTCGAATAGCTCTTGCACTTTTTTCGAAACTCACAAACAACTGTTCATGGGCTGAAAAGGCTTTTGGAGCAATAAAAACTTAAAAACTGCTATAACTCAAAAATGCAATAAGATAAGTTCAAACTTTAAAAGACATGTTGTTCAGATGTACAAGCCCCTCTTTCACAGAAAGTATGGCTTAGATATCTCTTGTAGTTTCTTCAGAACACACAAATTATCTGAAAATGCTTTTGAAGCAAACGACACAAAAACAGCTATAAATCCAAAACCTAATATGATAGACTCAAACTTTAAACTATATATTGTGTAGATTTACAGGTCCTACTTGCCCAGCAAAAAGGGTTCGAATAGCTCTTGCACTTTTTTCGAAACTCACAAACAACTGTTCATGGGCTGAAAAGGCTTTTGGAGCAATAAAAACTTAAAAACTGCTATAACTCAAAAATGCAATAAGATAAGTTCAAACTTTAAAAGACATGTTGTTCAGATGTACAAGCCCCTCTTGCACAGAAAGTATGGCTTAGATATCTCTTGTAGTTTCTTCAGAACACACAAATTATCTGAAAATGCTTTTGAAGCAATAGACACAAAAACAGCTATAAATCCAAAACCTAATATGATAGACTCAAACTTTAAACTATATTTTGTGTAGATTTACAGGTCCTACTTGCCCAGCAAAAAGGGTTCGAATAGCTCTTGCACTTTTTTCGAAACTCACAAACAACTGTTCATGGGCTGAAAAGGCTTTTGGAGCAATAAAAACTTAAAAACTGCTATAACTCAAAAATGCAATAAGATAAGTTCAAACTTTAAAAGACATGTTGTTCAGATGTACAAGCCCCTCTTGCACAGAAAGTATGGCTTAGATATCTCTTGTAGTTTCTTCAGAACACACAAATTATCTGAAAATGCTTTTGAAGCAATAGACACAAAAACAGCTATAAATCCAAAACCTAATATGATAGACTCAAACTTTAAACTATATATTGTGTAGATTTACAGGTCCTACTTGCCCAGCAAAAAGGGTTCGAATAGCTCTTGCACTTTTTTCGAAACTCACAAACAACTGTTCATGGGCTGAAAAGGCTTTTGGAGCAATAAAAACTTAAAAACTGCTATAACTCAAAAATGCAATAAGATAAGTTCAAACTTTAAAAGACATGTTGTTCAGATGTACAAGCCCCTCTTGCACAGAAAGTATGGCTTAGATATCTCTTGTAGTTTCTTCAGAACACACAAATTATCTGAAAATGCTTCAGAAGCAATAGACACAAAAACAGCTATAAATCCAAAACCTAATATGATAGACTCAAACTTTAAACTATATATTGTGTAGATTTACAGGTCCTACTTGCCCAGCAAAAAGGGTTCGAATAGCTCTTGCACTTTTTTCGAAACTCACAAACAACTGTTCATGGGCTGAAAAGGCTTTTGGAGCAATAAAAACTTAAAAACTGCTATAACTCAAAAATGCAATAAGATAAGTTCAAACTTTAAAAGACATGTTGTTCAGATGTACAAGCCCCTCTTGCACAGAAAGTATGGCTTAGATATCTCTTGTAGTTTCTTCAGAACACACAAATTATCTGAAAATGCTTCAGAAGCAATAGACACAAAAACAGCTATAAATCCAAAACCTAATATGATAGACTCAAACTTTAAACTATATATTGTGTAGATTTACAGGTCCTACTTGCCCAGCAAAAAGGGTTCGAATAGCTCTTGCACTTTTTTCGAAACTCACAAACAACTGTTCATGGGCTGAAAAGGCTTTTGGAGCAATAAAAACTTAAAAACTGCTATAACTCAAAAATGCAATAAGATAAGTTCAAACTTTAAAAGACATGTTGTTCAGATGTACAAGCCCCTCTTGCACAGAAAGTATGGCTTAGATATCTCTTGTAGTTTCTTCAGAACACACAAATTATCTGAAAATGCTTTTGAAGCAAACGACACAAAAACAGCTATAAATCCAAAACCTAATATGATAGACTCAAACTTTAAACTATATATTGTGTAGATTTACAGGTCCTACTTGCCCAGCAAAAAGGGTTCGAATAGCTCTTGCACTTTTTTCGAAACTCACAAACAACTGTTCATGGGCTGAAAAGGCTTTTGGAGCAATAAAAACTTAAAAACTGCTATAACTCAAAAATGCAATAAGATAAGTTCAAACTTTAAAAGACATGTTGTTCAGATGTACAAGCCCCTCTTGCACAGAAAGTATGGCTTAGATATCTCTTGTAGTTTCTTCAGAACACACAAATTATCTGAAAATGTTTTTGAAGCAATAGACACAAAAACAGCTATAAATCCAAAACCTAATATGATAGACTCAAACTTTAAACTATATTTTGTGTAGATTTACAGGTCCTACTTGCCCAGCAAAAAGGGTTCGAATAGCTCTTGCACTTTTTTCGAAACTCACAAACAACTGTTCATGGGCTGAAAAGGCTTTTGGAGCAATAAAAACTTAAAAACTGCTATAACTCAAAAATGCAATAAGATAAGTTCAAACTTTAAAAGACATGTTGTTCAGATGTACAAGCCCCTCTTTCACAGAAAGTATGGCTTAGATATCTCTTGTAGTTTCTTCAGAACACACAAATTATCTGAAAATGCTTTTGAAGCAAACGACACAAAAACAGCTATAAATCCAAAACCTAATATGATAGACTCAAACTTTAAACTATATATTGTGTAGATTTACAGGTCCTACTTGCCCAGCAAAAAGGGTTCAAATAGCTCTTGCACTTTTTTCGAAACTCACAAACAACTGTTCATGGGCTGAAAAGGCTTTTGGAGCAATAAAAACTTAAAAACTGCTATAACTCAAAAATGCAATAAGATAAGTTCAAACTTTAAAAGACATGTTGTTCAGATGTACAAGCCCCTCTTGCACAGAAAGTATGGCTTAGATATCTCTTGTAGTTTCTTCAGAACACACAAATTATCTGAAAATGCTTCAGAAGCAATAGACACAAAAACAGCTATAAATCCAAAACCTAATATGATAGACTCAAACTTTAAACTATATATTGTGTAGATTTACAGGTCCTACTTGCCCAGCAAAAAGGGTTCGAATAGCTCTTGCACTTTTTTTCGAAACTCACAAACAACTGTTCATGGGCTGAAAAGGCTTTTGGAGCAATAAAAACTTAAAAACTGCTATAACTCAAAAATGCAATAAGATAAGTTCAAACTTTAAAAGACATGTTGTTCAGATGTACAAGCCCCTCTTGCACAGAAAGTATGGCTTAGATATCTCTTGTAGTTTCTTCAGAACACACAAATTATCTGAAAATGCTTCAGAAGCAATAGACACAAAAACAGCTATAAATCCAAAACCTAATATGATAGACTCAAACTTTAAACTATATATTGTGTAGATTTACAGGTCCTACTTGCCCAGCAAAAAGGGTTCGAATAGCTCTTGCACTTTTTTCGAAACTCACAAACAACTGTTCATGGGCTGAAAAGGCTTTTGGAGCAATAAAAACTTAAAAACTGCTATAACTCAAAAATGCAATAAGATAAGTTCAAACTTTAAAAGACATGTTGTTCAGATGTACAAGCCCCTCTTGCACAGAAAGTATGGCTTAGATATCTCTTGTAGTTTCTTCAGAACACACAAATTATCTGAAAATGCTTTTGAAGCAAACGACACAAAAACAGCTATAAATCCAAAACCTAATATGATAGACTCAAACTTTAAACTATATTTTGTGTAGATTTACAGGTCCTACTTGCCCAGCAAAAAGGGTTCGAATAGCTCTTGCACTTTTTTCGAAACTCACAAACAACTGTTCATGGGCTGAAAAGGCTTTTGGAGCAATAAAAACTTAAAAACTGCTATAACTCAAAAATGCAATAAGATAAGTTCAAACTTTAAAAGACATGTTGTTCAGATGTACAAGCCCCTCTTGCACAGAAAGTATGGCTTAGATATCTCTTGTAGTTTCTTCAGAACACACAAATTATCTGAAAATGCTTTTGAAGCAAACGACACAAAAACAGCTATAAATCCAAAACCTAATATGATAGACTCAAACTTTAAACTATATATTGTGTAGATTTACAGGTCCTACTTGCCCAGCAAAAAGGGTTCGAATAGCTCTTGCACTTTTTTCGAAACTCACAAACAACTGTTCATGGGCTGAAAAGGCTTTTGGAGCAATAAAAACTTAAAAACTGCTATAACTCAAAAATGCAATAAGATAAGTTCAAACTTTAAAAGACATGTTGTTCAGATGTACAAGCCCCTCTTGCACAGAAAGTATGGCTTAGATATCTCTTGTAGTTTCTTCAGAACACACAAATTATCTGAAAATGCTTTTGAAGCAAACGACACAAAAACAGCTATAAATCCAAAACCTAATATGATAGACTCAAACTTTAAACTATATTTTGTGTAGATTTACAGGTCCTACTTGCCCAGCAAAAAGGGTTCGAATAGCTCTTGCACTTTTTTCGAAACTCACAAACAACTGTTCATGGGCTGAAAAGGCTTTTGGAGCAATAAAAACTTAAAAACTGCTATAACTCAAAAATGCAATAAGATAAGTTCAAACTTTAAAAGACATGTTGTTCAGATGTACAAGCCCCTCTTGCACAGAAAGTATGGCTTAGATATCTCTTGTAGTTTCTTCAGAACACACAAATTATCTGAAAATGCTTTTGAAGCAAACGACACAAAAACAGCTATAAATCCAAAACCTAATATGATAGACTCAAAATTTAAACTATATATTGTGTAGATTTACAGGTCCTACTTGCCCAGCAAAAAGGGTTCGAATAGCTCTTGCACTTTTTTCGAAACTCACAAACAACTGTTCATGGGCTGAAAAGGCTTTTGGAGCAATAAAAACTTAAAAACTGCTATAACTCAAAAATGCAATAAGATAAGTTCAAACTTTAAAAGACATGTTGTTCAGATGTACAAGCCCCTCTTGCACAGAAAGTATGGCTTAGATATCTCTTGTAGTTTCTTCAGAACACACAAATTATCTGAAAATGCTTTTGAAGCAATAGACACAAAAACAGCTATAAATCCAAAACCTAATATGATAGACTCAAACTTTAAACTATATTTTGTGTAGATTTACAGGTCCTACTTGCCCAGCAAAAAGGGTTCGAATAGCTCTTGCACTTTTTTCGAAACTCACAAACAACTGTTCATGGGCTGAAAAGGCTTTTGGAGCAATAAAAACTTAAAAACTGCTATAACTCAAAAATGCAATAAGATAAGTTCAAACTTTAAAAGACATGTTGTTCAGATGTACAAGCCCCTCTTGCACAGAAAGTATGGCTTAGATATCTCTTGTAGTTTCTTCAGAACACACAAATTATCTGAAAATGCTTCAGAAGCAATAGACACAAACACAGCTATAAATCGAAAACCTAATATGATAGACTCAAACTTTAAACTATATTTTGTGTAGATTTACAGGTCCTACTTGCCCAGCAAAAAGGGTTCGAATAGCTCTTGCACTTTTTTCGAAACTCACAAACAACTGTTCATGGGCTGAAAAGGCTTTTGGAGCAATAAAAACTTAAAAACTGCTATAACTCAAAAATGCAATAAGATAAGTTCAAACTTTAAAGGACATGTTGTTCAGATGTACAAGCCCCTCTTGCACAGAAAGTATGGCTTAGATATCTCTTGTAGTTTCTTCAGAACACACAAATTATCTGAAAATGCTTCAGAAGCAATAGACACAAAAACAGCTATAAATCCAAAACCTAATATGATAGACTCAAACTTTAAACTATATATTGTGTAGATTTACAGGTCCTACTTGCCCAGCAAAAAGGGTTCGAATAGCTCTTGCACTTTTTTCGAAACTCACAAACAACTGTTCATGGGCTGAAAAGGCTTTTGGAGCAATAAAAACTTAAAAACTGCTATAACTCAAAAATGCAATAAGATAAGTTCAAACTTTAAAAGACATGTTGTTCAGATGTACAAGCCCCTCTTGCACAGAAAGTATGGCTTAGATATCTCTTGTAGTTTCTTCAGAACACACAAATTATCTGAAAATGCTTCAGAAGCAATAGACACAAAAACAGCTATAAATCCAAAACCTAATATGATAGACTCAAACTTTAAACTATATATTGTGTAGATTTACAGGTCCTACTTGCCCAGCAAAAAGGGTTCGAATAGCTCTTGCACTTTTTTCGAAACTCACAAACAACTGTTCATGGGCTGAAAAGGCTTTTGGAGCAATAAAAACTTAAAAACTGCTATAACTCAAAAATGCAATAAGATAAGTTCAAACTTTAAAAGACATGTTGTTCAGATGTACAAGCCCCTCTTGCACAGAAAGTATGGCTTAGATATCTCTTGTAGTTTCTTCAGAACACACAAATTATCTGAAAATGCTTCAGAAGCAATAGACACAAAAACAGCTATAAATCCAAAACCTAATATGATAGACTCAAACTTTAAACTATATATTGTGTAGATTTACAGGTCCTACTTGCCCAGCAAAAAGGGTTCGAATAGCTCTTGCACTTTTTTCGAAACTCACAAACAACTGTTCATGGGCTGAAAAGGCTTTTGGAGCAATAAAAACTTAAAAACTGCTATAACTCAAAAATGCAATAAGATAAGTTCAAACTTTAAAAGACATGTTGTTCAGATGTACAAGCCCCTCTTGCACAGAAAGTATGGCTTAGATATCTCTTGTAGTTTCTTCAGAACACACAAATTATCTGAAAATGCTTTTGAAGCAAACGACACAAAAACAGCTATAAATCCAAAACCTAATATGATAGACTCAAACTTTAAACTATATATTGTGTAGATTTACAGGTCCTACTTGCCCAGCAAAAAGGGTTCGAATAGCTCTTGCACTTTTTTCGAAACTCACAAACAACTGTTCATGGGCTGAAAAGGCTTTTGGAGCAATAAAAACTTAAAAACTGCTATAACTCAAAAATGCAATAAGATAAGTTCAAACTTTAAAAGACATGTTGTTCAGATGTACAAGCCCCTCTTGCACAGAAAGTATGGCTTAGATATCTCTTGTAGTTTCTTCAGAACACACAAATTATCTGAAAATGTTTTTGAAGCAATAGACACAAAAACAGCTATAAATCCGAAACCTAATATGATAGACTCAAACTTTAAACTATATTTTGTGTAGATTTACAGGTCCTACTTGCCCAGCAAAAAGGGTTCGAATAGCTCTTGCACTTTTTTCGAAACTCACAAACAACTGTTCATGGGCTGAAAAGGCTTTTGGAGCAATAAAAACTTAAAAACTGCTATAACTCAAAAATGCAATAAGATAAGTTCAAACTTTAAAAGACATGTTGTTCAGATGTACAAGCCCCTCTTTCACAGAAAGTATGGCTTAGATATCTCTTGTAGTTTCTTCAGAACACACAAATTATCTGAAAATGCTTTTGAAGCAAACGACACAAAAACAGCTATAAATCCAAAACCTAATATGATAGACTCAAACTTTAAACTATATATTGTGTAGATTTACAGGTCCTACTTGCCCAGCAAAAAGGGTTCGAATAGCTCTTGCACTTTTTTCGAAACTCACAAACAACTGTTCATGGGCTGAAAAGGCTTTTGGAGCAATAAAAACTTAAAAACTGCTATAACTCAAAAATGCAATAAGATAAGTTCAAACTTTAAAAGACATGTTGTTCAGATGTACAAGCCCCTCTTGCACAGAAAGTATGGCTTAGATATCTCTTGTAGTTTCTTCAGAACACACAAATTATCTGAAAATGCTTCAGAAGCAATAGACACAAAAACAGCTATAAATCCAAAACCTAATATGATAGACTCAAACTTTAAACTATATATTGTGTAGATTTACAGGTCCTACTTGCCCAGCAAAAAGGGTTCGAATAGCTCTTGCACTTTTTTCGAAACTCACAAACAACTGTTCATGGGCTGAAAAGGCTTTTGGAGCAATAAAAACTTAAAAACTGCTATAACTCAAAAATGCAATAAGATAAGTTCAAACTTTAAAAGACATGTTGTTCAGATGTACAAGCCCCTCTTGCACAGAAAGTATGGCTTAGATATCTCTTGTAGTTTCTTCAGAACACACAAATTATCTGAAAATGCTTCAGAAGCAATAGACACAAAAACAGCTATAAATCCAAAACCTAATATGATAGACTCAAACTTTAAACTATATATTGTGTAGATTTACAGGTCCTACTTGCCCAGCAAAAAGGGTTCGAATAGCTCTTGCACTTTTTTCGAAACTCACAAACAACTGTTCATGGGCTGAAAAGGCTTTTGGAGCAATAAAAACTTAAAAACTGCTATAACTCAAAAATGCAATAAGATAAGTTCAAACTTTAAAAGACATGTTGTTCAGATGTACAAGCCCCTCTTGCACAGAAAGTATGGCTTAGATATCTCTTGTAGTTTCTTCAGAACACACAAATTATCTGAAAATGCTTTTGAAGCAAACAACACAAAAACAGCTATAAATCCAAAACCTAATATGATAGACTCAAACTTTAAACTATATTTTGTGTAGATTTACAGGTCCTACTTGCCCAGCAAAAAGGGTTCGAATAGCTCTTGCACTTTTTTCGAAACTCACAAACAACTGTTCATGGGCTGAAAAGGCTTTTGGAGCAATAAAAACTTAAAAACTGCTATAACTCAAAAATGCAATAAGATAAGTTCAAACTTTAAAAGACATGTTGTTCAGATGTACAAGCCCCTCTTGCACAGAAAGTATGGCTTAGATATCTCTTGTAGTTTCTTCAGAACACACAAATTATCTGAAAATGCTTCAGAAGCAATAGACACAAAAACAGCTATAAATCCAAAACCTAATATGATAGACTCAAACTTTAAACTATATATTGTGTAGATTTACAGGTCCTACTTGCCCAGCAAAAAGGGTTCGAATAGCTCTTGCACTTTTTTCGAAACTCACAAACAACTGTTCATGGGCTGAAAAGGCTTTTGGAGCAATAAAAACTTAAAAACTGCTATAACTCAAAAATGCAATAAGATAAGTTCAAACTTTAAAAGACATGTTGTTCAGATGTACAAGCCCCTCTTGCACAGAAAGTATGGCTTAGATATCTCTTGTAGTTTCTTCAGAACACACAAATTATCTGAAAATGCTTCAGAAGCAATAGACACAAAAACAGCTATAAATCCAAAACCTAATATGATAGACTCAAACTTTAAACTATATATTGTGTAGATTTACAGGTCCTACTTGCCCAGCAAAAAGGGTTCGAATAGCTCTTGCACTTTTTTCGAAACTCACAAACAACTGTTCATGGGCTGAAAAGGCTTTTGGAGCAATAAAAACTTAAAAACTGCTATAACTCAAAAATGCAATAAGATAAGTTCAAACTTTAAAAGACATGTTGTTCAGATGTACAAGCCCCTCTTGCACAGAAAGTATGGCTTAGATATCTCTTGTAGTTTCTTCAGAACACACAAATTATCTGAAAATGCTTTTGAAGCAAACGACACAAAAACAGCTATAAATCCAAAACCTAATATGATAGACTCAAACTTTAAACTATATTTTGTGTAGATTTACAGGTCCTACTTGCCCAGCAAAAAGGGTTCGAATAGCTCTTGCACTTTTTTCGAAACTCACAAACAACTGTTCATGGGCTGAAAAGGCTTTTGGAGCAATAAAAACTTAAAAACTGCTATAACTCAAAAATGCAATAAGATAAGTTCAAACTTTAAAAGACATGTTGTTCAGATGTACAAGCCCCTCTTGCACAGAAAGTATGGCTTAGATATCTCTTGTAGTTTCTTCAGAACACACAAATTATCTGAAAATGCTTTTGAAGCAAACGACACAAAAACAGCTATAAATCCAAAACCTAATATGATAGACTCAAACTTTAAACTATATATTGTGTAGATTTACAGGTCCTACTTGCCCAGCAAAAAGGGTTCGAATAGCTCTTGCACTTTTTTCGAAACTCACAAACAACTGTTCATGGGCTGAAAAGGCTTTTGGAGCAATAAAAACTTAAAAACTGCTATAACTCAAAAATGCAATAAGATAAGTTCAAACTTTAAAAGACATGTTGTTCAGATGTACAAGCCCCTCTTGCACAGAAAGTATGGCTTAGATATCTCTTGTAGTTTCTTCAGAACACACAAATTATCTGAAAATGCTTTTGAAGCAAACGACACAAAAACAGCTATAAATCCAAAACCTAATATGATAGACTCAAACTTTAAACTATATTTTGTGTAGATTTACAGGTCCTACTTGCCCAGCAAAAAGGGTTCGAATAGCTCTTGCACTTTTTTCGAAACTCACAAACAACTGTTCATGGGCTGAAAAGGCTTTTGCAGCAATAAAAACTTAAAAACTGCTATAACTCAAAAATGCAATAAGATAAGTTCAAACTTTAAAAGACATGTTGTTCAGATGTACAAGCCCCTCTTGCACAGAAAGTATGGCTTAGATATCTCTTGTAGTTTCTTCAGAACACACAAATTATCTGAAAATGCTTTTGAAGCAAACGACACAAAAACAGCTATAAATCCAAAACCTAATATGATAGACTCAAACTTTAAACTATATATTGTGTAGATTTACAGGTCCTACTTGCCCAGCAAAAAGGGTTCGAATAGCTCTTGCACTTTTTTCGAAACTCACAAACAACTGTTCATGGGCTGAAAAGGCTTTTGGAGCAATAAAAACTTAAAAACTGCTATAACTCAAAAATGCAATAAGATAAGTTCAAACTTTAAAAGACATGTTGTTCAGATGTACAAGCCCCTCTTGCACAGAAAGTATGGCTTAGATATCTCTTGTAGTTTCTTCAGAACACACAAATTATCTGAAAATGCTTTTGAAGCAATAGACACAAAAACAGCTATAAATCCAAAACCTAATATGATAGACTCAAACTTTAAACTATATTTTGTGTAGATTTACAGGTCCTACTTGCCCAGCAAAAAGGGTTCGAATAGCTCTTGCACTTTTTTCGAAACTCACAAACAACTGTTCATGGGCTGAAAAGGCTTTTGGAGCAATAAAAACTTAAAAACTGCTATAACTCAAAAATGCAATAAGATAAGTTCAAACTTTAAAAGACATGTTGTTCAGATGTACAAGCCCCTCTTGCACAGAAAGTATGGCTTAGATATCTCTTGTAGTTTCTTCAGAACACACAAATTATCTGAAAATGCTTCAGAAGCAATAGACACAAACACAGCTATAAATCGAAAACCTAATATGATAGACTCAAACTTTAAACTATATATTGTGTAGATTTACAGGTCCTACTTGCCCAGCAAAAAGGGTTCGAATAGCTCTTGCACTTTTTTCGAAACTCACAAACAACTGTTCATGGGCTGAAAAGGCTTTTGGAGCAATAAAAACTTAAAAACTGCTATAACTCAAAAATGCAATAAGATAAGTTCAAACTTTAAAAGACATGTTGTTCAGATGTACAAGCCCCTCTTGCACAGAAAGTATGGCTTAGATATCTCTTGTAGTTTCTTCAGAACACACAAATTATCTGAAAATGCTTTTGAAGCAAACGACACAAAAACAGCTATAAATCCAAAACCTAATATGATAGACTCAAACTTTAAACTATATTTTGTGTAGATTTACAGGTCCTACTTGCCCAGCAAAAAGGGTTCGAATAGCTCTTGCACTTTTTTCGAAACTCACAAACAACTGTTCATGGGCTGAAAAGGCTTTTGGAGCAATAAAAACTTAAAAACTGCTATAACTCAAAAATGCAATAAGATAAGTTCAAACTTTAAAAGACATGTTGTTCAGATGTACAAGCCCCTCTTGCACAGAAAGTATGGCTTAGATATCTCTTGTAGTTTCTTCAGAACACACAAATTATCTGAAAATGCTTTTGAAGCAAACGACACAAAAACAGCTATAAATCCAAAACCTAATATGATAGACTCAAACTTTAAACTATATATTGTGTAGATTTACAGGTCCTACTTGCCCAGCAAAAAGGGTTCGAATAGCTCTTGCACTTTTTTCGAAACTCACAAACAACTGTTCATGGGCTGAAAAGGCTTTTGGAGCAATAAAAACTTAAAAACTGCTATAACTCAAAAATGCAATAAGATAAGTTCAAACTTTAAAAGACATGTTGTTCAGATGTACAAGCCCCTCTTGCACAGAAAGTATGGCTTAGATATCTCTTGTAGTTTCTTCAGAACACACAAATTATCTGAAAATGCTTTTGAAGCAAACGACACAAAAACAGCTATAAATCCAAAACCTAATATGATAGACTCAAACTTTAAACTATATATTGTGTAGATTTACAGGTCCTACTTGCCCAGCAAAAAGGGTTCGAATAGCTCTTGCACTTTTTTCGAAACTCACAAACAACTGTTCATGGGCTGAAAAGGCTTTTGGAGCAATAAAAACTTAAAAACTGCTATAACTCAAAAATGCAATAAGATAAGTTCAAACTTTAAAAGACATGTTGTTCAGATGTACAAGCCCCTCTTGCACAGAAAGTATGGCTTAGATATCTCTTGTAGTTTCTTCAGAACACACAAATTATCTGAAAATGCTTTTGAAGCAAACGACACAAAAACAGCTATAAATCCAAAACCTAATATGATAGACTCAAACTTTAAACTATATATTGTGTAGATTTACAGGTCCTACTTGCCCAGCAAAAAGGGTTCGAATAGCTCTTGCACTTTTTTCGAAACTCACAAACAACTGTTCATGGGCTGAAAAGGCTTTTGGAGCAATAAAAACTTAAAAACTGCTATAACTCAAAAATGCAATAAGATAAGTTCAAACTTTAAAAGACATGTTGTTCAGATGTACAAGCCCCTCTTGCACAGAAAGTATGGCTTAGATATCTCTTGTAGTTTCTTCAGAACACACAAATTATCTGAAAATGCTTTTGAAGCAATAGACACAAAAACAGCTATAAATCCAAAACCTAATATGATAGACTCAAACTTTAAACTATATTTTGTGTAGATTTACAGGTCCTACTTGCCCAGCAAAAAGGGTTCGAATAGCTCTTGCACTTTTTTCGAAACTCACAAACAACTGTTCATGGGCTGAAAAGGCTTTTGGAGCAATAAAAACTTAAAAACTGCTATAACTCAAAAATGCAATAAGATAAGTTCAAACTTTAAAAGACATGTTGTTCAGATGTACAAGCCCCTCTTGCACAGAAAGTATGGCTTAGATATCTCTTGTAGTTTCTTCAGAACACACAAATTATCTGAAAATGCTTCAGAAGCAATAGACACAAACACAGCTATAAATCGAAAACCTAATATGATAGACTCAAACTTTAAACTATATATTGTGTAGATTTACAGGTCCTACTTGCCCAGCAAAAAGGGTTCGAATAGCTCATGCACTTTTTTCGAAACTCACAAACAACTGTTCATGGGCTGAAAAGGCTTTTGGAGCAATAAAAACTTAAAAACTGCTATAACTCAAAAATGCAATAAGATAAGTTCAAACTTTAAAAGACATGTTGTTCAGATGTACAAGCCCCTCTTGCACAGAAAGTATGGCTTAGATATCTCTTGTAGTTTCTTCAGAACACACAAATTATCTGAAAATGCTTTTGAAGCAATAGACACAAAAACAGCTATAAATCCAAAACCTAATATGATAGACTCAAACTTTAAACTATATATTGTGTAGATTTACAGGTCCTACTTGCCCAGCAAAAAGGGTTCGAATAGCTCTTGCACTTTTTTCGAAACTCACAAACAACTGTTCATGGGCTGAAAAGGCTTTTGGAGCAATAAAAACTTAAAAACTGCTATAACTCAAAAATGCAATAAGATAAGTTCAAACTTTAAAAGACATGTTGTTCAGATGTACAAGCCCCTCTTGCACAGAAAGTATGGCTTAGATATCTCTTGTAGTTTCTTCAGAACACACAAATTATCTGAAAATGCTTTTGAAGCAAACGACACAAAAACAGCTATAAATCCAAAACCTAATATGATAGACTCAAACTTTAAACTATATATTGTGTAGATTTACAGGTCCTACTTGCCCAGCAAAAAGGGTTCGAATAGCTCTTGCACTTTTTTCGAAACTCACAAACAACTGTTCATGGGCTGAAAAGGCTTTTGGAGCAATAAAAACTTAAAAACTGCTATAACTCAAAAATGCAATAAGATAAGTTCAAACTTTAAAAGACATGTTGTTCAGATGTACAAGCCCCTCTTGCACAGAAAGTATGGCTTAGATATCTCTTGTAGTTTCTTCAGAACACACAAATTATCTGAAAATGCTTTTGAAGCAAACGACACAAAAACAGCTATAAATCCAAAACCTAATATGATAGACTCAAACTTTAAACTATATATTGTGTAGATTTACAGGTCCTACTTGCCCAGCAAAAAGGGTTCGAATAGCTCTTGCACTTTTTTCGAAACTCACAAACAACTGTTCATGGGCTGAAAAGGCTTTTGGAGCAATAAAAACTTAAAAACTGCTATAACTCAAAAATGCAATAAGATAAGTTCAAACTTTAAAAGACATGTTGTTCAGATGTACAAGCCCCTCTTGCACAGAAAGTATGGCTTAGATATCTCTTGTAGTTTCTTCAGAACACACAAATTATCTGAAAATGCTTTTGAAGCAAACGACACAAAAACAGCTATAAATCCAAAACCTAATATGATAGACTCAAACTTTAAACTATATTTTGTGTAGATTTACAGGTCCTACTTGCCCAGCAAAAAGGGTTCGAATAGCTCTTGCACTTTTTTCGAAACTCACAAACAACTGTTCATGGGCTGAAAAGGCTTTTGGAGCAATAAAAACTTAAAAACTGCTATAACTCAAAAATGCAATAAGATAAGTTCAAACTTTAAAAGACATGTTGTTCAGATGTACAAGCCCCTCTTGCACAGAAAGTATGGCTTAGATATCTCTTGTAGTTTCTTCAGAACACACAAATTATCTGAAAATGCTTTTGAAGCAATATACACAAAAACAGCTATAAATCCAAAACCTAATATGATAGACTCAAACTTTAAACTATATTTTGTGTAGATTTACAGGTCCTACTTGCCCAGCAAAAAGGGTTCGAATAGCTCTTGCACTTTTTTCGAAACTCACAAACAACTGTTCATGGGCTGAAAAGGCTTTTGGAGCAATAAAAACTTAAAAACTGCTATAACTCAAAAATGCAATAAGATAAGTTCAAACTTTAAAAGACATGTTGTTCAGATGTACAAGCCCCTCTTTCACAGAAAGTATGGCTTAGATATCTCTTGTAGTTTCTTCAGAACACACAAATTATCTGAAAATGCTTCAGAAGCAATAGACACAAAAACAGCTATAAATCCAAAACCTAATATGATAGACTCAAACTTTAAACTATATATTGTGTAGATTTACAGGTCCTACTTGCCCAGCAAAAAGGGTTCGAATAGCTCTTGCACTTTTTTCGAAACTCACAAACAACTGTTCATGGGCTGAAAAGGCTTTTGGAGCAATAAAAACTTAAAAACTGCTATAACTCAAAAATGCAATAAGATAAGTTCAAACTTTAAAAGACATGTTGTTCAGATGTACAAGCCCCTCTTGCACAGAAAGTATGGCTTAGATATCTCTTGTAGTTTCTTCAGAACACACAAATTATCTGAAAATGCTTTTGAAGCAATAGACACAAAAACAGCTATAAATCCAAAACCTAATATGATAGACTCAAACTTTAAACTATATTTTGTGTAGATTTACAGGTCCTACTTGCCCAGCAAAAAGGGTTCGAATAGCTCTTGCACTTTTTTCGAAACTCACAAACAACTGTTCATGGGCTGAAAAGGCTTTTGGAGCAATAAAAACTTAAAAACTGCTATAACTCAAAAATGCAATAAGATAAGTTCAAACTTTAAAAGACATGTTGTTCAGATGTACAAGCCCCTCTTGCACAGAAATTATGGCTTAGATATCTCTTGTAGTTTCTTCAGAACACACAAATTATCTGAAAATGCTTTTGAAGCAATAGACACAAAAACAGCTATAAATCCAAAACCTAATATGATAGACTCAAACTTTAAACTATATATTGTGTAGATTTACAGGTCCTACTTGCCCAGCAAAAAGGGTTCGAATAGCTCTTGCACTTTTTTCGAAACTCACAAACAACTGTTCATGGGCTGAAAAGGCTTTTGGAGCAATAAAAACTTAAAAACTGCTATAACTCAAAAATGCAATAAGATAAGTTCAAACTTTAAAAGACATGTTGTTCAGATGTACAAGCCCCTCTTGCACAGAAAGTATGGCTTAGATATCTCTTGTAGTTTCTTCAGAACACACAAATTATCTGAAAATGCTTTTGAAGCAATAGACACAAAAACAGCTATAAATCCAAAACCTAATATGATAGACTCAAACTTTAAACTATATTTTGTGTAGATTTACAGGTCCTACTTGCCCAGCAAAAAGGGTTCGAATAGCTCTTGCACTTTTTTCGAAACTCACAAACAACTGTTCATGGGCTGAAAAGGCTTTTGGAGCAATAAAAACTTAAAAACTGCTATAACTCAAAAATGCAATAAGATAAGTTCAAACTTTAAAAGACATGTTGTTCAGATGTACAAGCCCCTCTTGCACAGAAAGTATGGCTTAGATATCTCTTGTAGTTTCTTCAGAACACACAAATTATCTGAAAATGCTTTTGAAGCAATAGACACAAAAACAGCTATAAATGAAAAACCTAATATGATAGACTCAAACTATAAACTATATATTGTGTAGATTTACAAGTCCTACTTGCCCAGCAAAAAGGGTTCGAATAGCTCTTGCACTTTTTTCGAAACTCACAAACAACTGTTCATGTGCTGAAAAGGCTTTTGGAGCAATAAAAACTTAAAAACTGCTATAACTCAAAAATGCAATAAGATAAGTTCAAACTTTAAAAGACATGTTGTTCAGATGTACAAGCCCCTCTTGCACAGAAAGTATGGCTTAGATATCTCTTGTAGTTTCTTCAGAACACACAAATTATCTGAAAATGCTTTTGAAGCAAACGACACAAAAACAGTTATAAATCCAAAACCTAATATGATAGACTCAAACTTTAAACTATATATTGTGTAGATTTACAGGTCCTACTTGCCCAGGAAAAAGGGTTCGAATAGCTCTTGCACTATTTTCGAAACTCACAAACAACTGTTCATGGGCTGAAAAGGCTTTTGGAGCAATAAAAACTTAAAAACTGCTATAACTCAAAAATGCAATAAGATAAGTTCAAACTTTAAAAGACATGTTGTTTAGATGTACAAGCCCCTCTTGCACAGAAAGTATGGCTTAGATATCTCTTGTAGTTTCTTCAGAACACACAAATTATCTGAAAATGCTTCAGAAGCAATAGACACAAAAACAGCTATAAATCCAAAACCTAATATGATAGACTCAAACTTTAAACTATATATTGTGTAGATTTACAGGTCCTACTTGCCCAGCAAAAAGGGTTCGAATAGCTCTTGCACTTTTTTCGAAACTCACAAACAACTGTTCATGGGCTGAAAAGGCTTTTGGAGCAATAAAAACTTAAAAACTGCTATAACTCAAAAATGCAATAAGATAAGTTCAAACTTTAAAAGACATGTTGTTCAGATGTACAAGCCCCTCTTGCACAGAAAGTATGGCTTAGATATCTCTTGTAGTTTCTTCAGAACACACAAATTATCTGAAAATGCTTTTGAAGCAATAGACACAAAAACAGCTATAAATGAAAAACCTAATATGATAGACTCAAACTATAAACTATATATTGTGTAGATTTACAAGTCCTACTTGCCCAGCAAAAAGGGTTCGAATAGTTCTTGCACTTTTTTCGAAACTCACAAACAACTGTTCATGGGCTGAAAAGGCTTTTGGAGCAATAAAAACTTAAAAACTGCTATAACTCAAAAATGCAATAAGATAAGTTCAAACTTCAAAAGACATGTTGTTCAGATGTACAAACCCCTCTTGCACAGAAAGTATGGCTTAGATATCTCTTGTAGTTTCTTCAGAACACACAAATTATCTGAAAATGCTTTTGAAGCAATAGACACAAAAACAGCTATAAATCCAAAACCTAATATGATAGACTCAAACTTTAAACTATATATTGTGTAGATTTACAGGTCCTACTTGCCCAGCAAAAAGGGTTCGAATAGCTCTTGCACTTTTTTCGAAACTCACAAACAACTGTTCATGGGCTGAAAAGGCTTTTGGAGCAATAAAAACTTAAAAACTGCTATAACTCAAAAATGCAATAAGATAAGTTCAAACTTTAAAAGACATGTTGTTCAGATGTACAAGCCCCTCTTGCACAGAAAGTATGGCTTAGATATCTCTTGTAGTTTCTTCAGAACACACAAATTATCTGAAAATGCTTTTGAAGCAATAGACACAAAAACAGCTATAAATCCAAAACCTAATATGATAGACTCAAACTTTAAACTATATTTTGTGTAGATTTACAGGTCCTACTTGCCCAGCAAAAAGGGTTCGAATAGCTCTTGCACTTTTTTCGAAACTCACAAACAACTGTTCATGGGCTGAAAAGGCTTTTGGAGCAATAAAAACTTAAAAACTGCTATAACTCAAAAATGCAATAAGATAAGTTCAAACTTTAAAAGACATGTTGTTCAGATGTACAAGCCCCTCTTGCACAGAAAGTATGGCTTAGATATCTCTTGTAGTTTCTTCAGAACACACAAATTATCTGAAAATGCTTTTGAAGCAAACGACACAAAAACAGCTATAAATCCAAAACCTAATATGATAGACTCAAACTTTAAACTATATTTTGTGTAGATTTACAGGTCCTACTTGCCCAGCAAAAAGGGTTCGAATAGCTCTTGCACTTTTTTCGAAACTCACAAACAACTGTTCATGGGCTGAAAAGGCTTTTGGAGCAATAAAAACTTAAAAACTGCTATAACTCAAAAATGCAATAAGATAAGTTCAAACTTTAAAAGACATGTTGTTCAGATGTACAAGCCCCTCTTGCACAGAAAGTATGGCTTAGATATCTCTTGTAGTTTCTTCAGAACACACAAATTATCTGAAAATGCTTTTGAAGCAAACGACACAAAAACAGCTATAAATCCAAAACCTAATATGATAGACTCAAACTTTAAACTATATATTGTGTAGATTTACAGGTCCTACTTGCCCAGCAAAAAGGGTTCGAATAGCTCTTGCACTTTTTTCGAAACTCACAAACAACTGTTCATGGGCTGAAAAGGCTTTTGGAGCAATAAAAACTTAAAAACTGCTATAACTCAAAAATGCAATAAGATAAGTTCAAACTTTAAAAGACATGTTGTTCAGATATACAAGCCCCTCTTGCACAGAAAGTATGGCTTAGATATCTCTTGTAGTTTCTTCAGAACACACAAATTATCTGAAAATGCTTTTGAAGCAATAGACACAAAAACAGCTATAAATCCAAAACCTAATATGATAGACTCAAACTTTAAACTATATTTTGTGTAGATTTACAGGTCCTACTTGCCCAGCAAAAAGGGTTCGAATAGCTCTTGCACTTTTTTCGAAACTCACAAACAACTGTTCATGGGCTGAAAAGGCTTTTGGAGCAATAAAAACTTAAAAACTGCTATAACTCAAAAATGCAATAAGATAAGTTCAAACTTTAAAAGACATGTTGTTCAGATGTACAAGCCCCTCTTGCACAGAAAGTATGGCTTAGATATCTCTTGTAGTTTCTTCAGAACACACAAATTATCTGAAAATGCTTTTGAAGCAATAGACACAAAAACAGCTATAAATCCAAAACCTAATATGATAGACTCAAACTTTAAACTATATATTGTGTAGATTTACAGGTCCTACTTGCCCAGCAAAAAGGGTTCGAATAGCTCTTGCACTTTTTTTGAAACTCACAAACAACTGTTCATGGGCTGAAAAGGCTTTTGGAGCAATAAAAACTTAAAAACTGCTATAACTCAAAAATGCAATAAGATAAGTTCAAACTTTAAAAGACATGTTGTTCAGATGTACAAGCCCCTCTTGCACAGAAAGTATGGCTTAGATATCTCTTGTAGTTTCTTCAGAACACACAAATTATCTGAAAATGCTTCAGAAGCAATAGACACAAAAACAGCTATAAATCCAAAACCTAATATGATAGACTCAAACTTTAAACTATATATTGTGTAGATTTACAGGTCCTACTTGCCCAGCAAAAAGGGTTCGAATAGCTCTTGCACTTTTTTTCGAAACTCACAAACAACTGTTCATGGGCTGAAAAGGCTTTTGGAGCAATAAAAACTTAAAAACTGCTATAACTCAAAAATGCAATAAGATAAGTTCAAACTTTAAAAGACATGTTGTTCAGATGTACAAGCCCCTCTTGCACAGAAAGTATGGCTTAGATATCTCTTGTAGTTTCTTCAGAACACACAAATTATCTGAAAATGCTTCAGAAGCAATAGACACAAAAACAGCTATAAATCCAAAACCTAATATGATAGACTCAAACTTTAAACTATATATTGTGTAGATTTACAGGTCCTACTTGCCCAGCAAAAAGGGTTCGAATAGCTCTTGCACTTTTTTCGAAACTCACAAACAACTGTTCATGGGCTGAAAAGGCTTTTGGAGCAATAAAAACTTAAAAACTGCTATAACTCAAAAATGCAATAAGATAAGTTCAAACTTTAAAAGACATGTTGTTCAGATGTACAAGCCCCTCTTGCACAGAAAGTATGGCTTAGATATCTCTTGTAGTTTCTTCAGAACACACAAATTATCTGAAAATGCTTTTGAAGCAATAGACACAAAAACAGCTATAAATCCAAAACCTAATATGATAGACTCAAACTTTAAACTATATATTGTGTAGATTTACAGGTCCTACTTGCCCAGCAAAAAGGGTTCGAATAGCTCTTGCACTTTTTTCGAAACTCACAAACAACTGTTCATGGGCTGAAAAGGCTTTTGGAGCAATAAAAACTTAAAAACTGCTATAACTCAAAAATGCAATAAGATAAGTTCAAACTTTAAAAGACATGTTGTTCAGATGTACAAGCCCCTCTTGCACAGAAAGTATGGCTTAGATATCTCTTGTAGTTTCTTCAGAACACACAAATTATCTGAAAATGCTTTTGAAGCAATAGACACAAAAACAGCTATAAATCCAAAACCTAATATGATAGACTCAAACTTTAAACTATATTTTGTGTAGATTTACAGGTCCTACTTGCCCAGCAAAAAGGGTTCGAATAGCTCTTGCACTTTTTTCGAAACTCACAAACAACTGTTCATGGGCTGAAAAGGCTTTTGGAGCAATAAAAACTTAAAAACTGCTATAACTCAAAAATGCAATAAGATAAGTTCAAACTTTAAAAGACATGTTGTTCAGATGTACAAGCCCCTCTTGCACAGAAAGTATGGCTTAGATATCTCTTGTAGTTTCTTCAGAACACACAAATTATCTGAAAATGCTTTTGAAGCAAACGACACAAAAACAGCTATAAATCCAAAACCTAATATGATAGACTCAAACTTTAAACTATATTTTGTGTAGATTTACAGGTCCTACTTGCCCAGCAAAAAGGGTTCGAATAGCTCTTGCACTTTTTTCGAAACTCACAAACAACTGTTCATGGGCTGAAAAGGCTTTTGGAGCAATAAAAACTTAAAAACTGCTATAACTCAAAAATGCAATAAGATAAGTTCAAACTTTAAAAGACATGTTGTTCAGATGTACAAGCCCCTCTTGCACAGAAAGTATGGCTTAGATATCTCTTGTAGTTTCTTCAGAACACACAAATTATCTGAAAATGCTTTTGAAGCAAACGACACAAAAACAGCTATAAATCCAAAACCTAATATGATAGACTCAAACTTTAAACTATATATTGTGTAGATTTACAGGTCCTACTTGCCCAGCAAAAAGGGTTCGAATAGCTCTTGCACTTTTTTCGAAACTCACAAACAACTGTTCATGGGCTGAAAAGGCTTTTGGAGCAATAAAAACTTAAAAACTGCTATAACTCAAAAATGCAATAAGATAAGTTCAAACTTTAAAAGACATGTTGTTCAGATGTACAAGCCCCTCTTGCACAGAAAGTATGGCTTAGATATCTCTTGTAGTTTCTTCAGAACACACAAATTATCTGAAAATGCTTTTGAAGCAATAGACACAAAAACAGCTATAAATCCAAAACCTAATATGATAGACTCAAACTTTAAACTATATTTTGTGTAGATTTACAGGTCCTACTTGCCCAGCAAAAAGGGTTCGAATAGCTCTTGCACTTTTTTCGAAACTCACAAACAACTGTTCATGGGCTGAAAAGGCTTTTGGAGCAATAAAAACTTAAAAACTGCTATAACTCAAAAATGCAATAAGATAAGTTCAAACTTTAAAAGACATGTTGTTCAGATGTACAAGCCCCTCTTGCACAGAAAGTATGGCTTAGATATCTCTTGTAGTTTCTTCAGAACACACAAATTATCTGAAAATGCTTTTGAAGCAAACGACACAAAAACAGCTATAAATCCAAAACCTAATATGATAGACTCAAACTTTAAACTATATATTGTGTAGATTTATAGGTCCTACTTGCCCAGCAAAAAGGGTTCGAATAGCTCTTGCACTTTTTTCGAAACTCACAAACAACTGTTCATGGGCTGAAAAGGCTTTTGGAGCAATAAAAACTTAAAAACTGCTATAACTCAAAAATGCAATAAGATAAGTTCAAACTTTAAAAGACATGTTGTTCAGATGTACAAGCCCCTCTTGCACAGAAAGTATGGCTTAGATATCTCTTGTAGTTTCTTCAGAACACACAAATTATCTGAAAATGCTTCAGAAGCAATAGACACAAAAACAGCTATAAATCCAAAACCTAATATGATAGACTCAAACTTTAAACTATATATTGTGTAGATTTACAGGTCCTACTTGCCCAGCAAAAAGGGTTCGAATAGCTCTTGCACTTTTTTTCGAAACTCACAAACAACTGTTCATGGGCTGAAAAGGCTTTTGGAGCAATAAAAACTTAAAAACTGCTATAACTCAAAAATGCAATAAGATAAGTTCAAACTTTAAAAGACATGTTGTTCAGATGTACAAGCCCCTCTTGCACAGAAAGTATGGCTTAGATATCTCTTGTAGTTTCTTCAGAACACACAAATTATCTGAAAATGCTTCAGAAGCAATAGACACAAAAACAGCTATAAATCCAAAACCTAATATGATAGACTCAAACTTTAAACTATATATTGTGTAGATTTACAGGTCCTACTTGCCCAGCAAAAAGGGTTCGAATAGCTCTTGCACTTTTTTCGAAACTCACAAACAACTGTTCATGGGCTGAAAAGGCTTTTGGAGCAATAAAAACTTAAAAACTGCTATAACTCAAAAATGCAATAAGATAAGTTCAAACTTTAAAAGACATGTTGTTCAGATGTACAAGCCCCTCTTGCACAGAAAGTATGGCTTAGATATCTCTTGTAGTTTCTTCAGAACACACAAATTATCTGAAAATGCTTCAGAAGCAATAGACACAAAAACAGCTATAAATCCAAAACCTAATATGATAGACTCAAACTTTAAACTATATATTGTGTAGATTTACAGGTCCTACTTGCCCAGCAAAAAGGGTTCGAATAGCTCTTGCACTTTTTTCGAAACTCACAAACAACTGTTCATGGGCTGAAAAGGCTTTTGGAGCAATAAAAACTTAAAAACTGCTATAACTCAAAAATGCAATAAGATAAGTTCAAACTTTAAAAGACATGTTGTTCAGATGTACAAGCCCCTCTTGCACAGAAAGTATGGCTTAGATATCTCTTGTAGTTTCTTCAGAACACACAAATTATCTGAAAATGCTTCAGAAGCAATAGACACAAACACAGCTATAAATCCAAAACCTAATATGATAGACTCAAACTTTAAACTATATATTGTGTAGATTTACAGGTCCTACTTGCCCAGCAAAAAGGGTTCGAATAGCTCTTGCACTTTTTTCGAAACTCACAAACAACTGTTCATGGGCTGAAAAGGCTTTTGGAGCAATAAAAACTTAAAAACTGCTATAACTCAAAAATGCAATAAGATAAGTTCAAACTTTAAAAGACATGTTGTTCAGATGTACAAGCCCCTCTTGCACAGAAAGTATGGCTTAGATATCTCTTGTAGTTTCTTCAGAACACACAAATTATCTGAAAATGCTTTTGAAGCAAACGACACAAAAACAGCTATAAATCCAAAACCTAATATGATAGACTCAAACTTTAAACTATATATTGTGTAGATTTATAGGTCCTACTTGCCCAGCAAAAAGGGTTCGAATAGCTCTTGCACTTTTTTCGAAACTCACAAACAACTGTTCATGGGCTGAAAAGGCTTTTGGAGCAATAAAAACTTAAAAACTGCTATAACTCAAAAATGCAATAAGATAAGTTCAAACTTTAAAAGACATGTTGTTCAGATGTACAAGCCCCTCTTGCACAGAAAGTATGGCTTAGATATCTCTTGTAGTTTCTTCAGAACACACAAATTATCTGAAAATGCTTTTGAAGCAAACGACACAAAAACAGCTATAAATCCAAAACCTAATATGATAGACTCAAACTTTAAACTATATTTTGTGTAGATTTACAGGTCCTACTTGCCCAGCAAAAAGGGTTCGAATAGCTCTTGCACTTTTTTCGAAACTCACAAACAACTGTTCATGGGCTGAAAAGGCTTTTGGAGCAATAAAAACTTAAAAACTGCTATAACTCAAAAATGCAATAAGATAAGTTCAAACTTTAAAAGACATGTTGTTCAGATGTACAAGCCCCTCTTGCACAGAAAGTATGGCTTAGATATCTCTTGTAGTTTCTTCAGAACACACAAATTATCTGAAAATGCTTCAGAAGCAATAGACACAAAAACAGCTATAAATCCAAAACCTAATATGATAGACTCAAACTTTAAACTATATATTGTGTAGATTTACAGGTCCTACTTGCCCAGCAAAAAGGGTTCGAATAGCTCTTGCACTTTTTTCGAAACTCACAAACAACTGTTCATGGGCTGAAAAGGCTTTTGGAGCAATAAAAACTTAAAAACTGCTATAACTCAAAAATGCAATAAGATAAGTTCAAACTTTAAAAGACATGTTGTTCAGATGTACAAGCCCCTCTTGCACAGAAAGTATGGCTTAGATATCTCTTGTAGTTTCTTCAGAACACACAAATTATCTGAAAATGCTTCAGAAGCAATAGACACAAAAACAGCTATAAATCCAAAACCTAATATGATAGACTCAAACTTTAAACTATATATTGTGTAGATTTACAGGTCCTACTTGCCCAGCAAAAAGGGTTCGAATAGCTCTTGCACTTTTTTCGAAACTCACAAACAACTGTTCATGGGCTGAAAAGGCTTTTGGAGCAATAAAAACTTAAAAACTGCTATAACTCAAAAATGCAATAAGATAAGTTCAAACTTTAAAAGACATGTTGTTCAGATGTACAAGCCCCTCTTGCACAGAAAGTATGGCTTAGATATCTCTTGTAGTTTCTTCAGAACACACAAATTATCTGAAAATGCTTCAGAAGCAATAGACACAAAAACAGCTATAAATCCAAAACCTAATATGATAGACTCAAACTTTAAACTATATATTGTGTAGATTTACAGGTCCTACTTGCCCAGCAAAAAGGGTTCGAATAGCTCTTGCACTTTTTTCGAAACTCACAAACAACTGTTAGTGGGCTGAAAAGGCTTTTGGAGCAATAAAAACTTAAAAACTGCTATAACTCAAAAATGCAATAAGATAAGTTCAAACTTTAAAAGACATGTTGTTCAGATGTACAAGCCCCTCTTGCACAGAAAGTATGGCTTAGATATCTCTTGTAGTTTCTTCAGAACACACAAATTATCTGAAAATGCTTCAGAAGCAATAGACACAAAAACAGCTATAAATCCAAAACCTAATATGATAGACTCAAACTTTAAACTATATATTGTGTAGATTTACAGGTCCTACTTGCCCAGCAAAAAGGGTTCGAATAGCTCTTGCACTTTTTTCGAAACTCACAAACAACTGTTCATGGGCTGAAAAGGCTTTTGGAGCAATAAAAACTTAAAAACTGCTATAACTCAAAAATGCAATAAGATAAGTTCAAACTTTAAAAGACATGTTGTTCAGATGTACAAGCCCCTCTTGCACAGAAAGTATGGCTTAGATATCTCTTGTAGTTTCTTCAGAACACACAAATTATCTGAAAATGCTTCAGAAGCAATAGACACAAACACAGCTATAAATCCAAAACCTAATATGATAGACTCAAACTTTAAACTATATATTGTGTAGATTTACAGGTCCTACTTGCCCAGCAAAAAGGGTTCGAATAGCTCTTGCACTTTTTTCGAAACTCACAAACAACTGTTCATGGGCTGAAAAGGCTTTTGGAGCAATAAAAACTTAAAAACTGCTATAACTCAAAAATGCAATAAGATAAGTTCAAACTTTAAAAGACATGTTGTTCAGATGTACAAGCCCCTCTTGCACAGAAAGTATGGCTTAGATATCTCTTGTAGTTTCTTCAGAACACACAAATTATCTGAAAATGTTTTTGAAGCAATAGACACAAAAACAGCTATAAATCCAAAACCTAATATGATAGACTCAAACTTTAAACTATATTTTGTGTAGATTTACAGGTCCTACTTGCCCAGCAAAAAGGGTTCGAATAGCTCTTGCACTTTTTTCGAAACTCACAAACAACTGTTCATGGGCTGAAAAGGCTTTTGGAGCAATAAAAACTTAAAAACTGCTATAACTCAAAAATGCAATAAGATAAGTTCAAACTTTAAAAGACATGTTGTTCAGATGTACAAGCCCCTCTTGCACAGAAAGTATGGCTTAGATATCTCTTGTAGTTTCTTCAGAACAAACAAATTATCTGAAAATGCTTTTGAAGCAAACGACACAAAAACAGCTATAAATCCAAAACCTAATATGATAGACTCAAACTTTAAACTATATATTGTGTAGATTTACAGGTCCTACTTGCCCAGCAAAAAGGGTTCGAATAGCTCTTGCACTTTTTTCGAAACTCACAAACAACTGTTCATGGGCTGAAAAGGCTTTTGGAGCAATAAAAACTTAAAAACTGCTATAACTCAAAAATGCAATAAGATAAGTTCAAACTTTAAAAGACATGTTGTTCAGATGTACAAGCCCCTCTTTCACAGAAAGTATGGCTTAGATATCTCTTGTAGTTTCTTCAGAACACACAAATTATCTGAAAATGCTTTTGAAGCAAACGACACAAAAACAGCTATAAATCCAAAACCTAATATGATAGACTCAAACTTTAAACTATATATTGTGTAGATTTACAGGTCCTACTTGCCCAGCAAAAAGGGTTCGAATAGCTCTTGCACTTTTTTCGAAACTCACAAACAACTGTTCATGGGCTGAAAAGGCTTTTGGAGCAATAAAAACTTAAAAACTGCTATAACTCAAAAATGCAATAAGATAAGTTCAAACTTTAAAAGACATGTTGTTCAGATGTACAAGCCCCTCTTGCACAGAAAGTATGGCTTAGATATCTCTTGTAGTTTCTTCAGAACACACAAATTATCTGAAAATGCTTCAGAAGCAATAGACACAAAAACAGCTATAAATCCAAAACCTAATATGATAGACTCAAACTTTAAACTATATATTGTGTAGATTTACAGGTCCTACTTGCCCAGCAAAAAGGGTTCGAATAGCTCTTGCACTTTTTTCGAAACTCACAAACAACTGTTCATGGGCTGAAAAGGCTTTTGGAGCAATAAAAACTTAAAAACTGCTATAACTCAAAAATGCAATAAGATAAGTTCAAACTTTAAAAGACATGTTGTTCAGATGTACAAGCCCCTCTTGCACAGAAAGTATGGCTTAGATATCTCTTGTAGTTTCTTCAGAACACACAAATTATCTGAAAATGCTTCAGAAGCAATAGACACAAAAACAGCTATAAATCCAAAACCTAATATGATAGACTCAAACTTTAAACTATATATTGTGTAGATTTACAGGTCCTACTTGCCCAGCAAAAAGGGTTCGAATAGCTCTTGCACTTTTTTCGAAACTCACAAACAACTGTTCATGGGCTGAAAAGGCTTTTGGAGCAATAAAAACTTAAAAACTGCTATAACTCAAAAATGCAATAAGATAAGTTCAAACTTTAAAAGACATGTTGTTCAGATGTACAAGCCCCTCTTTCACAGAAAGTATGGCTTAGATATCTCTTGTAGTTTCTTCAGAACAAACAAATTATCTGAAAATGCTTTTGAAGCAAACGACACAAAAACAGCTATAAATCCAAAACCTAATATGATAGACTCAAACTTTAAACTATATATTGTGTAGATTTACAGGTCCTACTTGCCCAGCAAAAAGGGTTCGAATAGCTCTTGCACTTTTTTCGAAACTCACAAACAACTGTTCATGGGCTGAAAAGGCTTTTGGAGCAATAAAAACTTAAAAACTGCTATAACTCAAAAATGCAATAAGATAAGTTCAAACTTTAAAAGACATGTTGTTCAGATGTACAAGCCCCTCTTTCACAGAAAGTATGGCTTAGATATCTCTTGTAGTTTCTTCAGAACACACAAATTATCTGAAAATGCTTTTGAAGCAAACGACACAAAAACAGCTATAAATCCAAAACCTAATATGATAGACTCAAACTTTAAACTATATATTGTGTAGATTTACAGGTCCTACTTGCCCAGCAAAAAGGGTTCGAATAGCTCTTGCACTTTTTTCGAAACTCACAAACAACTGTTCATGGGCTGAAAAGGCTTTTGGAGCAATAAAAACTTAAAAACTGCTATAACTCAAAAATGCAATAAGATAAGTTCAAACTTTAAAAGACATGTTGTTCAGATGTACAAGCCCCTCTTGCACAGAAAGTATGGCTTAGATATCTCTTGTAGTTTCTTCAGAACACACAAATTATCTGAAAATGCTTTTGAAGCAATAGACACAAAAACAGCTATAAATCCAAAACCTAATATGATAGACTCAAACTTTAAACTATATTTTGTGTAGATTTACAGGTCCTACTTGCCCAGCAAAAAGGGTTCGAATAGCTCTTGCACTTTTTTCGAAACTCACAAACAACTGTTCATGGGCTGAAAAGGCTTTTGGAGCAATAAAAACTTAAAAACTACTATAACTCAAAAATGCAATAAGATAAGTTCAAACTTTAAAATACATGTTGTTCAGATGTACAAGCCCCTCTTGCACAGAAAGTATGGCTTAGATATCTCTTGTAGTTTCTTCAGAACACACAAATTATCTGAAAATGCTTTTGAAGCAAACGACACAAAAACAGCTATAAATCCAAAACCTAATATGATAGACTCAAACTTTAAACTATATATTGTGTAGATTTACAGGTCCTACTTGCCCAGCAAAAAGGGTTCGAATAGCTCTTGCACTTTTTTCGAAACTCACAAACAACTGTTCATGGGCTGAAAAGGCTTTTGGAGCAATAAAAACTTAAAAACTGCTATAACTCAAAAATGCAATAAGATAAGTTCAAACTTTAAAAGACATGTTGTTCAGATGTACAAGCCCCTCTTGCACAGAAAGTATGGCTTAGATATCTCTTGTAGTTTCTTCAGAACACACAAATTATCTGAAAATGCTTTTGAAGCAATAGACACAAAAACAGCTATAAATCCAAAACCTAATATGATAGACTCAAACTTTAAACTATATTTTGTGTAGATTTACAGGTCCTACTTGCCCAGCAAAAAGGGTTCGAATAGCTCTTGCACTTTTTTCGAAACTCACAAACAACTGTTCATGGGCTGAAAAGGCTTTTGGAGCAATAAAAACTTAAAAACTGCTATAACTCAAAAATGCAATAAGATAAGTTCAAACTTTAAAAGACATGTTGTTCAGATGTACAAGCCCCTCTTGCACAGAAAGTATGGCTTAGATATCTCTTGTAGTTTCTTCAGAACACACAAATTATCTGAAAATGCTTCAGAAGCAATAGACACAAAAACAGCTATAAATCCAAAACCTAATATGATAGACTCAAACTTTAAACTATATATTGTGTAGATTTACAGGTCCTACTTGCCCAGCAAAAAGGGTTCGAATAGCTCTTGCACTTTTTTCGAAACTCACAAACAACTGTTCATGGGCTGAAAAGGCTTTTGGAGCAATAAAAACTTAAAAACTGCTATAACTCAAAAATGCAATAAGATAAGTTCAAACTTTAAAAGACATGTTGTTCAGATGTACAAGCCCCTCTTGCACAGAAAGTATGGCTTAGATATCTCTTGTAGTTTCTTCAGAACACACAAATTATCTGAAAATGCTTTTGAAGCAAACGACACAAAAACAGCTATAAATCCAAAACCTAATATGATAGACTCAAACTTTAAACTATATTTTGTGTAGATTTACAGGTCCTACTTGCCCAGCAAAAAGGGTTCGAATAGCTCTTGCACTTTTTTCGAAACTCACAAACAACTGTTCATGGGCTGAAAAGGCTTTTGGAGCAATAAAAACTTAAAAACTGCTATAACTCAAAAATGCAATAAGATAAGTTCAAACTTTAAAAGACATGTTGTTCAGATGTACAAGCCCCTCTTGCACAGAAAGTATGGCTTAGATATCTCTTGTAGTTTCTTCAGAACACACAAATTATCTGAAAATGCTTTTGAAGCAAACGACACAAAAACAGCTATAAATCCAAAACCTAATATGATAGACTCAAACTTTAAACTATATTTTGTGTAGATTTACAGGTCCTACTTGCCCAGCAAAAAGGGTTCGAATAGCTCTTGCACTTTTTTCGAAACTCACAAACAACTGTTCATGGGCTGAAAAGGCTTTTGGAGCAATAAAAACTTAAAAACTGCTATAACTCAAAAATGCAATAAGATAAGTTCAAACTTTAAAAGACATGTTGTTCAGATGTACAAGCCCCTCTTGCACAGAAAGTATGGCTTAGATATCTCTTGTAGTTTCTTCAGAACACACAAATTATCTGAAAATGCTTTTGAAGCAATATACACAAAAACAGCTATAAATCCAAAACCTAATATGATAGACTCAAACTTTAAACTATATTTTGTGTAGATTTACAGGTCCTACTTGCCCAGCAAAAAGGGTTCGAATAGCTCTTGCACTTTTTTCGAAACTCACAAACAACTGTTCATGGGCTGAAAAGGCTTTTGGAGCAATAAAAACTTAAAAACTGCTATAACTCAAAAATGCAATAAGATAAGTTCAAACTTTAAAAGACATGTTGTTCAGATGTACAAGCCCCTCTTGCACAGAAAGTATGGCTTAGATATCTCTTGTAGTTTCTTCAGAACACACAAATTATCTGAAAATGCTTCAGAAGCAATAGACACAAAAACAGCTATAAATCCAAAACCTAATATGATAGACTCAAACTTTAAACTATATATTGTGTAGATTTACAGGTCCTACTTGCCCAGCAAAAAGGGTTCGAATAGCTCTTGCACTTTTTTTCGAAACTCACAAACAACTGTTCATGGGCTGAAAAGGCTTTTGGAGCAATAAAAACTTAAAAACTGCTATAACTCAAAAATGCAATAAGATAAGTTCAAACTTTAAAAGACATGTTGTTCAGATGTACAAGCCCCTCTTGCACAGAAAGTATGGCTTAGATATCTCTTGTAGTTTCTTCAGAACACACAAATTATCTGAAAATGCTTCAGAAGCAATAGACACAAAAACAGCTATAAATCCAAAACCTAATATGATAGACTCAAACTTTAAACTATATATTGTGTAGATTTACAGGTCCTACTTGCCCAGCAAAAAGGGTTCGAATAGCTCTTGCACTTTTTTCGAAACTCACAAACAACTGTTCATGGGCTGAAAAGGCTTTTGGAGCAATAAAAACTTAAAAACTGCTATAACTCAAAAATGCAATAAGATAAGTTCAAACTTTAAAAGACATGTTGTTCAGATGTACAAGCCCCTCTTGCACAGAAAGTATGGCTTAGATATCTCTTGTAGTTTCTTCAGAACACACAAATTATCTGAAAATGCTTCAGAAGCAATAGACACAAAAACAGCTATAAATCCAAAACCTAATATGATAGACTCAAACTTTAAACTATATATTGTGTAGATTTACAGGTCCTACTTGCCCAGCAAAAAGGGTTCGAATAGCTCTTGCACTTTTTTCGAAACTCACAAACAACTGTTCATGGGCTGAAAAGGCTTTTGGAGCAATAAAAACTTAAAAACTGCTATAACTCAAAAATGCAATAAGATAAGTTCAAACTTTAAAAGACATGTTGTTCAGATGTACAAGCCCCTCTTGCACAGAAAGTATGGCTTAGATATCTCTTGTAGTTTCTTCAGAACACACAAATTATCTGAAAATGCTTCAGAAGCAATAGACACAAACACAGCTATAAATCCAAAACCTAATATGATAGACTCAAACTTTAAACTATATATTGTGTAGATTTACAGGTCCTACTTGCCCAGCAAAAAGGGTTCGAATAGCTCTTGCACTTTTTTCGAAACTCACAAACAACTGTTCATGGGCTGAAAAGGCTTTTGGAGCAATAAAAACTTAAAAACTGCTATAACTCAAAAATGCAATAAGATAAGTTCAAACTTTAAAAGACATGTTGTTCAGATGTACAAGCCCCTCTTGCACAGAAAGTATGGCTTAGATATCTCTTGTAGTTTCTTCAGAACACACAAATTATCTGAAAATGCTTTTGAAGCAAACGACACAAAAACAGCTATAAATCCAAAACCTAATATGATAGACTCAAACTTTAAACTATATATTGTGTAGATTTATAGGTCCTACTTGCCCAGCAAAAAGGGTTCGAATAGCTCTTGCACTTTTTTCGAAACTCACAAACAACTGTTCATGGGCTGAAAAGGCTTTTGGAGCAATAAAAACTTAAAAACTGCTATAACTCAAAAATGCAATAAGATAAGTTCAAACTTTAAAAGACATGTTGTTCAGATGTACAAGCCCCTCTTGCACAGAAAGTATGGCTTAGATATCTCTTGTAGTTTCTTCAGAACACACAAATTATCTGAAAATGCTTTTGAAGCAAACGACACAAAAACAGCTATAAATCCAAAACCTAATATGATAGACTCAAACTTTAAACTATATTTTGTGTAGATTTACAGGTCCTACTTGCCCAGCAAAAAGGGTTCGAATAGCTCTTGCACTTTTTTCGAAACTCACAAACAACTGTTCATGGGCTGAAAAGGCTTTTGGAGCAATAAAAACTTAAAAACTGCTATAACTCAAAAATGCAATAAGATAAGTTCAAACTTTAAAAGACATGTTGTTCAGATGTACAAGCCCCTCTTGCACAGAAAGTATGGCTTAGATATCTCTTGTAGTTTCTTCAGAACACACAAATTATCTGAAAATGCTTTTGAAGCAATAGACACAAAAACAGCTATAAATCCAAAACCTAATATGATAGACTCAAACTTTAAACTATATATTGTGTAGATTTACAGGTCCTACTTGCCCAGCAAAAAGGGTTCGAATAGCTCTTGCACTTTTTTCGAAACTCACAAACAACTGTTCATGGGCTGAAAAGGCTTTTGGAGCAATAAAAACTTAAAAACTGCTATAACTCAAAAATGCAATAAGATAAGTTCAAACTTTAAAAGACATGTTGTTCAGATGTACAAGCCCCTCTTGCACAGAAAGTATGGCTTAGATATCTCTTGTAGTTTCTTCAGAACACACAAATTATCTGAAAATGCTTCAGAAGCAATAGACACAAAAACAGCTATAAATCCAAAACCTAATATGATAGACTCAAACTTTAAACTATATATTGTGTAGATTTACAGGTCCTACTTGCCCAGCAAAAAGGGTTCGAATAGCTCTTGCACTTTTTTCGAAACTCACAAACAACTGTTCATGGGCTGAAAAGGCTTTTGGAGCAATAAAAACTTAAAAACTGCTATAACTCAAAAATGCAATAAGATAAGTTCAAACTTTAAAAGACATGTTGTTCAGATGTACAAGCCCCTCTTGCACAGAAAGTATGGCTTAGATATCTCTTGTAGTTTCTTCAGAACACACAAATTATCTGAAAATGCTTCAGAAGCAATAGACACAAAAACAGCTATAAATCCAAAACCTAATATGATAGACTCAAACTTTAAACTATATATTGTGTAGATTTACAGGTCCTACTTGCCCAGCAAAAAGGGTTCGAATAGCTCTTGCACTTTTTTCGAAACTCACAAACAACTGTTAGTGGGCTGAAAAGGCTTTTGGAGCAATAAAAACTTAAAAACTGCTATAACTCAAAAATGCAATAAGATAAGTTCAAACTTTAAAAGACATGTTGTTCAGATGTACAAGCCCCTCTTGCACAGAAAGTATGGCTTAGATATCTCTTGTAGTTTCTTCAGAACACACAAATTATCTGAAAATGCTTCAGAAGCAATAGACACAAAAACAGCTATAAATCCAAAACCTAATATGATAGACTCAAACTTTAAACTATATATTGTGTAGATTTACAGGTCCTACTTGCCCAGCAAAAAGGGTTCGAATAGCTCTTGCACTTTTTTCGAAACTCACAAACAACTGTTCATGGGCTGAAAAGGCTTTTGGAGCAATAAAAACTTAAAAACTGCTATAACTCAAAAATGCAATAAGATAAGTTCAAACTTTAAAAGACATGTTGTTCAGATGTACAAGCCCCTCTTGCACAGAAAGTATGGCTTAGATATCTCTTGTAGTTTCTTCAGAACACACAAATTATCTGAAAATGCTTCAGAAGCAATAGACACAAACACAGCTATAAATCCAAAACCTAATATGATAGACTCAAACTTTAAACTATATATTGTGTAGATTTACAGGTCCTACTTGCCCAGCAAAAAGGGTTCGAATAGCTCTTGCACTTTTTTCGAAACTCACAAACAACTGTTCATGGGCTGAAAAGGCTTTTGGAGCAATAAAAACTTAAAAACTGCTATAACTCAAAAATGCAATAAGATAAGTTCAAACTTTAAAAGACATGTTGTTCAGATGTACAAGCCCCTCTTGCACAGAAAGTATGGCTTAGATATCTCTTGTAGTTTCTTCAGAACACACAAATTATCTGAAAATGTTTTTGAAGCAATAGACACAAAAACAGCTATAAATCCAAAACCTAATATGATAGACTCAAACTTTAAACTATATTTTGTGTAGATTTACAGGTCCTACTTGCCCAGCAAAAAGGGTTCGAATAGCTCTTGCACTTTTTTCGAAACTCACAAACAACTGTTCATGGGCTGAAAAGGCTTTTGGAGCAATAAAAACTTAAAAACTGCTATAACTCAAAAATGCAATAAGATAAGTTCAAACTTTAAAAGACATGTTGTTCAGATTTACAAGCCCCTCTTGCACAGAAAGTATGGCTTAGATATCTCTTGTAGTTTCTTCAGAACAAACAAATTATCTGAAAATGCTTTTGAAGCAAACGACACAAAAACAGCTATAAATCCAAAACCTAATATGATAGACTCAAACTTTAAACTATATATTGTGTAGATTTACAGGTCCTACTTGCCCAGCAAAAAGGGTTCGAATAGCTCTTGCACTTTTTTCGAAACTCACAAACAACTGTTCATGGGCTGAAAAGGCTTTTGGAGCAATAAAAACTTAAAAACTGCTATAACTCAAAAATGCAATAAGATAAGTTCAAACTTTAAAAGACATGTTGTTCAGATGTACAAGCCCCTCTTTCACAGAAAGTATGGCTTAGATATCTCTTGTAGTTTCTTCAGAACACACAAATTATCTGAAAATGCTTTTGAAGCAAACGACACAAAAACAGCTATAAATCCAAAACCTAATATGATAGACTCAAACTTTAAACTATATATTGTGTAGATTTACAGGTCCTACTTGCCCAGCAAAAAGGGTTCGAATAGCTCTTGCACTTTTTTCGAAACTCACAAACAACTGTTCATGGGCTGAAAAGGCTTTTGGAGCAATAAAAACTTAAAAACTGCTATAACTCAAAAATGCAATAAGATAAGTTCAAACTTTAAAAGACATGTTGTTCAGATGTACAAGCCCCTCTTGCACAGAAAGTATGGCTTAGATATCTCTTGTAGTTTCTTCAGAACACACAAATTATCTGAAAATGCTTCAGAAGCAATAGACACAAAAACAGCTATAAATCCAAAACCTAATATGATAGACTCAAACTTTAAACTATATATTGTGTAGATTTACAGGTCCTACTTGCCCAGCAAAAAGGGTTCGAATAGCTCTTGCACTTTTTTCGAAACTCACAAACAACTGTTCATGGGCTGAAAAGGCTTTTGGAGCAATAAAAACTTAAAAACTGCTATAACTCAAAAATGCAATAAGATAAGTTCAAACTTTAAAAGACATGTTGTTCAGATGTACAAGCCCCTCTTGCACAGAAAGTATGGCTTAGATATCTCTTGTAGTTTCTTCAGAACACACAAATTATCTGAAAATGCTTCAGAAGCAATAGACACAAAAACAGCTATAAATCCAAAACCTAATATGATAGACTCAAACTTTAAACTATATATTGTGTAGATTTACAGGTCCTACTTGCCCAGCAAAAAGGGTTCGAATAGCTCTTGCACTTTTTTCGAAACTCACAAACAACTGTTCATGGGCTGAAAAGGCTTTTGGAGCAATAAAAACTTAAAAACTGCTATAACTCAAAAATGCAATAAGATAAGTTCAAACTTTAAAAGACATGTTGTTCAGATGTACAAGCCCCTCTTGCACAGAAAGTATGGCTTAGATATCTCTTGTAGTTTCTTCAGAACACACAAATTATCTGAAAATGCTTCAGAAGCAATAGACACAAAAACAGCTATAAATCCAAAACCTAATATGATAGACTCAAACTTTAAACTATATATTGTGTAGATTTACAGGTCCTACTTGCCCAGCAAAAAGGGTTCGAATAGCTCTTGCACTTTTTGCGAAACTCACAAACAACTGTTCATGGGCTGAAAAGGCTTTTGGAGCAATAAAAACTTAAAAACTGCTATAACTCAAAAATGCAATAAGATAAGTTCAAACTTTAAAAGACATGTTGTTCAGATGTACAAGCCCCTCTTGCACAGAAAGTATGGCTTAGATATCTCTTGTAGTTTCTTCAGAACACACAAATTATCTGAAAATGCTTTTGAAGCAAACGACACAAAAACAGCTATAAATCCAAAACCTAATATGATAGACTCAAACTTTAAACTATATATTGTGTAGATTTACAGGTCCTACTTGCCCAGCAAAAAGGGTTCGAATAGCTCTTGCACTTTTTTCGAAACTCACAAACAACTGTTCATGGGCTGAAAAGGCTTTTGGAGCAATAAAAACTTAAAAACTGCTATAACTCAAAAATGCAATAAGATAAGTTCAAACTTTAAAAGACATGTTGTTCAGATGTACAAGCCCCTCTTGCACAGAAAGTATGGCTTAGATATCTCTTGTAGTTTCTTCAGAACACACAAATTATCTGAAAATGCTTTTGAAGCAAACGACACAAAAACAGCTATAAATCCAAAACCTAATATGATAGACTCAAACTTTAAACTATATTTTGTGTAGATTTACAGGTCCTACTTGCCCAGCAAAAAGGGTTCGAATAGCTCTTGCACTTTTTTCGAAACTCACAAACAACTGTTCATGGGCTGAAAAGGCTTTTGGAGCAATAAAAACTTAAAAACTACTATAACTCAAAAATGCAATAAGATAAGTTCAAACTTTAAAATACATGTTGTTCAGATGTACAAGCCCCTCTTGCACAGAAAGTATGGCTTAGATATCTCTTGTAGTTTCTTCAGAACACACAAATTATCTGAAAATGCTTTTGAAGCAAACGACACAAAAACAGCTATAAATCCAAAACCTAATATGATAGACTCAAACTTTAAACTATATATTGTGTAGATTTACAGGTCCTACTTGCCCAGCAAAAAGGGTTCGAATAGCTCTTGCACTTTTTTCGAAACTCACAAACAACTGTTCATGGGCTGAAAAGGCTTTTGGAGCAATAAAAACTTAAAAACTGCTATAACTCAAAAATGCAATAAGATAAGTTCAAACTTTAAAAGACATGTTGTTCAGATGTACAAGCCCCTCTTGCACAGAAAGTATGGCTTAGATATCTCTTGTAGTTTCTTCAGAACACACAAATTATCTGAAAATGCTTTTGAAGCAATAGACACAAAAACAGCTATAAATCCAAAACCTAATATGATAGACTCAAACTTTAAACTATATTTTGTGTAGATTTACAGGTCCTACTTGCCCAGCAAAAAGGGTTCGAATAGCTCTTGCACTTTTTTCGAAACTCACAAACAACTGTTCATGGGCTGAAAAGGCTTTTGGAGCAATAAAAACTTAAAAACTGCTATAACTCAAAAATGCAATAAGATAAGTTCAAACTTTAAAAGACATGTTGTTCAGATGTACAAGCCCCTCTTGCACAGAAAGTATGGCTTAGATATCTCTTGTAGTTTCTTCAGAACACACAAATTATCTGAAAATGCTTCAGAAGCAATAGACACAAAAACAGCTATAAATCCAAAACCTAATATGATAGACTCAAACTTTAAACTATATATTGTGTAGATTTACAGGTCCTACTTGCCCAGCAAAAAGGGTTCGAATAGCTCTTGCACTTTTTTCGAAACTCACAAACAACTGTTCATGGGCTGAAAAGGCTTTTGGAGCAATAAAAACTTAAAAACTGCTATAACTCAAAAATGCAATAAGATAAGTTCAAACTTTAAAAGACATGTTGTTCAGATGTACAAGCCCCTCTTGCACAGAAAGTATGGCTTAGATATCTCTTGTAGTTTCTTCAGAACACACAAATTATCTGAAAATGCTTTTGAAGCAAACGACACAAAAACAGCTATAAATCCAAAACCTAATATGATAGACTCAAACTTTAAACTATATTTTGTGTAGATTTACAGGTCCTACTTGCCCAGCAAAAAGGGTTCGAATAGCTCTTGCACTTTTTTCGAAACTCACAAACAACTGTTCATGGGCTGAAAAGGCTTTTGGAGCAATAAAAACTTAAAAACTGCTATAACTCAAAAATGCAATAAGATAAGTTCAAACTTTAAAAGACATGTTGTTCAGATGTACAAGCCCCTCTTGCACAGAAAGTATGGCTTAGATATCTCTTGTAGTTTCTTCAGAACACACAAATTATCTGAAAATGCTTTTGAAGCAAACGACACAAAAACAGCTATAAATCCAAAACCTAATATGATAGACTCAAACTTTAAACTATATATTGTGTAGATTTACAGGTCCTACTTGCCCAGCAAAAAGGGTTCGAATAGCTCTTGCACTTTTTTCGAAACTCACAAACAACTGTTCATGGGCTGAAAAGGCTTTTGGAGCAATAAAAACTTAAAAACTGCTATAACTCAAAAATGCAATAAGATAAGTTCAAACTTTAAAAGACATGTTGTTCAGATGTACAAGCCCCTCTTGCACAGAAAGTATGGCTTAGATATCTCTTGTAGTTTCTTCAGAACACACAAATTATCTGAAAATGCTTTTGAAGCAAACGACACAAAAACAGCTATAAATCCAAAACCTAATATGATAGACTCAAACTTTAAACTATATTTTGTGTAGATTTACAGGTCCTACTTGCCCAGCAAAAAGGGTTCGAATAGCTCTTGCACTTTTTTCGAATCTCACAAACAACTGTTCATGGGCTGAAAAGGCTTTTGGAGCAATAAAAACTTAAAAACTGCTATAACTCAAAAATGCAATAAGATAAGTTCAAACTTTAAAAGACATGTTGTTCAGATGTACAAGCCCCTCTTGCACAGAAAGTATGGCTTAGATATCTCTTGTAGTTTCTTCAGAACACACAAATTATCTGAAAATGCTTTTGAAGCAAACGACACAAAAACAGCTATAAATCCAAAACCTAATATGATAGACTCAAACTTTAAACTATATTTTGTGTAGATTTACAGGTCCTACTTGCCCAGCAAAAAGGGTTCGAATAGCTCTTGCACTTTTTTCGAAACTCACAAACAACTGTTCATGGGCTGAAAAGGCTTTTGGAGCAATAAAAACTTAAAAACTGCTATAACTCAAAAATGCAATAAGATAAGTTCAAACTTTAAAAGACATGTTGTTCAGATGTACAAGCCCCTCTTGCACAGAAAGTATGGCTTAGATATCTCTTGTAGTTTCTTCAGAACACACAAATTATCTGAAAATGCTTTTGAAGCAAACGACACAAAAACAGCTATAAATCCAAAACCTAATATGATAGACTCAAACTTTAAACTATATATTGTGTAGATTTACAGGTCCTACTTGCCCAGCAAAAAGGGTTCGAATAGCTCTTGCACTTTTTTCGAAACTCACAAACAACTGTTCATGGGCTGAAAAGGCTTTTGGAGCAATAAAAACTTAAAAACTGCTATAACTCAAAAATGCAATAAGATAAGTTCAAACTTTAAAAGACATGTTGTTCAGATGTACAAGCCCCTCTTGCACAGAAAGTATGGCTTAGATATCTCTTGTAGTTTCTTCAGAACACACAAATTATCTGAAAATGCTTTTGAAGCAATATACACAAAAACAGCTATAAATCCAAAACCTAATATGATAGACTCAAACTTTAAACTATATTTTGTGTAGATTTACAGGTCCTACTTGCCCAGCAAAAAGGGTTCGAATAGCTCTTGCACTTTTTTCGAAACTCACAAACAACTGTTCATGGGCTGAAAAGGCTTTTGGAGCAATAAAAACTTAAAAACTGCTATAACTCAAAAATGCAATAAGATAAGTTCAAACTTTAAAAGACATGTTGTTCAGATGTACAAGCCCCTCTTGCACAGAAAGTATGGCTTAGATATCTCTTGTAGTTTCTTCAGAACACACAAATTATCTGAAAATGCTTTTGAAGCAATAGACACAAAAACAGCTATAAATCCAAAACCTAATATGATAGACTCAAACTTTAAACTATATATTGTGTAGATTTACAGGTCCTACTTGCCCAGCAAAAAGGGTTCGAATAGCTCTTGCACTTTTTTCGAAACTCACAAACAACTGTTCATGGGCTGAAAAGGCTTTTGGAGCAATAAAAACTTAAAAACTGCTATAACTCAAAAATGCAATAAGATAAGTTCAAACTTTAAAAGACATGTTGTTCAGATGTACAAGCCCCTCTTGCACAGAAAGTATGGCTTAGATATCTCTTGTAGTTTCTTCAGAACACACAAATTATCTGAAAATGCTTTTGAAGCAAACGACACAAAAACAGCTATAAATCCAAAACCTAATATGATAGACTCAAACTTTAAACTATATATTGTGTAGATTTACAGGTCCTACTTGCCCAGGAAAAAGGGTTCGAATAGCTCTTGCACTATTTTCGAAACTCACAAACAACTGTTCATGGGCTGAAAAGGCTTTTGGAGCAATAAAAACTTAAAAACTGCTATAACTCAAAAATGCAATAAGATAAGTTCAAACTTTAAAAGACATGTTGTTCAGATGTACAAGCCCCTCATGCACAGAAAGTATGGCTTAGATATCTCTTGTAGTTTCTTCAGAACACACAAATTATCTGAAAATGCTTCAGAAGCAATAGACACAAAAACAGCTATAAATCCAAAACCTAATATGATAGACTCAAACTTTAAACTATATATTGTGTAGATTTACAGGTCCTACTTGCCCAGCAAAAAGGGTTCGAATAGCTCTTGCACTTTTTTCGAAACTCACAAACAACTGTTCATGGGCTGAAAAGGCTTTTGGAGCAATAAAAACTTAAAAACTGCTATAACTCAAAAATGCAATAAGATAAGTTCAAACTTTAAAAGACATGTTGTTCAGATGTACAAGCCCCTCTTGCACAGAAAGTATGGCTTAGATATCTCTTGTAGTTTCTTCAGAACACACAAATTATCTGAAAATGCTTTTGAAGCAATAGACACAAAAACAGCTATAAATGAAAAACCTAATATGATAGACTCAAACTATAAACTATATATTGTGTAGATTTACAAGTCCTACTTGCCCAGCAAAAAGGGTTCGAATAGTTCTTGCACTTTTTTCGAAACTCACAAACAACTGTTCATGGGCTGAAAAGGCTTTTGGAGCAATAAAAACTTAAAAACTGCTATAACTCAAAAATGCAATAAGATAAGTTCAAACTTTAAAAGACATGTTGTTCAGATGTACAAGCCCCTCTTGCACAGAAAGTATGGCTTAGATATCTCTTGTAGTTTCTTCAGAACACACAAATTATCTGAAAATGCTTCAGAGACAATAGACACAAACACAGCTATAAATCCAAAACCTAATATGATAGACTCAAACTTTAAACTATATATTGTGTAGATTTACAGGTCCTACTTGCCCAGCAAAAAGGGTTCGAATAGCTCTTGCACTTTTTTCGAAACTCACAAACAACTGTTCATGGGCTGAAAAGGCTTTTGGAGCAATAAAAACTTAAAAACTGCTATAACTCAAAAATGCAATAAGATAAGTTCAAACTTTAAAAGACATGTTGTTCAGATGTACAAGCCCCTCTTGCACAGAAAGTATGGCTTAGATATCTCTTGTAGTTTCTTCAGAACACACAAATTATCTGAAAATGCTTTTGAAGCAATAGACACAAAAACAGCTATAAATCCAAAACCTAATATGATAGACTCAAACTTTAAACTATATTTTGTGTAGATTTACAGGTCCTACTTGCCCAGCAAAAAGGGTTCGAATAGCTCTTGCACTTTTTTCGAAACTCACAAACAACTGTTCATGGGCTGAAAAGGCTTTTTGAGCAATAAAAACTTAAAAACTGCTATAACTCAAAAATGCAATAAGATAAGTTCAAACTTTAAAAGACATGTTGTTCAGATGTACAAGCCCCTCTTGCACAGAAAGTATGGCTTAGATATCTCTTGTAGTTTCTTCAGAACACACAAATTATCTGAAAATGCTTTTGAAGCAATAGACACAAAAACAGCTATAAATCCAAAACCTAATATGATAGACTCAAACTTTAAACTATATTTTGTGTAGATTTACAGGTCCTACTTGCCCAGCAAAAAGGGTTCGAATAGCTCTTGCACTTTTTTCGAAACTCACAAACAACTGTTCATGGGCTGAAAAGGCTTTTGGAGCAATAAAAACTTAAAAACTGCTATAACTCAAAAATGCAATAAGATAAGTTCAAACTTTAAAAGACATGTTGTTCAGATGTACAAGCCCCTCTTGCACAGAAAGTATGGCTTAGATATCTCTTGTAGTTTCTTCAGAACACACAAATTATCTGAAAATGCTTTTGAAGCAAACGACACAAAAACAGCTATAAATCCAAAACCTAATATGATAAACTCAAACTTTAAACTATATATTGTGTAGATTTACAGGTCCTACTTGCCCAGCAAAAAGGGTTCGAATAGCTCTTGCACTTTTTTCGAAACTCACAAACAACTGTTCATGGGCTGAAAAGGCTTTTGGAGCAATAAAAACTTAAAAACTGCTATAACTCAAAAATGCAATAAGATAAGTTCAAACTTTAAAAGACATGTTGTTCAGATGTACAAGCCCCTCTTGCACAGAAAGTATGGCTTAGATATCTCTTGTAGTTTCTTCAGAACACACAAATTATCTGAAAATGCTTCAGAAGCAAACGACACAAAAACAGCTATAAATCCAAAACCTAATATGATAGACTCAAACTTTAAACTATATTTTGTGTAGATTTACAGGTCCTACTTGCCCAGCAAAAAGGGTTCGAATAGCTCTTGCACTTTTTTCGAAACTCACAAACAACTGTTCATGGGCTGAAAAGGCTTTTGGAGCAATAAAAACTTAAAAACTGCTATAACTCAAAAATGCAATAAGATAAGTTCAAACTTTAAAAGACATGTTGTTCAGATGTACAAGCCCCTCTTGCACAGAAAGTATGGCTTAGATATCTCTTGTAGTTTCTTCAGAACACACAAATTATCTGAAAATGCTTCAGAGACAATAGACACAAACACAGCTATAAATCCAAAACCTAATATGATAGACTCAAACTTTAAACTATATATTGTGTAGATTTACAGGTCCTACTTGCCCAGCAAAAAGGGTTCGAATAGCTCTTGCACTTTTTTCGAAACTCACAAACAACTGTTCATGGGCTGAAAAGGCTTTTGGAGCAATAAAAACTTAAAAACTGCTATAACTCAAAAATGCAATAAGATAAGTTCAAACTTTAAAAGACATGTTGTTCAGATGTACAAGCCCCTCTTGCACAGAAAGTATGGCTTAGATATCTCTTGTAGTTTCTTCAGAACACACAAATTATCTGAAAATGCTTTTGAAGCAAACGACACAAAAACAGCTATAAATCCAAAACCTAATATGATAGACTCAAACTTTAAACTATATATTGTGTAGATTTACAGGTCCTACTTGCCCAGCAAAAAGGGTTCGAATAGCTCTTGCACTTTTTTCGAAACTCACAAACAACTGTTCATGGGCTGAAAAGGCTTTTGGAGCAATAAAAACTTAAAAACTGCTATAACTCAAAAATGCAATAAGATAAGTTCAAACTTTAAAAGACATGTTGTTCAGATGTACAAGCCCCTCTTGCACAGAAAGTATGGCTTAGATATCTCTTGTAGTTTCTTCAGAACACACAAATTATCTGAAAATGCTTCAGAAGCAATAGACACAAACACAGCTATAAATCCAAAACCTAATATGATAGACTCAAACTTTAAACTATATATTGTGTAGATTTACAGGTCCTACTTGCCCAGCAAAAAGGGTTCGAATAGCTCTTGCACTTTTTTCGAAACTCACAAACAACTGTTCATGGGCTGAAAAGGCTTTTGGAGCAATAAAAACTTAAAAACTGCTATAACTCAAAAATGCAATAAGATAAGTTCAAACTTTAAAAGACATGTTGTTCAGATGTACAAGCCCCTCTTGCACAGAAAGTATGGCTTAGATATCTCTTGTAGTTTCTTCAGAACACACAAATTATCTGAAAATGCTTTTGAAGCAAACGACACAAAAACAGCTATAAATCCAAAACCTAATATGATAGACTCAAACTTTAAACTATATATTGTGTAGATTTACAGGTCCTACTTGCCCAGCAAAAAGGGTTCGAATAGCTCTTGCACTTTTTTCGAAACTCACAAACAATAAGGCTTTTGGAGCAATAAAAACTTAAAAACTGCTATAACTCAAAAATGCAATAAGATAAGTTCAAACTTTAAAATACATGTTGTTCAGATGTACAAGCCCCTCTTGCACAGAAAGTATGGCTTAGATATCTCTTGTAGTTTCTTCAGAACACACAAATTATCTGAAAATGTTTTTGAAGCAATAGACACAAAAACAGCTATAAATCCAAAACCTAATATGATAGACTCAAACTTTAAACTATATTTTGTGTAGATTTACAGGTCCTACTTGCCCAGCAAAAAGGGTTCGAATAGCTCTTGCACTTTTTTCGAAACTCACAAACAACTGTTCATGGGCTGAAAAGGCTTTTGGAGCAATAAAAACTTAAAAACTGCTATAACTCAAAAATGCAATAAGATAAGTTCAAACTTTAAAAGACATGTTGTTCAGATGTACAAGCCCCTCTTGCACAGAAAGTATGGCTTAGATATCTCTTGTAGTTTCTTCAGAACACACAAATTATCTGAAAATGCTTTTGAAGCAATATACACAAAAACAGCTATAAATCCAAAACCTAATATGATAGACTCAAACTTTAAACTATATTTTGTGTAGATTTACAGGTCCTACTTGCCCAGCAAAAAGGGTTCGAATAGCTCTTGCACTTTTTTCGAAACTCACAAACAACTGTTCATGGGCTGAAAAGGCTTTTGGAGCAATAAAAACTTAAAAACTGCTATAACTCAAAAATGCAATAAGATAAGTTCAAACTTTAAAAGACATGTTGTTCAGATGTACAAGCCCCTCTTGCACAGAAAGTATGGCTTAGATATCTCTTGTAGTTTCTTCAGAACACACAAATTATCTGAAAATGCTTTTGAAGCAATAGACACAAAAACAGCTATAAATCCAAAACCTAATATGATAGACTCAAACTTTAAACTATATATTGTGTAGATTTACAGGTCCTACTTGCCCAGCAAAAAGGGTTCGAATAGCTCTTGCACTTTTTTCGAAACTCACAAACAACTGTTCATGGGCTGAAAAGGCTTTTGGAGCAATAAAAACTTAAAAACTGCTATAACTCAAAAATGCAATAAGATAAGTTCAAACTTTAAAAGACATGTTGTTCAGATGTACAAGCCCCTCTTGCACAGAAAGTATGGCTTAGATATCTCTTGTAGTTTCTTCAGAACACACAAATTATCTGAAAATGCTTTTGAAGCAAACGACACAAAAACAGCTATAAATCCAAAACCTAATATGATAGACTCAAACTTTAAACTATATATTGTGTAGATTTACAGGTCCTACTTGCCCAGCAAAAAGGGTTCGAATAGCTCTTGCACTTTTTTCGAAACTCACAAACAACTGTTCATGGGCTGAAAAGGCTTTTGGAGCAATAAAAACTTAAAAACTGCTATAACTCAAAAATGCAATAAGATAAGTTCAAACTTTAAAAGACATGTTGTTCAGATGTACAAGCCCCTCTTGCACAGAAAGTATGGCTTAGATATCTCTTGTAGTTTCTTCAGAACACACAAATTATCTGAAAATGCTTTTGAAGCAATAGACACAAAAACAGCTATAAATGAAAAACCTAATATGATAGACTCAAACTATAAACTATATATTGTGTAGATTTACAAGTCCTACTTGCCCAGCAAAAAGGGTTCGAATAGCTCTTGCACTTTTTTCGAAACTCACAAACAACTGTTCATGTGCTGAAAAGGCTTTTGGAGCAATAAAAACTTAAAAACTGCTATAACTCAAAAATGCAATAAGATAAGTTCAAACTTTAAAAGACATGTTGTTCAGATGTACAAGCCCCTCTTGCACAGAAAGTATGGCTTAGATATCTCTTGTAGTTTCTTCAGAACACACAAATTATCTGAAAATGCTTTTGAAGCAAACGACACAAAAACAGCTATAAATCCAAAACCTAATATGATAGACTCAAACTTTAAACTATATATTGTGTAGATTTACAGGTCCTACTTGCCCAGGAAAAAGGGTTCGAATAGCTCTTGCACTATTTTCGAAACTCACAAACAACTGTTCATGGGCTGAAAAGGCTTTTGGAGCAATAAAAACTTAAAAACTGCTATAACTCAAAAATGCAATAAGATAAGTTCAAACTTTAAAAGACATGTTGTTCAGATGTACAAGCCCCTCATGCACAGAAAGTATGGCTTAGATATCTCTTGTAGTTTCTTCAGAACACACAAATTATCTGAAAATGCTTCAGAAGCAATAGACACAAAAACAGCTATAAATCCAAAACCTAATATGATAGACTCAAACTTTAAACTATATATTGTGTAGATTTACAGGTCCTACTTGCCCAGCAAAAAGGGTTCGAATAGCTCTTGCACTTTTTTCGAAACTCACAAACAACTGTTCATGGGCTGAAAAGGCTTTTGGAGCAATAAAAACTTAAAAACTGCTATAACTCAAAAATGCAATAAGATAAGTTCAAACTTTAAAAGACATGTTGTTCAGATGTACAAGCCCCTCTTGCACAGAAAGTATGGCTTAGATATCTCTTGTAGTTTCTTCAGAACACACAAATTATCTGAAAATGCTTTTGAAGCAATAGACACAAAAACAGCTATAAATGAAAAACCTAATATGATAGACTCAAACTATAAACTATATATTGTGTAGATTTACAAGTCCTACTTGCCCAGCAAAAAGGGTTCGAATAGTTCTTGCACTTTTTTCGAAACTCACAAACAACTGTTCATGGGCTGAAAAGGCTTTTGGAGCAATAAAAACTTAAAAACTGCTATAACTCAAAAATGCAATAAGATAAGTTCAAACTTCAAAAGACATGTTGTTCAGATGTACAAACCCCTCTTGCACAGAAAGTATGGCTTAGATATCTCTTGTAGTTTCTTCAGAACACACAAATTATCTGAAAATGCTTTTGAAGCAATAGACACAAAAACAGCTATAAATCCAAAACCTAATATGATAGACTCAAACTTTAAACTATATTTTGTGTAGATTTACAGGTCCTACTTGCCCAGCAAAAAGGGTTCGAATAGCTCTTGCACTTTTTTCGAAACTCACAAACAACTGTTCATGGGCTGAAAAGGCTTTTGGAGCAATAAAAACTTAAAAACTGCTATAACTCAAAAATGCAATAAGATAAGTTCAAACTTTAAAAGACATGTTGTTCAGATGTACAAGCCCCTCTTGCACAGAAAGTATGGCTTAGATATCTCTTGTAGTTTCTTCAGAACACACAAATTATCTGAAAATGCTTCAGAGACAATAGACACAAACACAGCTATAAATCCAAAACCTAATATGATAGACTCAAACTTTAAACTATATATTGTGTAGATTTACAGGTCCTACTTGCCCAGCAAAAAGGGTTCGAATAGCTCTTGCACTTTTTTCGAAACTCACAAACAACTGTTCATGGGCTGAAAAGGCTTTTGGAGCAATAAAAACTTAAAAACTGCTATAACTCAAAAATGCAATAAGATAAGTTCAAACTTTAAAAGACATGTTGTTCAGATGTACAAGCCCCTCTTGCACAGAAAGTATGGCTTAGATATCTCTTGTAGTTTCTTCAGAACACACAAATTATCTGAAAATGCTTTTGAAGCAAACGACACAAAAACAGCTATAAATCCAAAACCTAATATGATAGACTCAAACTTTAAACTATATATTGTGTAGATTTACAGGTCCTACTTGCCCAGCAAAAAGGGTTCGAATAGCTCTTGCACTTTTTTCGAAACTCACAAACAACTGTTCATGGGCTGAAAAGGCTTTTGGAGCAATAAAAACTTAAAAACTGCTATAACTCAAAAATGCAATAAGATAAGTTCAAACTTTAAAAGACATGTTGTTCAGATGTACAAGCCCCTCTTGCACAGAAAGTATGGCTTAGATATCTCTTGTAGTTTCTTCAGAACACACAAATTATCTGAAAATGCTTTTGAAGCAATAGACACAAAAACAGCTATAAATCCAAAACCTAATATGATAGACTCAAACTTTAAACTATATTTTGTGTAGATTTACAGGTCCTACTTGCCCAGCAAAAAGGGTTCGAATAGCTCTTGCACTTTTTTCGAAACTCACAAACAACTGTTCATGGGCTGAAAAGGCTTTTTGAGCAATAAAAACTTAAAAACTGCTATAACTCAAAAATGCAATAAGATAAGTTCAAACTTTAAAAGACATGTTGTTCAGATGTACAAGCCCCTCTTGCACAGAAAGTATGGCTTAGATATCTCTTGTAGTTTCTTCAGAACACACAAATTATCTGAAAATGCTTTTGAAGCAATAGACACAAAAACAGCTATAAATCCAAAACCTAATATGATAGACTCAAACTTTAAACTATATTTTGTGTAGATTTACAGGTCCTACTTGCCCAGCAAAAAGGGTTCGAATAGCTCTTGCACTTTTTTCGAAACTCACAAACAACTGTTCATGGGCTGAAAAGGCTTTTGGAGCAATAAAAACTTAAAAACTGCTATAACTCAAAAATGCAATAAGATAAGTTCAAACTTTAAAAGACATGTTGTTCAGATGTACAAGCCCCTCTTGCACAGAAAGTATGGCTTAGATATCTCTTGTAGTTTCTTCAGAACACACAAATTATCTGAAAATGCTTTTGAAGCAAACGACACAAAAACAGCTATAAATCCAAAACCTAATATGATAAACTCAAACTTTAAACTATATATTGTGTAGATTTACAGGTCCTACTTGCCCAGCAAAAAGGGTTCGAATAGCTCTTGCACTTTTTTCGAAACTCACAAACAACTGTTCATGGGCTGAAAAGGCTTTTGGAGCAATAAAAACTTAAAAACTGCTATAACTCAAAAATGCAATAAGATAAGTTCAAACTTTAAAAGACATGTTGTTCAGATGTACAAGCCCCTCTTGCACAGAAAGTATGGCTTAGATATCTCTTGTAGTTTCTTCAGAACACACAAATTATCTGAAAATGCTTCAGAAGCAAACGACACAAAAACAGCTATAAATCCAAAACCTAATATGATAGACTCAAACTTTAAACTATATTTTGTGTAGATTTACAGGTCCTACTTGCCCAGCAAAAAGGGTTCGAATAGCTCTTGCACTTTTTTCGAAACTCACAAACAACTGTTCATGGGCTGAAAAGGCTTTTGGAGCAATAAAAACTTAAAAACTGCTATAACTCAAAAATGCAATAAGATAAGTTCAAACTTTAAAAGACATGTTGTTCAGATGTACAAGCCCCTCTTGCACAGAAAGTATGGCTTAGATATCTCTTGTAGTTTCTTCAGAACACACAAATTATCTGAAAATGCTTCAGAGACAATAGACACAAACACAGCTATAAATCCAAAACCTAATATGATAGACTCAAACTTTAAACTATATATTGTGTAGATTTACAGGTCCTACTTGCCCAGCAAAAAGGGTTCGAATAGCTCTTGCACTTTTTTCGAAACTCACAAACAACTGTTCATGGGCTGAAAAGGCTTTTGGAGCAATAAAAACTTAAAAACTGCTATAACTCAAAAATGCAATAAGATAAGTTCAAACTTTAAAAGACATGTTGTTCAGATGTACAAGCCCCTCTTGCACAGAAAGTATGGCTTAGATATCTCTTGTAGTTTCTTCAGAACACACAAATTATCTGAAAATGCTTTTGAAGCAAACGACACAAAAACAGCTATAAATCCAAAACCTAATATGATAGACTCAAACTTTAAACTATATATTGTGTAGATTTACAGGTCCTACTTGCCCAGCAAAAAGGGTTCGAATAGCTCTTGCACTTTTTTCGAAACTCACAAACAACTGTTCATGGGCTGAAAAGGCTTTTGGAGCAATAAAAACTTAAAAACTGCTATAACTCAAAAATGCAATAAGATAAGTTCAAACTTTAAAAGACATGTTGTTCAGATGTACAAGCCCCTCTTGCACAGAAAGTATGGCTTAGATATCTCTTGTAGTTTCTTCAGAACACACAAATTATCTGAAAATGCTTCAGAAGCAATAGACACAAACACAGCTATAAATCCAAAACCTAATATGATAGACTCAAACTTTAAACTATATATTGTGTAGATTTACAGGTCCTACTTGCCCAGCAAAAAGGGTTCGAATAGCTCTTGCACTTTTTTCGAAACTCACAAACAACTGTTCATGGGCTGAAAAGGCTTTTGGAGCAATAAAAACTTAAAAACTGCTATAACTCAAAAATGCAATAAGATAAGTTCAAACTTTAAAAGACATGTTGTTCAGATGTACAAGCCCCTCTTGCACAGAAAGTATGGCTTAGATATCTCTTGTAGTTTCTTCAGAACACACAAATTATCTGAAAATGCTTTTGAAGCAAACGACACAAAAACAGCTATAAATCCAAAACCTAATATGATAGACTCAAACTTTAAACTATATATTGTGTAGATTTACAGGTCCTACTTGCCCAGCAAAAAGGGTTCGAATAGCTCTTGCACTTTTTTCGAAACTCACAAACAATAAGGCTTTTGGAGCAATAAAAACTTAAAAACTGCTATAACTCAAAAATGCAATAAGATAAGTTCAAACTTTAAAAGACATGTTGTTCAGATGTACAAGCCCCTCTTGCACAGAAAGTATGGCTTAGATATCTCTTGTAGTTTCTTCAGAACACACAAATTATCTGAAAATGTTTTTGAAGCAATAGACACAAAAACAGCTATAAATCCAAAACCTAATATGATAGACTCAAACTTTAAACTATATTTTGTGTAGATTTACAGGTCCTACTTGCCCAGCAAAAAGGGTTCGAATAGCTCTTGCACTTTTTTCGAAACTCACAAACAACTGTTCATGGGCTGAAAAGGCTTTTGGAGCAATAAAAACTTAAAAACTGCTATAACTCAAAAATGCAATAAGATAAGTTCAAACTTTAAAAGACATGTTGTTCAGATGTACAAGCCCCTCTTGCACAGAAAGTATGGCTTAGATATCTCTTGTAGTTTCTTCAGAACAAACAAATTATCTGAAAATGCTTTTGAAGCAAACGACACAAAAACAGCTATAAATCCAAAACCTAATATGATAGACTCAAACTTTAAACTATATATTGTGTAGATTTACAGGTCCTACTTGCCCAGCAAAAAGGGTTCGAATAGCTCTTGCACTTTTTTCGAAACTCACAAACAACTGTTCATGGGCTGAAAAGGCTTTTGGAGCAATAAAAACTTAAAAACTGCTATAACTCAAAAATGCAATAAGATAAGTTCAAACTTTAAAAGACATGTTGTTCAGATGTACAAGCCCCTCTTGCACAGAAAGTATGGCTTAGATATCTCTTGTAGTTTCTTCAGAACACACAAATTATCTGAAAATGCTTTTGAAGCAAACGACACAAAAACAGCTATAAATCCAAAACCTAATATGATAGACTCAAACTTTAAACTATATATTGTGTAGATTTACAGGTCCTACTTGCCCAGCAAAAAGGGTTCGAATAGCTCTTGCACTTTTTTCGAAACTCACAAACAACTGTTCATGGGCTGAAAAGGCTTTTGGAGCAATAAAAACTTAAAAACTGCTATAACTCAAAAATGCAATAAGATAAGTTCAAACTTTAAAAGACATGTTGTTCAGATGTACAAGCCCCTCTTGCACAGAAAGTATGGCTTAGATATCTCTTGTAGTTTCTTCAGAACACACAAATTATCTGAAAATGCTTTTGAAGCAAACGACACAAAAACAGCTATAAATCCAAAACCTAATATGATAGACTCAAACTTTAAACTATATATTGTGTAGATTTACAGGTCCTACTTGCCCAGCAAAAAGGGTTCGAATAGCTCTTGCACTTTTTTCGAAACTCACAAACAACTGTTCATGGGCTGAAAAGGCTTTTGGAGCAATAAAAACTTAAAAACTGCTATAACTCAAAAATGCAATAAGATAAGTTCAAACTTTAAAAGACATGTTGTTCAGATGTACAAGCCCCTCTTGCACAGAAAGTATGGCTTAGATATCTCTTGTAGTTTCTTCAGAACACACAAATTATCTGAAAATGCTTTTGAAGCAAACGACACAAAAACAGCTATAAATCCAAAACCTAATATGATAGACTCAAACTTTAAACTATATATTGTGTAGATTTACAGGTCCTACTTGCCCAGCAAAAAGGGTTCGAATAGCTCTTGCACTTTTTTCGAAACTCACAAACAACTGTTCATGGGCTGAAAAGGCTTTTGGAGCAATAAAAACTTAAAAACTGCTATAACTCAAAAATGCAATAAGATAAGTTCAAACTTTAAAAGACATGTTGTTCAGATGTACAAGCCCCTCTTGCACAGAAAGTATGGCTTAGATATCTCTTGTAGTTTCTTCAGAACACACAAATTATCTGAAAATGCTTTTGAAGCAAACGACACAAAAACAGCTATAAATCCAAAACCTAATATGATAGACTCAAACTTTAAACTATATATTGTGTAGATTTACAGGTCCTACTTGCCCAGCAAAAAGGGTTCGAATAGCTCTTGCACTTTTTTCGAAACTCACAAACAACTGTTCATGGGCTGAAAAGGCTTTTGGAGCAATAAAAACTTAAAAACTGCTATAACTCAAAAATGCAATAAGATAAGTTCAAACTTTAAAAGACATGTTGTTCAGATGTACAAGCCCCTCTTGCACAGAAAGTATGGCTTAGATATCTCTTGTAGTTTCTTCAGAACACACAAATTATCTGAAAATGCTTTTGAAGCAAACGACACAAAAACAGCTATAAATCCAAAACCTAATATGATAGACTCAAACTTTAAACTATATATTGTGTAGATTTACAGGTCCTACTTGCCCAGCAAAAAGGGTTCGAATAGCTCTTGCACTTTTTTCGAAACTCACAAACAACTGTTCATGGGCTGAAAAGGCTTTTGGAGCAATAAAAACTTAAAAACTGCTATAACTCAAAAATGCAATAAGATAAGTTCAAACTTTAAAAGACATGTTGTTCAGATGTACAAGCCCCTCTTGCACAGAAAGTATGGCTTAGATATCTCTTGTAGTTTCTTCAGAACACACAAATTATCTGAAAATGCTTTTGAAGCAATAGACACAAAAACAGCTATAAATCCAAAACCTAATATGATAGACTCAAACTTTAAACTATATATTGTGTAGATTTACAGGTCCTACTTGCCCAGCAAAAAGGGTTCGAATAGCTCTTGCACTTTTTTCGAAACTCACAAACAACTGTTCATGGGCTGAAAAGGCTTTTGGAGCAATAAAAACTTAAAAACTGCTATAACTCAAAAATGCAATAAGATAAGTTCAAACTTTAAAAGACATGTTGTTCAGATGTACAAGCCCCTCTTGCACAGAAAGTATGGCTTAGATATCTCTTGTAGTTTCTTCAGAACACACAAATTATCTGAAAATGCTTCAGAAGCAATAGACACAAAAACAGCTATAAATCCAAAACCTAATATGATAGACTCAAACTTTAAACTATATATTGTGTAGATTTACAGGTCCTACTTGCCCAGCAAAAAGGGTTCGAATAGCTCTTGCACTTTTTTCGAAACTCACAAACAACTGTTCATGGGCTGAAAAGGCTTTTGGAGCAATAAAAACTTAAAAACTGCTATAACTCAAAAATGCAATAAGATAAGTTCAAACTTTAAAAGACATGTTGTTCAGATGTACAAGCCCCTCTTGCACAGAAAGTATGGCTTAGATATCTCTTGTAGTTTCTTCAGAACACACAAATTATCTGAAAATGCTTCAGAAGCAATAGACACAAAAACAGCTATAAATCCAAAACCTAATATGATAGACTCAAACTTTAAACTATATATTGTGTAGATTTACAGGTCCTACTTGCCCAGCAAAAAGGGTTCGAATAGCTCTTGCACTTTTTTCGAAACTCACAAACAACTGTTCATGGGCTGAAAAGGCTTTTGGAGCAATAAAAACTTAAAAACTGCTATAACTCAAAAATGCAATAAGATAAGTTCAAACTTTAAAAGACATGTTGTTCAGATGTACAAGCCCCTCTTGCACAGAAAGTATGGCTTAGATATCTCTTGTAGTTTCTTCAGAACACACAAATTATCTGAAAATGCTTCAGAAGCAATATACACAAAAACAGCTATAAATCCAAAACCTAATATGATAGACTCAAACTTTAAACTATATATTGTGTAGATTTACAGGTCCTACTTGCCCAGCAAAAAGGGTTCGAATAGCTCTTGCACTTTTTTCGAAACTCACAAACAACTGTTCATGGGCTGAAAAGGCTTTTGGAGCAATAAAAACTTAAAAACTGCTATAACTCAAAAATGCAATAAGATAAGTTCAAACTTTAAAAGACATGTTGTTCAGATGTACAAGCCCCTCTTGCACAGAAAGTATGGCTTAGATATCTCTTGTAGTTTCTTCAGAACACACAAATTATCTGAAAATGTTTTTGAAGCAATAGACACAAAAACAGCTATAAATCCAAAACCTAATATGATAGACTCAAACTTTAAACTATATTTTGTGTAGATTTACAGGTCCTACTTGCCCAGCAAAAAGGGTTCGAATAGCTCTTGCACTTTTTTCGAAACTCACAAACAACTGTTCATGGGCTGAAAAGGCTTTTGGAGCAATAAAAACTTAAAAACTGCTATAACTCAAAAATGCAATAAGATAAGTTCAAACTTTAAAAGACATGTTGTTCAGATGTACAAGCCCCTCTTGCACAGAAAGTATGGCTTAGATATCTCTTGTAGTTTCTTCAGAACAAACAAATTATCTGAAAATGCTTTTGAAGCAAACGACACAAAAACAGCTATAAATCCAAAACCTAATATGATAGACTCAAACTTTAAACTATATTTTGTGTAGATTTACAGGTCCTACTTGCCCAGCAAAAAGGGTTCGAATAGCTCTTGCACTTTTTTCGAAACTCACAAACAACTGTTCATGGGCTGAAAAGGCTTTTGGAGCAATAAAAACTTAAAAACTGCTATAACTCAAAAATGCAATAAGATAAGTTCAAACTTTAAAAGACATGTTGTTCAGATGTACAAGCCCCTCTTGCACAGAAAGTATGGCTTAGATATCTCTTGTAGTTTCTTCAGAACACACAAATTATCTGAAAATGCTTTTGAAGCAATAGACACAAAAACAGCTATAAATCCAAAACCTAATATGATAGACTCAAACTTTAAACTATATTTTGTGTAGATTTACAGGTCCTACTTGCCCAGCAAAAAGGGTTCGAATAGCTCTTGCACTTTTTTCGAAACTCACAAACAACTGTTCATGGGCTGAAAAGGCTTTTGGAGCAATAAAAACTTAAAAACTGCTATAACTCAAAAATGCAATAAGATAAGTTCAAACTTTAAAAGACATGTTGTTCAGATGTACAAGCCCCTCTTGCACAGAAAGTATGGCTTAGATATCTCTTGTAGTTTCTTCAGAACACACAAATTATCTGAAAATGCTTTTGAAGCAAACGACACAAAAACAGCTATAAATCCAAAACCTAATATGATAGACTCAAACTTTAAACTATATATTGTGTAGATTTACAGGTCCTACTTGCCCAGCAAAAAGGGTTCGAATAGCTCTTGCACTTTTTTCGAAACTCACAAACAACTGTTCATGGGCTGAAAAGGCTTTTGGAGCAATAAAAACTTAAAAACTGCTATAACTCAAAAATGCAATAAGATAAGTTCAAACTTTAAAAGACATGTTGTTCAGATGTACAAGCCCCTCTTGCACAGAAAGTATGGCTTAGATATCTCTTGTAGTTTCTTCAGAACACACAAATTATCTGAAAATGTTTTTGAAGCAATAGACACAAAAACAGCTATAAATCCAAAACCTAATATGATACACTCAAACTTTAAACTATATTTTGTGTAGATTTACAGGTCCTACTTGCCCAGCAAAAAGGGTTCGAATAGCTCTTGCACTTTTTTCGAAACTCACAAACAACTGTTCATGGGCTGAAAAGGCTTTTGGAGCAATAAAAACTTAAAAACTGCTATAACTCAAAAATGCAATAAGATAAGTTCAAACTTTAAAAGACATGTTGTTCAGATGTACAAGCCCCTCTTGCACAGAAAGTATGGCTTAGATATCTCTTGTAGTTTCTTCAGAACAAACAAATTATCTGAAAATGCTTTTGAAGCAAACGACACAAAAACAGCTATAAATCCAAAACCTAATATGATAGACTCAAACTTTAAACTATATTTTGTGTAGATTTACAGGTCCTACTTGCCCAGCAAAATGGGTTCGAATAGCTCTTGCACTTTTTTCGAAACTCACAAACAACTGTTCATGGGCTGAAAAGGCTTTTGGAGCAATAAAAACTTAAAAACTGCTATAACTCAAAAATGCAATAAGATAAGTTCAAACTTTAAAAGACATGTTGTTCAGATGTACAAGCCCCTCTTGCACAGAAAGTATGGCTTAGATATCTCTTGTAGTTTCTTCAGAACACACAAATTATCTGAAAATGCTTTTGAAGCAAACGACACAAAAACAGCTATAAATCCAAAACCTAATATGATAGACTCAAACTTTAAACTATATTTTGTGTAGATTTACAGGTCCTACTTGCCCAGCAAAAAGGGTTCGAATAGCTCTTGCACTTTTTTCGAAACTCACAAACAACTGTTCATGGGCTGAAAAGGCTTTTGGAGCAATAAAAACTTAAAAACTGCTATAACTCAAAAATGCAATAAGATAAGTTCAAACTTTAAAAGACATGTTGTTCAGATGTACAAGCCCCTCTTGCACAGAAAGTATGGCTTAGATATCTCTTGTAGTTTCTTCAGAACACACAAATTATCTGAAAATGCTTTTGAAGCAAACGACACAAAAACAGCTATAAATCCAAAACCTAATATGATAGACTCAAACTTTAAACTATATATTGTGTAGATTTACAGGTCCTACTTGCCCAGCAAAAAGGGTTCGAATAGCTCTTGCACTTTTTTCGAAACTCACAAACAACTGTTCATGGGCTGAAAAGGCTTTTGGAGCAATAAAAACTTAAAAACTGCTATAACTCAAAAATGCAATAAGATAAGTTCAAACTTTAAAAGACATGTTGTTCAGATGTACAAGCCCCTCTTGCACAGAAAGTATGGCTTAGATATCTCTTGTAGTTTCTTCAGAACACACAAATTATCTGAAAATGCTTTTGAAGCAAACGACACAAAAACAGCTATAAATCCAAAACCTAATATGATAGACTCAAACTTTAAACTATATATTGTGTAGATTTACAGGTCCTACTTGCCCAGCAAAAAGGGTTCGAATAGCTCTTGCACTTTTTTCGAAACTCACAAACAACTGTTCATGGGCTGAAAAGGCTTTTGGAGCAATAAAAACTTAAAAACTGCTATAACTCAAAAATGCAATAAGATAAGTTCAAACTTTAAAAGACATGTTTTTCAGATGTACAAGCCCCTCTTGCACAGAAAGTATGGCTTAGATATCTCTTGTAGTTTCTTCAGAACACACAAATTATCTGAAAATGCTTTTGAAGCAATAGACACAAAAACAGCTATAAATCCAAAACCTAATATGATAGACTCAAACTTTAAACTATATTTTGTGTAGATTTACAGGTCCTACTTGCCCAGCAAAAAGGGTTCGAATAGCTCTTGCACTTTTTTCGAAACTCACAAACAACTGTTCATGGGCTGAAAAGGCTTTTGGAGCAATAAAAACTTAAAAACTGCTATAACTCAAAAATGCAATAAGATAAGTTCAAACTTTAAAAGACATGTTGTTCAGATGTACAAGCCCCTCTTGCACAGAAAGTATGGCTTAGATATCTCTTGTAGTTTCTTCAGAACACACAAATTATCTGAAAATGCTTTTGAAGCAATAGACACAAAAACAGCTATAAATCCAAAACCTAATATGATAGACTCAAACTTTAAACTATATATTGTGTAGATTTACAGGTCCTACTTGCCCAGCAAAAAGGGTTCGAATAGCTCTTGCACTTTTTTCGAAACTCACAAACAACTGTTCATGGGCTGAAAAGGCTTTTGGAGCAATAAAAACTTAAAAACTGCTATAACTCAAAAATGCAATAAGATAAGTTCAAACTTTAAAAGACATGTTGTTCAGATGTACAAGCCCCTCTTGCACAGAAAGTATGGCTTAGATATCTCTTGTAGTTTCTTCAGAACACACAAATTATCTGAAAATGCTTTTGAAGCAAACGACACAAAAACAGCTATAAATCCAAAACCTAATATGATAGACTCAAACTTTAAACTATATATTGTGTAGATTTACAGGTCCTACTTGCCCAGCAAAAAGGGTTCGAATAGCTCTTGCACTTTTTTCGAAACTCACAAACAACTGTTCATGGGCTGAAAAGGCTTTTGGAGCAATAAAAACTTAAAAACTGCTATAACTCAAAAATGCAATAAGATAAGTTCAAACTTTAAAAGACATGTTGTTCAGATGTACAAGCCCCTCTTGCACAGAAAGTATGGCTTAGATATCTCTTGTAGTTTCTTCAGAACACACAAATTATCTGAAAATGCTTTTGAAGCAATAGACACAAAAACAGCTATAAATCCAAAACCTAATATGATAGACTCAAACTTTAAACTATATATTGTGTAGATTTACAGGTCCTACTTGCCCAGCAAAAAGGGTTCGAATAGCTCTTGCACTTTTTTCGAAACTCACAAACAACTGTTCATGGGCTGAAAAGGCTTTTGGAGCAATAAAAACTTAAAAACTGCTATAACTCAAAAATGCAATAAGATAAGTTCAAACTTTAAAAGACATGTTGTTCAGATGTACAAGCCCCTCTTGCACAGAAAGTATGGCTTAGATATCTCTTGTAGTTTCTTCAGAACACACAAATTATCTGAAAATGCTTCAGAAGCAATAGACACAAAAACAGCTATAAATCCAAAACCTAATATGATAGACTCAAACTTTAAACTATATATTGTGTAGATTTACAGGTCCTACTTGCCCAGCAAAAAGGGTTCGAATAGCTCTTGCACTTTTTTCGAAACTCACAAACAACTCTTCATGGGCTGAAAAGGCTTTTGGAGCAATAAAAACTTAAAAACTGCTATAACTCAAAAATGCAATAAGATAAGTTCAAACTTTAAAAGACATGTTGTTCAGATGTACAAGCCCCTCTTGCACAGAAAGTATGGCTTAGATATCTCTTGTAGTTTCTTCAGAACACACAAATTATCTGAAAATGCTTCAGAAGCAATAGACACAAAAACAGCTATAAATCCAAAACCTAATATGATAGACTCAAACTTTAAACTATATATTGTGTAGATTTACAGGTCCTACTTGCCCAGCAAAAAGGGTTCAAATAGCTCTTGCACTTTTTTCGAAACTCACAAACAACTGTTCATGGGCTGAAAAGGCTTTTGGAGCAATAAAAACTTAAAAACTGCTATAACTCAAAAATGCAATAAGATAAGTTCAAACTTTAAAAGACATGTTGTTCAGATGTACAAGCCCCTCTTGCACAGAAAGTATGGCTTAGATATCTCTTGTAGTTTCTTCAGAACACACAAATTATCTGAAAATGCTTTTGAAGCAAACGACACAAAAACAGCTATAAATCCAAAACCTAATATGATAGACTCAAACTTTAAACTATATTTTGTGTAGATTTACAGGTCCTACTTGCCCAGCAAAAAGGGTTCGAATAGCTCTTGCACTTTTTTGAAACTCACAAACAACTGTTCATGGGCTGAAAAGGCTTTTGGAGCAATAAAAACTTAAAAACTGCTATAACTCAAAAATGCAATAAGATAAGTTCAAACTTTAAAAGACATGTTGTTCAGATGTACAAGCCCCTCTTGCACAGAAAGTATGGCTTAGATATCTCTTGTAGTTTCTTCAGAACACACAAATTATCTGAAAATGCTTTTGAAGCAAACGACACAAAAACAGCTATAAATCCAAAACCTAATATGATAGACTCAAACTTTAAACTATATATTGTGTAGATTTACAGGTCCTACTTGCCCAGCAAAAAGGGTTCGAATAGCTCTTGCACTTTTTTCGAAACTCACAAACAACTGTTCATGGGCTGAAAAGGCTTTTGGAGCAATAAAAACTTAAAAACTGCTATAACTCAAAAATGCAATAAGATAAGTTCAAACTTTAAAAGACATGTTGTTCAGATGTACAAGCCCCTCTTGCACAGAAAGTATGGCTTAGATATCTCTTGTAGTTTCTTCAGAACACACAAATTATCTGAAAATGTTTTTGAAGCAATAGACACAAAAACAGCTATAAATCCAAAACCTAATATGATAGACTCAAACTTTAAACTATATTTTGTGTAGATTTACAGGTCCTACTTGCCCAGCAAAAAGGGTTCGAATAGCTCTTGCACTTTTTTCGAAACTCACAAACAACTGTTCATGGGCTGAAAAGGCTTTTGGAGCAATAAAAACTTAAAAACTGCTATAACTCAAAAATGCAATAAGATAAGTTCAAACTTTAAAAGACATGTTGTTCAGATGTACAAGCCCCTCTTGCACAGAAAGTATGGCTTAGATATCTCTTGTAGTTTCTTCAGAACAAACAAATTATCTGAAAATGCTTTTGAAGCAAACGACACAAAAACAGCTATAAATCCAAAACCTAATATGATAGACTCAAACTTTAAACTATATATTGTGTAGATTTACAGGTCCTACTTGCCCAGCAAAAAGGGTTCGAATAGCTCTTGCACTTTTTTCGAAACTCACAAACAACTGTTCATGTGCTGAAAAGGCTTTTGGAGCAATAAAAACTTAAAAACTGCTATAACTCAAAAATGCAATAAGATAATTTCAAACTTTAAAAGACATGTTGTTCAGATGTACAAGCCCCTCTTGCACAGAAAGTATGGCTTAGATATCTCTTGTAGTTTCTTCAGAACACACAAATTATCTGAAAATGCTTTTGAAGCAATAGACACAAAAACAGCTATAAATCCAAAACCTAATATGATAGACTCAAACTTTAAACTATATTTTGTGTAGATTTACAGGTCCTACTTGCCCAGCAAAAAGGGTTCGAATAGCTCTTGCACTTTTTTCGAAACTCACAAACAACTGTTCATGGGCTGAAAAGGCTTTTGGAGCAATAAAAACTTAAAAACTGCTATAACTCAAAAATGCAATAAGATAAGTTCAAACTTTAAAAGACATGTTGTTCAGATGTACAAGCCCCTCTTGCACAGAAAGTATGGCTTAGATATCTCTTGTAGTTTCTTCAGAACACACAAATTATCTGAAAATGCTTTTGAAGCAAACGACACAAAAACAGCTATAAATCCAAAACCTAATATGATAGACTCAAACTTTAAACTATATATTGTGTAGATTTACAGGTCCTACTTGCCCAGCAAAAAGGGTTCGAATAGCTCTTGCACTTTTTTCGAAACTCACAAACAACTGTTCATGGGCTGAAAAGGCTTTTGGAGCAATAAAAACTTAAAAACTGCTATAACTCAAAAATGCAATAAGATAAGTTCAAACTTTAAAAGACATGTTGTTCAGATGTACAAGCCCCTCTTGCACAGAAAGTATGGCTTAGATATCTCTTGTAGTTTCTTCAGAACACACAAATTATCTGAAAATGCTTTTGAAGCAATAGACACAAAAACAGCTATAAATGAAAAACCTAATATGATAGACTCAAACTATAAACTATATATTGTGTAGATTTACAAGTTCTACTTGCCCAGCAAAAAGGGTTCGAATAGCTCTTGCACTTTTTTCGAAACTCACAAACAACTGTTCATGGGCTGAAAAGGCTTTTGGAGCAATAAAAACTTAAAAACTGCTATAACTCAAAAATGCAATAAGATAAGTTCAAACTTTAAAAGACATGTTGTTCAGATGTACAAGCCCCTCTTGCACAGAAAGTATGGCTTAGATATCTCTTGTAGTTTCTTCAGAACACACAAATTATCTGAAAATGCTTTTGAAGCAATAGACACAAAAACAGCTATAAATCCAAAACCTAATATGATAGACTCAAACTTTAAACTATATTTTGTGTAGATTTACAGGTCCTACTTGCCCAGCAAAAAGGGTTCGAATAGCTCTTGCACTTTTTTCGAAACTCACAAACAACTGTTCATGGGCTGAAAAGGCTTTTGGAGCAATAAAAACTTAAAAACTGCTATAACTCAAAAATGCAATAAGATAAGTTCAAACTTTAAAAGACATGTTGTTCAGATGTACAAGCCCCTCTTGCACAGAAAGTATGGCTTAGATATCTCTTGTAGTTTCTTCAGAACAAACAAATTATCTGAAAATGCTTTTGAAGCAAACGACACAAAAACAGCTATAAATCCAAAACCTAATATGATAGACTCAAACTTTAAACTATATATTGTGTAGATTTACAGGTCCTACTTGCCCAGCAAAAAGGGTTCGAATAGCTCTTGCACTTTTTTCGAAACTCACAAACAACTGTTCATGGGCTGAAAAGGCTTTTGGAGCAATAAAAACTTAAAAACTGCTATAACTCAAAAATGCAATAAGATAAGTTCAAACTTTAAAAGACATGTTGTTCAGATGTACAAGCCCCTCTTGCACAGAAAGTATGGCTTAGATATCTCTTGTAGTTTCTTCAGAACACACAAATTATCTGAAAATGCTTTTGAAGCAATAGACACAAAAACAGCTATAAATCCAAAACCTAATATGATAGACTCAAACTTTAAACTATATTTTGTGTAGATTTACAGGTCCTACTTGCCCAGCAAAAAGGGTTCGAATAGCTCTTGCACTTTTTTCGAAACTCACAAACAACTGTTCATGGGCTGAAAAGGCTTTTGGAGCAATAAAAACTTAAAAACTGCTATAACTCAAAAATGCAATAAGATAAGTTCAAACTTTAAAAGACATGTTGTTCAGATGTACAAGCCCCTCTTGCACAGAAAGTATGGCTTAGATATCTCTTGTAGTTTCTTCAGAACACACAAATTATCTGAAAATGCTTTTGAAGCAAACGACACAAAAACAGCTATAAATCCAAAACCTAATATGATAGACTCAAACTTTAAACTATATATTGTGTAGATTTACAGGTCCTACTTGCCCAGCAAAAAGGGTTCGAATAGCTCTTGCACTTTTTTCGAAACTCACAAACAACTGTTCATGGGCTGAAAAGGCTTTTGGAGCAATAAAAACTTAAAAACTGCTATAACTCAAAAATGCAATAAGATAAGTTCAAACTTTAAAAGACATGTTGTTCAGATGTACAAGCCCCTCTTGCACAGAAAGTATGGCTTAGATATCTCTTGTAGTTTCTTCAGAACACACAAATTATCTGAAAATGCTTTTGAAGCAAACGACACAAAAACAGCTATAAATCCAAAACCTAATATGATAGACTCAAACTTTAAACTATATATTGTGTAGATTTACAGGTCCTACTTGCCCAGCAAAAAGGGTTCGAATAGCTCTTGCACTTTTTTCGAAACTCACAAACAACTGTTCATGGGCTGAAAAGGCTTTTGGAGCAATAAAAACTTAAAAACTGCTATAACTCAAAAATGCAATAAGATAAGTTCAAACTTTAAAAGACATGTTGTTCAGATGTACAAGCCCCTCTTGCACAGAAAGTATGGCTTAGATATCTCTTGTAGTTTCTTCAGAACACACAAATTATCTGAAAATGCTTTTGAAGCAATAGACACAAAAACAGCTATAAATGAAAAACCTAATATGATAGACTCAAACTATAAACTATATATTGTGTAGATTTACAAGTCCTACTTGCCCAGCAAAAAGGGTTCGAATAGCTCTTGCACTTTTTTCGAAACTCACAAACAACTGTTCATGGGCTGAAAAGGCTTTTGGAGCAATAAAAACTTAAAAACTGCTATAACTCAAAAATGCAATAAGATAAGTTCAAACTTTAAAAGACATGTTGTTCAGATGTACAAGCCCCTCTTGCACAGAAAGTATGGCTTAGATATCTCTTGTAGTTTCTTCAGAACACACAAATTATCTGAAAATGCTTTTGAAGCAATAGACACAAAAACAGCTATAAATCCAAAACCTAATATGATAGACTCAAACTTTAAACTATATTTTGTGTAGATTTACAGGTCCTACTTGCCCAGCAAAAAGGGTTCGAATAGCTCTTGCACTTTTTTCGAAACTCACAAACAACTGTTCATGGGCTGAAAAGGCTTTTGGAGCAATAAAAACTTAAAAACTGCTATAACTCAAAAATGCAATAAGATAAGTTCAAACTTTAAAAGACATGTTGTTCAGATGTACAAGCCCCTCTTGCACAGAAAGTATGGCTTAGATATCTCTTGTAGTTTCTTCAGAACAAACAAATTATCTGAAAATGCTTTTGAAGCAAACGACACAAAAACAGCTATAAATCCAAAACCTAATATGATAGACTCAAACTTTAAACTATATATTGTGTAGATTTACAGGTCCTACTTGCCCAGCAAAAAGGGTTCGAATAGCTCTTGCACTTTTTTCGAAACTCACAAACAACTGTTCATGGGCTGAAAAGGCTTTTGGAGCAATAAAAACTTAAAAACTGCTATAACTCAAAAATGCAATAAGATAAGTTCAAACTTTAAAAGACATGTTGTTCAGATGTACAAGCCCCTCTTGCACAGAAAGTATGGCTTAGATATCTCTTGTAGTTTCTTCAGAACACACAAATTATCTGAAAATGCTTTTGAAGCAATAGACACAAAAACAGCTATAAATCCAAAACCTAATATGATAGACTCAAACTTTAAACTATATTTTGTGTAGATTTACAGGTCCTACTTGCCCAGCAAAAAGGGTTCGAATAGCTCTTGCACTTTTTTCGAAACTCACAAACAACTGTTCATGGGCTGAAAAGGCTTTTGGAGCAATAAAAACTTAAAAACTGCTATAACTCAAAAATGCAATAAGATAAGTTCAAACTTTAAAAGACATGTTGTTCAGATGTACAAGCCCCTCTTGCACAGAAAGTATGGCTTAGATATCTCTTGTAGTTTCTTCAGAACACACAAATTATCTGAAAATGCTTTTGAAGCAAACGACACAAAAACAGCTATAAATCCAAAACCTAATATGATAGACTCAAACTTTAAACTATATATTGTGTAGATTTACAGGTCCTACTTGCCCAGCAAAAAGGGTTCGAATAGCTCTTGCACTTTTTTCGAAACTCACAAACAACTGTTCATGGGCTGAAAAGGCTTTTGGAGCAATAAAAACTTAAAAACTGCTATAACTCAAAAATGCAATAAGATAAGTTCAAACTTTAAAAGACATGTTGTTCAGATGTACAAGCCCCTCTTGCACAGAAAGTATGGCTTAGATATCTCTTGTAGTTTCTTCAGAACACACAAATTATCTGAAAATGCTTTTGAAGCAATAGACACAAAAACAGCTATAAATGAAAAACCTAATATGATAGACTCAAACTATAAACTATATATTGTGTAGATTTACAAGTCCTACTTGCCCAGCAAAAAGGGTTCGAATAGCTCTTGCACTTTTTTCGAAACTCACAAACAACTGTTCATGGGCTGAAAAGGCTTTTGGAGCAATAAAAACTTAAAAACTGCTATAACTCAAAAATGCAATAAGATAAGTTCAAACTTTAAAAGACATGTTGTTCAGATGTACAAGCCCCTCTTGCACAGAAAGTATGGCTTAGATATCTCTTGTAGTTTCTTCAGAACACACAAATTATCTGAAAATGCTTTTGAAGCAATAGACACAAAAACAGCTATAAATCCAAAACCTAATATGATAGACTCAAACTTTAAACTATATTTTGTGTAGATTTACAGGTCCTACTTGCCCAGCAAAAAGGGTTCGAATAGCTCTTGCACTTTTTTCGAAACTCACAAACAACTGTTCATGGGCTGAAAAGGCTTTTGGAGCAATAAAAACTTAAAAACTGCTATAACTCAAAAATGCAATAAGATAAGTTCAAACTTTAAAAGACATGTTGTTCAGATGTACAAGCCCCTCTTGCACAGAAAGTATGGCTTAGATATCTCTTGTAGTTTCTTCAGAACAAACAAATTATCTGAAAATGCTTTTGAAGCAAACGACACAAAAACAGCTATAAATCCAAAACCTAATATGATAGACTCAAACTTTAAACTATATATTGTGTAGATTTACAGGTCCTACTTGCCCAGCAAAAAGGGTTCGAATAGCTCTTGCACTTTTTTCGAAACTCACAAACAACTGTTCATGGGCTGAAAAGGCTTTTGGAGCAATAAAAACTTAAAAACTGCTATAACTCAAAAATGCAATAAGATAAGTTCAAACTTTAAAAGACATGTTGTTCAGATGTACAAGCCCCTCTTGCACAGAAAGTATGGCTTAGATATCTCTTGTAGTTTCTTCAGAACACACAAATTATCTGAAAATGCTTTTGAAGCAATAGACACAAAAACAGCTATAAATCCAAAACCTAATATGATAGATTCAAACTTTAAACTATATTTTGTGTAGATTTACAGGTCCTACTTGCCCAGCAAAAAGGGTTCGAATAGCTCTTGCACTTTTTTCGAAACTCACAAACAACTGTTCATGGGCTGAAAAGGCTTTTGGAGCAATAAAAACTTAAAAACTGCTATAACTCAAAAATGCAATAAGATAAGTTCAAACTTTAAAAGACATGTTGTTCAGATGTACAAGCCCCTCTTGCACAGAAAGTATGGCTTAGATATCTCTTGTAGTTTCTTCAGAACACACAAATTATCTGAAAATGCTTTTGAAGCAAACGACACAAAAACAGCTATAAATCCAAAACCTAATATGATAGACTCAAACTTTAAACTATATATTGTGTAGATTTACAGGTCCTACTTGCCCAGCAAAAAGGGTTCGAATAGCTCTTGCACTTTTTTCGAAACTCACAAACAACTGTTCATGGGCTGAAAAGGCTTTTGGAGCAATAAAAACTTAAAAACTGCTATAACTCAAAAATGCAATAAGATAAGTTCAAACTTTAAAAGACATGTTGTTCAGATGTACAAGCCCCTCTTGCACAGAAAGTATGGCTTAGATATCTCTTGTAGTTTCTTCAGAACACACAAATTATCTGAAAATGCTTTTGAAGCAAACGACACAAAAACAGCTATAAATCCAAAACCTAATATGATAGACTCAAACTTTAAACTATATATTGTGTAGATTTACAGGTCCTACTTGCCCAGCAAAAAGGGTTCGAATAGCTCTTGCACTTTTTTCGAAACTCACAAACAACTGTTCATGGGCTGAAAAGGCTTTTGGAGCAATAAAAACTTAAAAACTGCTATAACTCAAAAATGCAATAGTTCAAACTTTAAAAGACATGTTGTTCAGATGTACAAGCCCCTCTTGCACAGAAAGTATGGCTTAGATATCTCTTGTAGTTTCTTCAGAACACACAAATTATCTGAAAATGCTTTTGAAGCAATAGACACAAAAACAGCTATAAATGAAAAACCTAATATGATAGACTCAAACTATAAACTATATATTGTGTAGATTTACAAGTCCTACTTGCCCAGCAAAAAGGGTTCGAATAGCTCTTGCACTTTTTTCGAAACTCACAAACAACTGTTCATGTGCTGAAAAGGCTTTTGGAGCAATAAAAACTTAAAAACTGCTATAACTCAAAAATGCAATAAGATAAGTTCAAACTTTAAAAGACATGTTGTTCAGATGTACAAGCCCCTCTTGCACAGAAAGTATGGCTTAGATATCTCTTGTAGTTTCTTCAGAACACACAAATTATCTGAAAATGCTTTTGAAGCAAACGACACAAAAACAGCTATAAATCCAAAACCTAATATGATAGACTCAAACTTTAAACTATATATTGTGTAGATTTACAGGTCCTACTTGCCCAGGAAAAAGGGTTCGAATAGCTCTTGCACTATTTTCGAAACTCACAAACAACTGTTCATGGGCTGAAAAGGCTTTTGGAGCAATAAAAACTTAAAAACTGCTATAACTCAAAAATGCAATAAGATAAGTTCAAACTTTAAACGACATGTTGTTCAGATGTACAAGCCCCTCTTGCACAGAAAGTATGGCTTAGATATCTCTTGTAGTTTCTTCAGAACACACAAATTATCTGAAAATGCTTTTGAAGTAAACGACACAAAAACAGCTATAAATCCAAAACCTAATATGATAGACTCAAACTTTAAACTATATTTTGTGTAGATTTACAGGTCCTACTTGCCCAGCAAAAAGGGTTCGAATAGCTCTTGCACTTTTTTCGAAACTCACAAACAACTGTTCATGGGCTGAAAAGGCTTTTGGAGCAATAAAAACTTAAAAACTGCTATAACTCAAAAATGCAATAAGATAAGTTCAAACTTTAAAAGACATGTTGTTCAGATGTACAAGCCCCTCTTGCACAGAAAGTATGGCTTAGATATCTCTTGTAGTTTCTTCAGAACACACAAATTATCTGAAAATGCTTTTGAAGCAAACGACACAAAAACAGCTATAAATCCAAAACCTAATATGATAGACTCAAACTTTAAACTATATATTGTGTAGATTTACAGGTCCTACTTGCCCAGCAAAAAGGGTTCGAATAGCTCTTGCACTTTTTTCGAAACTCACAAACAACTGTTCATGGGCTGAAAAGGCTTTTGGAGCAATAAAAACTTAAAAACTGCTATAACTCAAAAATGCAATAAGATAAGTTCAAACTTTAAAAGACATGTTGTTCAGATGTACAAGCCCCTCTTGCACAGAAAGTATGGCTTAGATATCTCTTGTAGTTTCTTCAGAACACACAAATTATCTGAAAATGCTTTTGAAGCAAACGACACAAAAACAGCTATAAATCCAAAACCTAATATGATAGACTCAAACTTTAAACTATATATTGTGTAGATTTACAGGTCCTACTTGCCCAGCAAAAAGGGTTCGAATAGCTCTTGCACTTTTTTCGAAACTCACAAACAACTGTTCATGGGCTGAAAAGGCTTTTGGAGCAATAAAAACTTAAAAACTGCTATAACTCAAAAATGCAATAGTTCAAACTTTAAAAGACATGTTGTTCAGATGTACAAGCCCCTCTTGCACAGAAAGTATGGCTTAGATATCTCTTGTAGTTTCTTCAGAACACACAAATTATCTGAAAATGCTTTTGAAGCAATAGACACAAAAACAGCTATAAATGAAAAACCTAATATGATAGACTCAAACTATAAACTATATATTGTGTAGATTTACAAGTCCTACTTGCCCAGCAAAAAGGGTTCGAATAGCTCTTGCACTTTTTTCGAAACTCACAAACAACTGTTCATGGGCTGAAAAGGCTTTTGGAGCAATAAAAACTTAAAAACTGCTATAACTCAAAAATGCAATAAGATAAGTTCAAACTTTAAAAGACATGTTGTTCAGATGTACAAGCCCCTCTTGCACAGAAAGTATGGCTTAGATATCTCTTGTAGTTTCTTCAGAACACACAAATTATCTGAAAATGCTTTTGAAGCAATAGACACAAAAACAGCTATAAATCCAAAACCTAATATGATAGACTCAAACTTTAAACTATATTTTGTGTAGATTTACAGGTCCTACTTGCCCAGCAAAAAGGGTTCGAATAGCTCTTGCACTTTTTTCGAAACTCACAAACAACTGTTCATGGGCTGAAAAGGCTTTTGGAGCAATAAAAACTTAAAAACTGCTATAACTCAAAAATGCAATAAGATAAGTTCAAACTTTAAAAGACATGTTGTTCAGATGTACAAGCCCCTCTTGCACAGAAAGTATGGCTTAGATATCTCTTGTAGTTTCTTCAGAACAAACAAATTATCTGAAAATGCTTTTGAAGCAAACGACACAAAAACAGCTATAAATCCAAAACCTAATATGATAGACTCAAACTTTAAACTATATATTGTGTAGATTTACAGGTCCTACTTGCCCAGCAAAAAGGGTTCGAATAGCTCTTGCACTTTTTTCGAAACTCACAAACAACTGTTCATGGGCTGAAAAGGCTTTTGGAGCAATAAAAACTTAAAAACTGCTATAACTCAAAAATGCAATAAGATAAGTTCAAACTTTAAAAGACATGTTGTTCAGATGTACAAGCCCCTCTTGCACAGAAAGTATGGCTTAGATATCTCTTGTAGTTTCTTCAGAACACACAAATTATCTGAAAATGCTTTTGAAGCAATAGACACAAAAACAGCTATAAATCCAAAACCTAATATGATAGATTCAAACTTTAAACTATATTTTGTGTAGATTTACAGGTCCTACTTGCCCAGCAAAAAGGGTTCGAATAGCTCTTGCACTTTTTTCGAAACTCACAAACAACTGTTCATGGGCTGAAAAGGCTTTTGGAGCAATAAAAACTTAAAAACTGCTATAACTCAAAAATGCAATAAGATAAGTTCAAACTTTAAAAGACATGTTGTTCAGATGTACAAGCCCCTCTTGCACAGAAAGTATGGCTTAGATATCTCTTGTAGTTTCTTCAGAACACACAAATTATCTGAAAATGCTTTTGAAGCAAACGACACAAAAACAGCTATAAATCCAAAACCTAATATGATAGACTCAAACTTTAAACTATATATTGTGTAGATTTACAGGTCCTACTTGCCCAGCAAAAAGGGTTCGAATAGCTCTTGCACTTTTTTCGAAACTCACAAACAACTGTTCATGGGCTGAAAAGGCTTTTGGAGCAATAAAAACTTAAAAACTGCTATAACTCAAAAATGCAATAAGATAAGTTCAAACTTTAAAAGACATGTTGTTCAGATGTACAAGCCCCTCTTGCACAGAAAGTATGGCTTAGATATCTCTTGTAGTTTCTTCAGAACACACAAATTATCTGAAAATGCTTTTGAAGCAAACGACACAAAAACAGCTATAAATCCAAAACCTAATATGATAGACTCAAACTTTAAACTATATATTGTGTAGATTTACAGGTCCTACTTGCCCAGCAAAAAGGGTTCGAATAGCTCTTGCACTTTTTTCGAAACTCACAAACAACTGTTCATGGGCTGAAAAGGCTTTTGGAGCAATAAAAACTTAAAAACTGCTATAACTCAAAAATGCAATAGTTCAAACTTTAAAAGACATGTTGTTCAGATGTACAAGCCCCTCTTGCACAGAAAGTATGGCTTAGATATCTCTTGTAGTTTCTTCAGAACACACAAATTATCTGAAAATGCTTTTGAAGCAATAGACACAAAAACAGCTATAAATGAAAAACCTAATATGATAGACTCAAACTATAAACTATATTTTGTGTAGATTTACAAGTCCTACTTGCCCAGCAAAAAGGGTTCGAATAGCTCTTGCACTTTTTTCGAAACTCACAAACAACTGTTCATGTGCTGAAAAGGCTTTTGGAGCAATAAAAACTTAAAAACTGCTATAACTCAAAAATGCAATAAGATAAGTTCAAACTTTAAAAGACATGTTGTTCAGATGTACAAGCCCCTCTTGCACAGAAAGTATGGCTTAGATATCTCTTGTAGTTTCTTCAGAACACACAAATTATCTGAAAATGCTTTTGAAGCAAACGACACAAAAACAGCTATAAATCCAAAACCTAATATGATAGACTCAAACTTTAAACTATATATTGTGTAGATTTACAGGTCCTACTTGCCCAGGAAAAAGGGTTCGAATAGCTCTTGCACTATTTTCGAAACTCACAAACAACTGTTCATGGGCTGAAAAGGCTTTTGGAGCAATAAAAACTTAAAAACTGCTATAACTCAAAAATGCAATAAGATAAGTTCAAACTTTAAACGACATGTTGTTCAGATGTACAAGCCCCTCTTGCACAGAAAGTATGGCTTAGATATCTCTTGTAGTTTCTTCAGAACACACAAATTATCTGAAAATGCTTTTGAAGTAAACGACACAAAAACAGCTATAAATCCAAAACCTAATATGATAGACTCAAACTTTAAACTATATTTTGTGTAGATTTACAGGTCCTACTTGCCCAGCAAAAAGGGTTCGAATAGCTCTTGCACTTTTTTCGAAACTCACAAACAACTGTTCATGGGCTGAAAAGGCTTTTGGAGCAATAAAAACTTAAAAACTGCTATAACTCAAAAATGCAATAAGATAAGTTCAAACTTTAAAAGACATGTTGTTCAGATGTACAAGCCCCTCTTGCACAGAAAGTATGGCTTAGATATCTCTTGTAGTTTCTTCAGAACACACAAATTATCTGAAAATGCTTTTGAAGCAAACGACACAAAAACAGCTATAAATCCAAAACCTAATATGATAGACTCAAACTTTAAACTATATATTGTGTAGATTTACAGGTCCTACTTGCCCAGCAAAAAGGGTTCGAATAGCTCTTGCACTTTTTTCGAAACTCACAAACAACTGTTCATGGGCTGAAAAGGCTTTTGGAGCAATAAAAACTTAAAAACTGCTATAACTCAAAAATGCAATAAGATAAGTTCAAACTTTAAAAGACATGTTGTTCAGATGTACAAGCCCCTCTTGCACAGAAAGTATGGCTTAGATATCTCTTGTAGTTTCTTCAGAACACACAAATTATCTGAAAATGCTTTTGAAGCAAACGACACAAAAACAGCTATAAATCCAAAACCTAATATGATAGACTCAAACTTTAAACTATATTTTGTGTAGATTTACAGGTCCTACTTGCCCAGCAAAAAGGGTTCGAATAGCTCTTGCACTTTTTTCGAAACTCACAAACAACTGTTCATGGGCTGAAAAGGCTTTTGGAGCAATAAAAACTTAAAAACTGCTATAACTCAAAAATGCAATAAGATAAGTTCAAACTTTAAAAGACATGTTGTTCAGATGTACAAGCCCCTCTTGCACAGAAAGTATGGCTTAGATATCTCTTGTAGTTTCTTCAGAACACACAAATTATCTGAAAATGCTTTTGAAGCAAACGACACAAAAACAGCTATAAATCCAAAACCTAATATGATAGACTCAAACTTTAAACTATATATTGTGTAGATTTACAGGTCCTACTTGCCCAGCAAAAAGGGTTCGAATAGCTCTTGCACTTTTTTCGAAACTCACAAACAACTGTTCATGGGCTGAAAAGGCTTTTGGAGCAATAAAAACTTAAAAACTGCTATAACTCAAAAATGCAATAAGATAAGTTCAAACTTTAAAAGACATGTTGTTCAGATGTACAAGCCCCTCTTGCACAGAAAGTATGGCTTAGATATCTCTTGTAGTTTCTTCAGAACACACAAATTATCTGAAAATGCTTTTGAAGCAATAGACACAAAAACAGCTATAAATCCAAAACCTAATATGATAGACTCAAACTTTAAACTATATTTTGTGTAGATTTACAGGTCCTACTTGCCCAGCAAAAAGGGTTCGAATAGCTCTTGCACTTTTTTCGAAACTCACAAACAACTGTTCATGGGCTGAAAAGGCTTTTGGAGCAATAAAAACTTAAAAACTGCTATAACTCAAAAATGCAATAAGATAAGTTCAAACTTTAAAAGACATGTTGTTCAGATGTACAAGCCCCTCTTGCACAGAAAGTATGGCTTAGATATCTCTTGTAGTTTCTTCAGAACACACAAATTATCTGAAAATGCTTTTGAAGCAATAGACACAAAAACAGCTATAAATCCAAAACCTAATATGATAGACTCAAACTTTAAACTATATATTGTGTAGATTTACAGGTCCTACTTGCCCAGCAAAAAGGGTTCGAATAGCTCTTGCACTTTTTTCGAAACTCACAAACAACTGTTCATGGGCTGAAAAGGCTTTTGGAGCAATAAAAACTTAAAAACTGCTATAACTCAAAAATGCAATAAGATAAGTTCAAACTTTAAAAGACATGTTGTTCAGATGTACAAGCCCCTCTTGCACAGAAAGTATGGCTTAGATATCTCTTGTAGTTTCTTCAGAACACACAAATTATCTGAAAATGCTTTTGAAGCAATAGACACAAAAACAGCTATAAATCCAAAACCTAATATGATAGACTCAAACTTTAAACTATATTTTGTGTAGATTTACAGGTCCTACTTGCCCAGCAAAAAGGGTTCGAATAGCTCTTGCACTTTTTTCGAAACTCACAAACAACTGTTCATGGGCTGAAAAGGCTTTTGGAGCAATAAAAACTTAAAAACTGCTATAACTCAAAAATGCAATAAGATAAGTTCAAACTTTAAAAGACATGTTGTTCAGATGTACAAGCCCCTCTTGCACAGAAAGTATGGCTTAGATATCTCTTGTAGTTTCTTCAGAACACACAAATTATCTGAAAATGCTTTTGAAGCAATAGACACAAAAACAGCTATAAATGAAAAACCTAATATGATAGACTCAAACTATAAACTATATATTGTGTAGATTTACAAGTCCTACTTGCCCAGCAAAAAGGGTTCGAATAGCTCTTGCACTTTTTTCGAAACTCACAAACAACTGTTCATGGGCTGAAAAGGCTTTTGGAGCAATAAAAACTTAAAAACTGCTATAACTCAAAAATGCAATAAGATAAGTTCAAACTTTAAAAGACATGTTGTTCAGATGTACAAGCCCCTCTTGCACAGAAAGTATGGCTTAGATATCTCTTGTAGTTTCTTCAGAACACACAAATTATCTGAAAATGCTTTTGAAGCAATAGACACAAAAACAGCTATAAATCCAAAACCTAATATGATAGACTCAAACTTTAAACTATATTTTGTGTAGATTTACAGGTCCTACTTGCCCAGCAAAAAGGGTTCGAATAGCTCTTGCACTTTTTTCGAAACTCACAAACAACTGTTCATGGGCTGAAAAGGCTTTTGGAGCAATAAAAACTTAAAAACTGCTATAACTCAAAAATGCAATAAGATAAGTTCAAACTTTAAAAGACATGTTGTTCAGATGTACAAGCCCCTCTTGCACAGAAAGTATGGCTTAGATATCTCTTGTAGTTTCTTCAGAACAAACAAATTATCTGAAAATGCTTTTGAAGCAAACGACACAAAAACAGCTATAAATCCAAAACCTAATATGATAGACTCAAACTTTAAACTATATATTGTGTAGATTTACAGGTCCTACTTGCCCAGCAAAAAGGGTTCGAATAGCTCTTGCACTTTTTTCGAAACTCACAAACAACTGTTCATGGGCTGAAAAGGCTTTTGGAGCAATAAAAACTTAAAAACTGCTATAACTCAAAAATGCAATAAGATAAGTTCAAACTTTAAAAGACATGTTGTTCAGATGTACAAGCCCCTCTTGCACAGAAAGTATGGCTTAGATATCTCTTGTAGTTTCTTCAGAACACACAAATTATCTGAAAATGCTTTTGAAGCAATAGACACAAAAACAGCTATAAATCCAAAACCTAATATGATAGATTCAAACTTTAAACTATATTTTGTGTAGATTTACAGGTCCTACTTGCCCAGCAAAAAGGGTTCGAATAGCTCTTGCACTTTTTTCGAAACTCACAAACAACTGTTCATGGGCTGAAAAGGCTTTTGGAGCAATAAAAACTTAAAAACTGCTATAACTCAAAAATGCAATAAGATAAGTTCAAACTTTAAAAGACATGTTGTTCAGATGTACAAGCCCCTCTTGCACAGAAAGTATGGCTTAGATATCTCTTGTAGTTTCTTCAGAACACACAAATTATCTGAAAATGCTTTTGAAGCAAACGACACAAAAACAGCTATAAATCCAAAACCTAATATGATAGACTCAAACTTTAAACTATATATTGTGTAGATTTACAGGTCCTACTTGCCCAGCAAAAAGGGTTCGAATAGCTCTTGCACTTTTTTCGAAACTCACAAACAACTGTTCATGGGCTGAAAAGGCTTTTGGAGCAATAAAAACTTAAAAACTGCTATAACTCAAAAATGCAATAAGATAAGTTCAAACTTTAAAAGACATGTTGTTCAGATGTACAAGCCCCTCTTGCACAGAAAGTATGGCTTAGATATCTCTTGTAGTTTCTTCAGAACACACAAATTATCTGAAAATGCTTTTGAAGCAAACGACACAAAAACAGCTATAAATCCAAAACCTAATATGATAGACTCAAACTTTAAACTATATATTGTGTAGATTTACAGGTCCTACTTGCCCAGCAAAAAGGGTTCGAATAGCTCTTGCACTTTTTTCGAAACTCACAAACAACTGTTCATGGGCTGAAAAGGCTTTTGGAGCAATAAAAACTTAAAAACTGCTATAACTCAAAAATGCAATAGTTCAAACTTTAAAAGACATGTTGTTCAGATGTACAAGCCCCTCTTGCACAGAAAGTATGGCTTAGATATCTCTTGTAGTTTCTTCAGAACACACAAATTATCTGAAAATGCTTTTGAAGCAATAGACACAAAAACAGCTATAAATGAAAAACCTAATATGATAGACTCAAACTATAAACTATATTTTGTGTAGATTTACAAGTCCTACTTGCCCAGCAAAAAGGGTTCGAATAGCTCTTGCACTTTTTTCGAAACTCACAAACAACTGTTCATGTGCTGAAAAGGCTTTTGGAGCAATAAAAACTTAAAAACTGCTATAACTCAAAAATGCAATAAGATAAGTTCAAACTTTAAAAGACATGTTGTTCAGATGTACAAGCCCCTCTTGCACAGAAAGTATGGCTTAGATATCTCTTGTAGTTTCTTCAGAACACACAAATTATCTGAAAATGCTTTTGAAGCAAACGACACAAAAACAGCTATAAATCCAAAACCTAATATGATAGACTCAAACTTTAAACTATATATTGTGTAGATTTACAGGTCCTACTTGCCCAGGAAAAAGGGTTCGAATAGCTCTTGCACTATTTTCGAAACTCACAAACAACTGTTCATGGGCTGAAAAGGCTTTTGGAGCAATAAAAACTTAAAAACTGCTATAACTCAAAAATGCAATAAGATAAGTTCAAACTTTAAACGACATGTTGTTCAGATGTACAAGCCCCTCTTGCACAGAAAGTATGGCTTAGATATCTCTTGTAGTTTCTTCAGAACACACAAATTATCTGAAAATGCTTTTGAAGTAAACGACACAAAAACAGCTATAAATCCAAAACCTAATATGATAGACTCAAACTTTAAACTATATTTTGTGTAGATTTACAGGTCCTACTTGCCCAGCAAAAAGGGTTCGAATAGCTCTTGCACTTTTTTCGAAACTCACAAACAACTGTTCATGGGCTGAAAAGGCTTTTGGAGCAATAAAAACTTAAAAACTGCTATAACTCAAAAATGCAATAAGATAAGTTCAAACTTTAAAAGACATGTTGTTCAGATGTACAAGCCCCTCTTGCACAGAAAGTATGGCTTAGATATCTCTTGTAGTTTCTTCAGAACACACAAATTATCTGAAAATGCTTTTGAAGCAAACGACACAAAAACAGCTATAAATCCAAAACCTAATATGATAGACTCAAACTTTAAACTATATATTGTGTAGATTTACAGGTCCTACTTGCCCAGCAAAAAGGGTTCGAATAGCTCTTGCACTTTTTTCGAAACTCACAAACAACTGTTCATGGGCTGAAAAGGCTTTTGGAGCAATAAAAACTTAAAAACTGCTATAACTCAAAAATGCAATAAGATAAGTTCAAACTTTAAAAGACATGTTGTTCAGATGTACAAGCCCCTCTTGCACAGAAAGTATGGCTTAGATATCTCTTGTAGTTTCTTCAGAACACACAAATTATCTGAAAATGCTTTTGAAGCAAACGACACAAAAACAGCTATAAATCCAAAACCTAATATGATAGACTCAAACTTTAAACTATATTTTGTGTAGATTTACAGGTCCTACTTGCCCAGCAAAAAGGGTTCGAATAGCTCTTGCACTTTTTTCGAAACTCACAAACAACTGTTCATGGGCTGAAAAGGCTTTTGGAGCAATAAAAACTTAAAAACTGCTATAACTCAAAAATGCAATAAGATAAGTTCAAACTTTAAAAGACATGTTGTTCAGATGTACAAGCCCCTCTTGCACAGAAAGTATGGCTTAGATATCTCTTGTAGTTTCTTCAGAACACACAAATTATCTGAAAATGCTTTTGAAGCAAACGACACAAAAACAGCTATAAATCCAAAACCTAATATGATAGACTCAAACTTTAAACTATATATTGTGTAGATTTACAGGTCCTACTTGCCCAGCAAAAAGGGTTCGAATAGCTCTTGCACTTTTTTCGAAACTCACAAACAACTGTTCATGGGCTGAAAAGGCTTTTGGAGCAATAAAAACTTAAAAACTGCTATAACTCAAAAATGCAATAAGATAAGTTCAAACTTTAAAAGACATGTTGTTCAGATGTACAAGCCCCTCTTGCACAGAAAGTATGGCTTAGATATCTCTTGTAGTTTCTTCAGAACACACAAATTATCTGAAAATGCTTCAGAAGCAATAGACACAAAAACAGCTATAAATCCAAAACCTAATATGATAGACTCAAACTTTAAACTATATATTGTGTAGATTTACAGGTCCTACTTGCCCAGCAAAAAGGGTTCGAATAGCTCTTGCACTTTTTTCGAAACTCAAAAACAACTGTTCATGGGCTGAAAAGGCTTTTGGAGCAATAAAAACTTAAAAACTGCTATAACTCAAAAATGCAATAAGATAAGTTCAAACTTTAAAAGACATGTTGTTCAGATGTACAAGCCCCTCTTGCACAGAAAGTATGGCTTAGATATCTCTTGTAGTTTCTTCAGAACACACAAATTATCTGAAAATGCTTCAGAAGCAATAGACACAAAAACAGCTATAAATCCAAAACCTAATATGATAGACTCAAACTTTAAACTATATATTGTGTAGATTTACAGGTCCTACTTGCCCAGCAAAAAGGGTTCGAATAGCTCTTGCACTTTTTTCGAAACTCACAAACAACTGTTCATGGGCTGAAAAGGCTTTTGGAGCAATAAAAACTTAAAAACTGCTATAACTCAAAAATGCAATAAGATAAGTTCAAACTTTAAAAGACATGTTGTTCAGATGTACAAGCCCCTCTTGCACAGAAAGTATGGCTTAGATATCTCTTGTAGTTTCTTCAGAACACACAAATTATCTGAAAATGCTTCAGAAGCAATAGACACAAACACAGCTATAAATCCAAAACCTAATATGATAGACTCAAACTTTAAACTATATATTGTGTAGATTTACAGGTCCTACTTGCCCAGCAAAAAGGGTTCGAATAGCTCTTGCACTTTTTTCGAAACTCACAAACAACTGTTCATGGGCTGAAAAGGCTTTTGGAGCAATAAAAACTTAAAAACTGCTATAACTCAAAAATGCAATAAGATAAGTTCAAACTTTAAACGACATGTTGTTCAGATGTACAAGCCCCTCTTGCACAGAAAGTATGGCTTAGATATCTCTTGTAGTTTCTTCAGAACACACAAATTATCTGAAAATGCTTTTGAAGCAAACGACACAAAAACAGCTATAAATCCAAAACCTAATATGATAGACTCAAACTTTAAACTATATATTGTGTAGATTTACAGGTCCTACTTGCCCAGCAAAAAGGGTTCGAATAGCTCTTGCACTTTTTTCGAAACTCACAAACAACTGTTCATGGGCTGAAAAGGCTTTTGGAGCAATAAAAACTTAAAAACTGCTATAACTCAAAAATGCAATAAGATAAGTTCAAACTTTAAAAGACATGTTGTTCAGATGTACAAGCCCCTCTTGCACAGAAAGTATGGCTTAGATATCTCTTGTAGTTTCTTCAGAACACACAAATTATCTGAAAATGCTTTTGAAGCAAACGACACAAAAACAGCTATAAATCCAAAACCTAATATGATAGACTCAAACTTTAAACTATATATTGTGTAGATTTACAGGTCCTACTTGCCCAGCAAAAAGGGTTCGAATAGCTCTTGCACTTTTTTCGAAACTCACAAACAACTGTTCATGGGCTGAAAAGGCTTTTGGAGCAATAAAAACTTAAAAACTGCTATAACTCAAAAATGCAATAAGATAAGTTCAAACTTTAAAAGACATGTTGTTCAGATGTACAAGCCCCTCTTGCACAGAAAGTATGGCTTAGATATCTCTTGTAGTTTCTTCAGAACACACAAATTATCTGAAAATGCTTTTGAAGCAAACGACACAAAAACAGCTATAAATCCAAAACCTAATATGATAGACTCAAACTTTAAACTATATTTTGTGTAGATTTACAGGTCCTACTTGCCCAGCAAAAAGGGTTCGAATAGCTCTTGCACTTTTTTCGAAACTCACAAACAACTGTTCATGGGCTGAAAAGGCTTTTGGAGCAATAAAAACTTAAAAACTGCTATAACTCAAAAATGCAATAAGATAAGTTCAAACTTTAAAATACATGTTGTTCAGATGTACAAGCCCCTCTTGCACAGAAAGTATGGCTTAGATATCTCTTGTAGTTTCTTCAGAACACACAAATTATCTGAAAATGCTTTTGAAGCAAACGACACAAAAACAGCTATAAATCCAAAACCTAATATGATAGACTCAAACTTTAAACTATATATTGTGTAGATTTACAGGTCCTACTTGCCCAGCAAAAAGGGTTCGAATAGCTCTTGCACTTTTTTCGAAACTCACAAACAACTGTTCATGGGCTGAAAAGGCTTTTGGAGCAATAAAAACTTAAAAACTGCTATAACTCAAAAATGCAATAAGATAAGTTCAAACTTTAAAAGACATGTTGTTCAGATGTACAAGCCCCTCTTGCACAGAAAGTATGGCTTAGATATCTCTTGTAGTTTCTTCAGAACACACAAATTATCTGAAAATGTTTTTGAAGCAAACGACACAAAAACAGCTATAAATCCAAAACCTAATATGATAGACTCAAACTTTAAACTATATTTTGTGTAGATTTACAGGTCCTACTTGCCCAGCAAAAAGGGTTCGAATAGCTCTTGCACTTTTTTCGAAACTCACAAACAACTGTTCATGGGCTGAAAAGGCTTTTGGAGCAATAAAAACTTAAAAACTGCTATAACTCAAAAATGCAATAAGATAAGTTCAAACTTTAAAAGACATGTTGTTCAGATGTACAAGCCCCTCTTGCACAGAAAGTATGGCTTAGATATCTCTTGTAGTTTCTTCAGAACACACAAATTATCTGAAAATGCTTTTGAAGCAAACGACACAAAAACAGCTATAAATCCAAAACCTAATATGATAGACTCAAACTTTAAACTATATTTTGTGTAGATTTACAGGTCCTACTTGCCCAGCAAAAAGGGTTCGAATAGCTCTTGCACTTTTTTCGAAACTCACAAACAACTGTTCATGGGCTGAAAAGGCTTTTGGAGCAATAAAAACTTAAAAACTGCTATAACTCAAAAATGCAATAAGATAAGTTCAAACTTTAAAAGACATATTGTTCAGATGTACAAGCCCCTCTTGCACAGAAAGTATGGCTTAGATATCTCTTGTAGTTTCTTCAGAACACACAAATTATCTGAAAATGCTTTTGAAGCAAACGACACAAAAACAGCTATAAATCCAAAACCTAATATGATAGACTCAAACTTTAAACTATATTTTGTGTAGATTTACAGGTCCTACTTGCCCAGCAAAAAGGGTTCGAATAGCTCTTGCACTTTTTTCGAAACTCACAAACAACTGTTCATGGGCTGAAAAGGCTTTTGGAGCAATAAAAACTTAAAAACTGCTATAACTCAAAAATGCAATAAGATAAGTTCAAACTTTAAAAGACATGTTGTTCAGATGTACAAGCCCCTCTTGCACAGAAAGTATGGCTTAGATATCTCTTGTAGTTTCTTCAGAACAAACAAATTATCTGAAAATGCTTTTGAAGCAAACGACACAAAAACAGCTATAAATCCAAAACCTAATATGATAGACTCAAACTTTAAACTATATATTGTGTAGATTTACAGGTCCTACTTGCCCAGCAAAAAGGGTTCGAATAGCTCTTGCACTTTTTTCGAAACTCACAAACAACTGTTCATGGGCTGAAAAGGCTTTTGGAGCAATAAAAACTTAAAAACTGCTATAACTCAAAAATGCAATAAGATAAGTTCAAACTTTAAAAGACATGTTGTTCAGATGTACAAGCCCCTCTTGCACAGAAAGTATGGCTTAGATATCTCTTGTAGTTTCTTCAGAACACACAAATTATCTGAAAATGCTTTTGAAGCAATAGACACAAAAACAGCTATAAATCCAAAACCTAATATGATAGACTCAAACTTTAAACTATATTTTGTGTAGATTTACAGGTCCTACTTGCCCAGCAAAAAGGGTTCGAATAGCTCTTGCACTTTTTTCGAAACTCACAAACAACTGTTCATGGGCTGAAAAGGCTTTTGGAGCAATAAAAACTTAAAAACTGCTATAACTCAAAAATGCAATAAGATAAGTTCAAACTTTAAAAGACATGTTGTTCAGATGTACAAGCCCCTCTTGCACAGAAAGTATGGCTTAGATATCTCTTGTAGTTTCTTCAGAACACACAAATTATCTGAAAATGCTTTTGAAGCAATAGACACAAAAACAGCTATAAATCCAAAACCTAATATGATAGACTCAAACTTTAAACTATATATTGTGTAGATTTACAGGTCCTACTTGCCCAGCAAAAAGGGTTCGAATAGCTCTTGCACTTTTTTCGAAACTCACAAACAACTGTTCATGGGCTGAAAAGGCTTTTGGAGCAATAAAAACTTAAAAACTGCTATAACTCAAAAATGCAATAAGATAAGTTCAAACTTTAAAAGACATGTTGTTCAGATGTACAAGCCCCTCTTGCACAGAAAGTATGGCTTAGATATCTCTTGTAGTTTCTTCAGAACACACAAATTATCTGAAAATGCTTCAGAAGCAATAGACACAAAAACAGCTATAAATCCAAAACCTAATATGATAGACTCAAACTTTAAACTATATATTGTGTAGATTTACAGGTCCTACTTGCCCAGCAAAAAGGGTTCGAATAGCTCTTGCACTTTTTTCGAAACTCACAAACAACTGTTCATGGGCTGAAAAGGCTTTTGGAGCAATAAAAACTTAAAAACTGCTATAACTCAAAAATGCAATAAGATAAGTTCAAACTTTAAAAGACATGTTGTTCAGATGTACAAGCCCCTCTTGCACAGAAAGTATGGCTTAGATATCTCTTGTAGTTTCTTCAGAACACACAAATTATCTGAAAATGCTTTTGAAGCAAACGACACAAAAACAGCTATAAATCCAAAACCTAATATGATAGACTCAAACTTTAAACTATATTTTGTGTAGATTTACAGGTCCTACTTGCCCAGCAAAAAGGGTTCGAATAGCTCTTGCACTTTTTTCGAAACTCACAAACAACTGTTCATGGGCTGAAAAGGCTTTTGGAGCAATAAAAACTTAAAAACTGCTATAACTCAAAAATGCAATAAGATAAGTTCAAACTTTAAAAGACATGTTGTTCAGATGTACAAGCCCCTCTTGCACAGAAAGTATGGCTTAGATATCTCTTGTAGTTTCTTCAGAACACACAAATTATCTGAAAATGCTTTTGAAGCAAACGACACAAAAACAGCTATAAATCCAAAACCTAATATGATAGACTCAAACTTTAAACTATATTTTGTGTAGATTTACAGGTCCTACTTGCCCAGCAAAAAGGGTTCGAATAGCTCTTGCACTTTTTTCGAAACTCACAAACAACTGTTCATGGGCTGAAAAGGCTTTTGGAGCAATAAAAACTTAAAAACTGCTATAACTCAAAAATGCAATAAGATAAGTTCAAACTTTAAAATACATGTTGTTCAGATGTACAAGCCCCTCTTGCACAGAAAGTATGGCTTAGATATCTCTTGTAGTTTCTTCAGAACACACAAATTATCTGAAAATGCTTTTGAAGCAAACGACACAAAAACAGCTATAAATCCAAAACCTAATATGATAGACTCAAACTTTAAACTATATATTGTGTAGATTTACAGGTCCTACTTGCCCAGCAAAAAGGGTTCGAATAGCTCTTGCACTTTTTTCGAAACTCACAAACAACTGTTCATGGGCTGAAAAGGCTTTTGGAGCAATAAAAACTTAAAAACTGCTATAACTCAAAAATGCAATAAGATAAGTTCAAACTTTAAAAGACATGTTGTTCAGATGTACAAGCCCCTCTTGCACAGAAAGTATGGCTTAGATATCTCTTGTAGTTTCTTCAGAACACACAAATTATCTGAAAATGTTTTTGAAGCAAACGACACAAAAACAGCTATAAATCCAAAACCTAATATGATAGACTCAAACTTTAAACTATATTTTGTGTAGATTTACAGGTCCTACTTGCCCAGCAAAAAGGGTTCGAATAGCTCTTGCACTTTTTTCGAAACTCACAAACAACTGTTCATGGGCTGAAAAGGCTTTTGGAGCAATAAAAACTTAAAAACTGCTATAACTCAAAAATGCAATAAGATAAGTTCAAACTTTAAAAGACATGTTGTTCAGATGTACAAGCCCCTCTTGCACAGAAAGTATGGCTTAGATATCTCTTGTAGTTTCTTCAGAACACACAAATTATCTGAAAATGCTTTTGAAGCAAACGACACAAAAACAGCTATAAATCCAAAACCTAATATGATAGACTCAAACTTTAAACTATATATTGTGTAGATTTACAGGTCCTACTTGCCCAGCAAAAAGGGTTCGAATAGCTCTTGCACTTTTTTCGAAACTCACAAACAACTGTTCATGGGCTGAAAAGGCTTTTGGAGCAATAAAAACTTAAAAACTGCTATAACTCAAAAATGCAATAAGATAAGTTCAAACTTTAAAAGACATGTTGTTCAGATGTACAAGCCCCTCTTGCACAGAAAGTATGGCTTAGATATCTCTTGTAGTTTCTTCAGAACACACAAATTATCTGAAAATGTTTTTGAAGCAAACGACACAAAAACAGCTATAAATCCAAAACCTAATATGATAGACTCAAACTTTAAACTATATTTTGTGTAGATTTACAGGTCCTACTTGCCCAGCAAAAAGGGTTCGAATAGCTCTTGCACTTTTTTCGAAACTCACAAACAACTGTTCATGGGCTGAAAAGGCTTTTGGAGCAATAAAAACTTAAAAACTGCTATAACTCAAAAATGCAATAAGATAAGTTCAAACTTTAAACGACATGTTGTTCAGATGTACAAGCCCCTCTTGCACAGAAAGTATGGCTTAGATATCTCTTGTAGTTTCTTCAGAACACACAAATTATCTGAAAATGCTTTTGAAGCAATAGACACAAAAACAGCTATAAATCCAAAACCTAATATGATAGACTCAAACTTTAAACTATATTTTGTGTAGATTTACAGGTCCTACTTGCCCAGCAAAAAGGGTTCGAATAGCTCTTGCACTTTTTTCGAAACTCACAAACAACTGTTCATGGGCTGAAAAGGCTTTTGGAGCAATAAAAACTTAAAAACTGCTATAACTCAAAAATGCAATAAGATAAGTTCAAACTTTAAAAGACATGTTGTTCAGATGTACAAGCCCCTCTTGCACAGAAAGTATGGCTTAGATATCTCTTGTAGTTTCTTCAGAACACACAAATTATCTGAAAATGCTTTTGAAGCAAACGACACAAAAACAGCTATAAATCCAAAACCTAATATGATAGACTCAAACTTTAAACTATATATTGTGTAGATTTACAGGTCCTACTTGCCCAGCAAAAAGGGTTCGAATAGCTCTTGCACTTTTTTCGAAACTCACAAACAACTGTTCATGGGCTGAAAAGGCTTTTGGAGCAATAAAAACTTAAAAACTGCTATAACTCAAAAATGCAATAAGATAAGTTCAAACTTTAAAAGACATGTTGTTCAGATGTACAAGCCCCTCTTGCACAGAAAGTATGGCTTAGATATCTCTTGTAGTTTCTTCAGAACACACAAATTATCTGAAAATGCTTTTGAAGCAATAGACACAAAAACAGCTATAAATGAAAAACCTAATATGATAGACTCAAACTATAAACTATATATTGTGTAGATTTACAAGTCCTACTTGCCCAGCAAAAAGGGTTCGAATAGCTCTTGCACTTTTTTCGAAACTCACAAACAACTGTTCATGGGCTGAAAAGGCTTTTGGAGCAATAAAAACTTAAAAACTGCTATAACTCAAAAATGCAATAAGATAAGTTCAAACTTTAAAAGACATGTTGTTCAGATGTACAAGCCCCTCTTGCACAGAAAGTATGGCTTAGATATCTCTTGTAGTTTCTTCAGAACACACAAATTATCTGAAAATGCTTTTGAAGCAATAGACACAAAAACAGCTATAAATCCAAAACCTAATATGATAGACTCAAACTTTAAACTATATTTTGTGTAGATTTACAGGTCCTACTTGCCCAGCAAAAAGGGTTCGAATAGCTCTTGCACTTTTTTCGAAACTCACAAACAACTGTTCATGGGCTGAAAAGGCTTTTGGAGCAATAAAAACTTAAAAACTGCTATAACTCAAAAATGCAATAAGATAAGTTCAAACTTTAAAAGACATGTTGTTCAGATGTACAAGCCCCTCTTGCACAGAAAGTATGGCTTAGATATCTCTTGTAGTTTCTTCAGAACAAACAAATTATCTGAAAATGCTTTTGAAGCAAACGACACAAAAACAGCTATAAATCCAAAACCTAATATGATAGACTCAAACTTTAAACTATATATTGTGTAGATTTACAGGTCCTACTTGCCCAGCAAAAAGGGTTCGAATAGCTCTTGCACTTTTTTCGAAACTCACAAACAACTGTTCATGGGCTGAAAAGGCTTTTGGAGCAATAAAAACTTAAAAACTGCTATAACTCAAAAATGCAATAAGATAAGTTCAAACTTTAAAAGACATGTTGTTCAGATGTACAAGCCCCTCTTGCACAGAAAGTATGGCTTAGATATCTCTTGTAGTTTCTTCAGAACACACAAATTATCTGAAAATGCTTTTGAAGCAATAGACACAAAAACAGCTATAAATCCAAAACCTAATATGATAGACTCAAACTTTAAACTATATTTTGTGTAGATTTACAGGTCCTACTTGCCCAGCAAAAAGGGTTCGAATAGCTCTTGCACTTTTTTCGAAACTCACAAACAACTGTTCATGGGCTGAAAAGGCTTTTGGAGCAATAAAAACTTAAAAACTGCTATAACTCAAAAATGCAATAAGATAAGTTCAAACTTTAAAAGACATGTTGTTCAGATGTACAAGCCCCTCTTGCACAGAAAGTATGGCTTAGATATCTCTTGTAGTTTCTTCAGAACACACAAATTATCTGAAAATGCTTTTGAAGCAAACGACACAAAAACAGCTATAAATCCAAAACCTAATATGATAGACTCAAACTTTAAACTATATATTGTGTAGATTTACAGGTCCTACTTGCCCAGCAAAAAGGGTTCGAATAGCTCTTGCACTTTTTTCGAAACTCACAAACAACTGTTCATGGGCTGAAAAGGCTTTTGGAGCAATAAAAACTTAAAAACTGCTATAACTCAAAAATGCAATAAGATAAGTTCAAACTTTAAAAGACATGTTGTTCAGATGTACAAGCCCCTCTTGCACAGAAAGTATGGCTTAGATATCTCTTGTAGTTTCTTCAGAACACACAAATTATCTGAAAATGCTTTTGAAGCAAACGACACAAAAACAGCTATAAATCCAAAACCTAATATGATAGACTCAAACTTTAAACTATATATTGTGTAGATTTACAGGTCCTACTTGCCCAGCAAAAAGGGTTCGAATAGCTCTTGCACTTTTTTCGAAACTCACAAACGACTGTTCATGGGCTGAAAAGGCTTTTGGAGCAATAAAAACTTAAAAACTGCTATAACTCAAAAATGCAATAGTTCAAACTTTAAAAGACATGTTGTTCAGATGTACAAGCCCCTCTTGCACAGAAAGTATGGCTTAGATATCTCTTGTAGTTTCTTCAGAACACACAAATTATCTGAAAATGCTTTTGAAGCAATAGACACAAAAACAGCTATAAATGAAAAACCTAATATGATAGACTCAAACTATAAACTATATTTTGTGTAGATTTACAAGTCCTACTTGCCCAGCAAAAAGGGTTCGAATAGCTCTTGCACTTTTTTCGAAACTCACAAACAACTGTTCATGTGCTGAAAAGGCTTTTGGAGCAATAAAAACTTAAAAACTGCTATAACTCAAAAATGCAATAAGATAAGTTCAAACTTTAAAAGACATGTTGTTCAGATGTACAAGCCCCTCTTGCACAGAAAGTATGGCTTAGATATCTCTTGTAGTTTCTTCAGAACACACAAATTATCTGAAAATGCTTTTGAAGCAAACGACACAAAAACAGCTATAAATCCAAAACCTAATATGATAGACTCAAACTTTAAACTATATATTGTGTAGATTTACAGGTCCTACTTGCCCAGGAAAAAGGGTTCGAATAGCTCTTGCACTATTTTCGAAACTCACAAACAACTGTTCATGGGCTGAAAAGGCTTTTGGAGCAATAAAAACTTAAAAACTGCTATAACTCAAAAATGCAATAAGATAAGTTCAAACTTTAAAAGACATGTTGTTCAGATGTACAAGCCCCTCATGCACAGAAAGTATGGCTTAGATATCTCTTGTAGTTTCTTCAGAACACACAAATTATCTGAAAATGCTTCAGAAGCAATAGACACAAAAACAGCTATAAATCCAAAACCTAATATGATAGACTCAAACTTTAAACTATATATTGTGTAGATTTACAGGTCCTACTTGCCCAGCAAAAAGGGTTCGAATAGCTCTTGCACTTTTTTCGAAACTCACAAACAACTGTTCATGGGCTGAAAAGGCTTTTGGAGCAATAAAAACTTAAAAACTGCTATAACTCAAAAATGCAATAAGATAAGTTCAAACTTTAAAAGACATGTTGTTCAGATGTACAAGCCCCTCTTGCACAGAAAGTATGGCTTAGATATCTCTTGTAGTTTCTTCAGAACACACAAATTATCTGAAAATGCTTTTGAAGCAATAGACACAAAAACAGCTATAAATGAAAAACCTAATATGATAGACTCAAACTATAAACTATATATTGTGTAGATTTACAAGTCCTACTTGCCCAGCAAAAAGGGTTCGAATATTTCTTGCACTTTTTTTGAAACTCACAAACAACTGTTCATGGGCTGAAAAGGCTTTTGGAGCAATAAAAACTTAAAAACTGCTATAACTCAAAAATGCAATAAGATAAGTTCAAACTTCAAAAGACATGTTGTTCAGATGTACAAACCCCTCTTGCACAGAAAGTATGGCTTAGATATCTCTTGTAGTTTCTTCAGAACACACAAATTATCTGAAAATGCTTTTGAAGCAATAGACACAAAAACAGCTATAAATCCAAAACCTAATATGATAGACTCAAACTTTAAACTATATATTGTGTAGATTTACAGGTCCTACTTGCCCAGCAAAAAGGGTTCGAATAGCTCTTGCACTTTTTTCGAAACTCACAAACAACTGTTCATGGGCTGAAAAGGCTTTTGGAGCAATAAAAACTTAAAAACTGCTATAACTCAAAAATGCAATAAGATAAGTTCAAACTTTAAAAGACATGTTGTTCAGATGTACAAGCCCCTCTTGCACAGAAAGTATGGCTTAGATATCTCTTGTAGTTTCTTCAGAACACACAAATTATCTGAAAATGCTTTTGAAGCAATAGACACAAAAACAGCTATAAATCCAAAACCTAATATGATAGACTCAAACTTTAAACTATATTTTGTGTAGATTTACAGGTCCTACTTGCCCAGCAAAAAGGGTTCGAATAGCTCTTGCACTTTTTTCGAAACTCACAAACAACTGTTCATGGGCTGAAAAGGCTTTTGGAGCAATAAAAACTTAAAAACTGCTATAACTCAAAAATGCAATAAGATAAGTTCAAACTTTAAAAGACATGTTGTTCAGATGTACAAGCCCCTCTTGCACAGAAAGTATGGCTTAGATATCTCTTGTAGTTTCTTCAGAACACACAAATTATCTGAAAATGCTTTTGAAGCAATAGACACAAAAACAGCTATAAATCCAAAACCTAATATGATAGACTCAAACTTTAAACTATATTTTGTGTAGATTTACAGGTCCTACTTGCCCAGCAAAAAGGGTTCGAATAGCTCTTGCACTTTTTTCGAAACTCACAAACAACTGTTCATGGGCTGAAAAGGCTTTTGGAGCAATAAAAACTTAAAAACTGCTATAACTCAAAAATGCAATAAGATAAGTTCAAACTTTAAAAGACATGTTGTTCAGATGTACAAGCCCCTCTTGCACAGAAAGTATGGCTTAGATATCTCTTGTAGTTTCTTCAGAACACACAAATTATCTGAAAATGCTTTTGAAGCAAACGACACAAAAACAGCTATAAATCCCAAACCTAATATGATAGACTCAAACTTTAAACTATATATTGTGTAGATTTACAGGTCCTACTTGCCCAGCAAAAAGGGTTCGAATAGCTCTTGCACTTTTTTCGAAACTCACAAACAACTGTTCATGGGCTGAAAAGGCTTTTGGAGCAATAAAAACTTAAAAACTGCTATAACTCAAAAATGCAATAAGATAAGTTCAAACTTTAAAAGACATGTTGTTCAGATGTACAAGCCCCTCTTGCACAGAAAGTATGGCTTAGATATCTCTTGTAGTTTCTTCAGAACACACAAATTATCTGAAAATGCCTTTGAAGCAATAGACACAAAAACAGCTATAAATCCAAAACCTAATATGATAGACTCAAACTTTAAACTATATTTTGTGTAGATTTACAGGTCCTACTTGTCCAGCAAAAAGGGTTCGAATAGCTCTTGCACTTTTTTCGAAACTCACAAACAACTGTTCATGGGCTGAAAAGGCTTTTGGAGCAATAAAAACTTAAAAACTGCTATAACTCAAAAATGCAATAAGATAAGTTCAAACTTTAAAAGACATGTTATTCAGATGTACAAGCCCCTCTTGCACAGAAAGTATGGCTTAGATATCTCTTGTAGTTTCTTCAGAACACACAAATTATCTGAAAATGCTTCAGAAGCAAACGACACAAAAACAGCTATAAATCCAAAACCTAATATGATAGACTCAAACTTTAAACTATATTTTGTGTAGATTTACAGGTCCTACTTGTCCAGCAAAAAGGGTTCGAATAGCTCTTGCACTTTTTTCGAAACTCACAAACAACTGTTCATGGGCTGAAAAGGCTTTTGGAGCAATAAAAACTTAAAAACTGCTATAACTCAAAAATGCAATAAGATAAGTTCAAACTTTAAAAGACATGTTGTTCAGATGTACAAGCCCCTCTTGCACAGAAAGTATGGCTTAGATATCTCTTGTAGTTTCTTCAGAACACACAAATTATCTGAAAATGCCTTTGAAGCAATAGACACAAAAACAGCTATAAATCCAAAACCTAATATGATAGACTCAAACTTTAAACTATATTTTGTGTAGATTTACAGGTCCTACTTGTCCAGCAAAAAGGGTTCGAATAGCTCTTGCACTTTTTTCGAAACTCACAAACAACTGTTCATGGGCTGAAAAGGCTTTTGGAGCAATAAAAACTTAAAAACTGCTATAACTCAAAAATGCAATAAGATAAGTTCAAACTTTAAAAGACATGTTATTCAGATGTACAAGCCCCTCTTGCACAGAAAGTATGGCTTAGATATCTCTTGTAGTTTCTTCAGAACACACAAATTATCTGAAAATGCTTCAGAAGCAAACGACACAAAAACAGCTATAAATCCAAAACCTAATATGATAGACTCAAACTTTAAACTATATTTTGTGTAGATTTACAGGTCCTACTTGTCCAGCAAAAAGGGTTCGAATAGCTCTTGCACTTTTTTCGAAACTCACAAACAACTGTTCATGGGCTGAAAAGGCTTTTGGAGCAATAAAAACTTAAAAACTGCTATAACTCAAAAATGCAATAAGATAAGTTCAAACTTTAAAAGACATGTTGTTCAGATGTACAAGCCCCTCTTGCACAGAAAGTATGGCTTAGATATCTCTTGTAGTTTCTTCAGAACACACAAATTATCTGAAAATGCTTTTGAAGCAAACGACACAAAAACAGCTATAAATCCAAAACCTAATATGATAGACTCAAACTTTAAACTATATATTGTGTAGATTTACAGGTCCTACTTGCCCAGCAAAAAGGGTTCGAATAGCTCTTGCACTTTTTTCGAAACTCACAAACAACTGTTCATGGGCTGAAAAGGCTTTTGGAGCAATAAAAACTTAAAAACTGCTATAACTCAAAAATGCAATAAGATAAGTTCAAACTTTAAAAGACATATTGTTCAGATGTACAAGCCCCTCTTGCACAGAAAGTATGGCTTAGATATCTTTTGTAGTTTCTTCAGAACACACAAATTATCTGAAAATGCTTTTGAAGCAAACGACACAAAAACAGCTATAAATCCAAAACCTAATATGATAGACTCAAACTTTAAACTATATATTGTGTAGATTTACAGGTCCTACTTGCCCAGCAAAAAGGGTTCGAATAGCTCTTGCACTTTTTTCGAAACTCACAAACAACTGTTCATGGGCTGAAAAGGCTTTTGGAGCAATAAAAACTTAAAAACTGCTATAACTCAAAAATGCAATAAGATAAGTTCAAACTTTAAAAGACATGTTGTTCAGATGTACAAGCCCCTCTTGCACAGAAAGTATGGCTTAGATATCTTTTGTAGTTTCTTCAGAACACACAAATTATCTGAAAATGCTTTTGAAGCAAACGACACAAAAACAGCTATAAATCCAAAACCTAATATGATAGACTCAAACTTTAAACTATATATTGTGTAGATTTACAGGTCCTACTTGCCCAGCAAAAAGGGTTCGAATAGCTCTTGCACTTTTTTCGAAACTCACAAACAACTGTTCATGGGCTGAAAAGGCTTTTGGAGCAATAAAAACTTAAAAACTGCTATAACTCAAAAATGCAATAAGATAAGTTCAAACTTTAAAAGACATGTTGTTCAGATGTACAAGCCCCTCTTGCACAGAAAGTATGGCTTAGATATCTCTTGTAGTTTCTTCAGAACACACAAATTATCTGAAAATGCTTCAGAAGCAACAGACACAAACACAGCTATAAATCCAAAACCTAATATGATAGACTCAAACTTTAAACTATATATTGTGTAGATTTACAGGTCCTACTTGCCCAGCAAAAAGGGTTCGAATAGCTCTTGCACTTTTTTCGAAACTCACAAACAACTGTTAATGGGCTGAAAAGGCTTTTGGAGCAATAAAAACTTAAAAACTGCTATAACTCAAAAATGCAATAAGATAAGTTCAAACTTTAAAAGACATGTTGTTCAGATGTACAAGCCCCTCTTGCACAGAAAGTATGGCTTAGATATCTCTTGTAGTTTCTTCAGAACACACAAATTATCTGAAAATGCTTTTGAAGCAAACGACACAAAAACAGCTATAAATCCAAAACCTAATATGATAGACTCAAACTTTAAACTATATATTGTGTAGATTTACAGGTCCTACTTGCCCAGCAAAAAGGGTTCGAATAGCTCTTGCACTTTTTTCGAAACTCACAAACAACTGTTCATGGGCTGAAAAGGCTTTTGGAGCAATAAAAACTTAAAAACTGCTATAACTCAAAAATGCAATAAGATAAGTTCAAACTTTAAAAGACATGTTGTTCAGATGTACAAGCCCCTCTTGCACAGAAAGTATGGCTTAGATATCTCTTGTAGTTTCTTCAGAACACACAAATTATCTGAAAATGCTTCAGAAGCAATAGACACAAACACAGCTATAAATCCAAAACCTAATATGATAGACTCAAACTTTAAACTATATATTGTGTAGATTTACAGGTCCTACTTGCCCAGCAAAAAGGGTTCGAATAGCTCTTGCACTTTTTTCGAAACTCACAAACAACTGTTCATGGGCTGAAAAGGCTTTTGGAGCAATAAAAACTTAAAAACTGCTATAACTCAAAAATGCAATAAGATAAGTTCAAACTTTAAAAGACATGTTGTTCAGATGTACAAGCCCCTCTTGCACAGAAAGTATGGCTTAGATATCTCTTGTAGTTTCTTCAGAACACACAAATTATCTGAAAATGCTTTTGAAGCAAACGACACAAAAACAGCTATAAATCCAAAACCTAATATGATAGACTCAAACTTTAAACTATATATTGTGTAGATTTACAGGTCCTACTTGCCCAGCAAAAAGGGTTCGAATAGCTCTTGCACTTTTTTCGAAACTCACAAACAACTGTTCATGGGCTGAAAAGGCTTTTGGAGCAATAAAAACTTAAAAACTGCTATAACTCAAAAATGCAATAAGATAAGTTCAAACTTTAAAAGACATGTTGTTCAGATGTACAAGCCCCTCTTGCACAGAAAGTATGGCTTAGATATCTCTTGTAGTTTCTTCAGAACACACAAATTATCTGAAAATGTTTTTGAAGCAATAGACACAAAAACAGCTATAAATCCAAAACCTAATATGATAGACTCAAACTTTAAACTATATTTTGTGTAGATTTACAGGTCCTACTTGCCCAGCAAAAAGGGTTCGAATAGCTCTTGCACTTTTTTCGAAACTCACAAACAACTGTTCATGGGCTGAAAAGGCTTTTGGAGCAATAAAAACTTAAAAACTGCTATAACTCAAAAATGCAATAAGATAAGTTCAAACTTTAAAAGACATGTTGTTCAGATGTACAAGCCCCTCTTGCACAGAAAGTATGGCTTCGATATCTCTTGTAGTTTCTTCAGAACAAACAAATTATCTGAAAATGCTTTTGAAGCAAACGACACAAAAACAGCTATAAATCCAAAACCTAATATGATAGACTCAAACTTTAAACTATATATTGTGTAGATTTACAGGTCCTACTTGCCCAGCAAAAAGGGTTCGAATAGCTCTTGCACTTTTTTCGAAACTCACAAACAACTGTTCATGGGCTGAAAAGGCTTTTGGAGCAATAAAAACTTAAAAACTGCTATAACTCAAAAATGCAATAAGATAAGTTCAAACTTTAAAAGACATGTTGTTCAGATGTACAAGCCCCTCTTGCACAGAAAGTATGGCTTAGATATCTCTTGTAGTTTCTTCAGAACACACAAATTATCTGAAAATGCTTTTGAAGCAAACGACACAAAAACAGCTATAAATCCAAAACCTAATATGATAGACTCAAACTTTAAACTATATTTTGTGTAGATTTACAGGTCCTACTTGCCCAGCAAAAAGGGTTCGAATAGCTCTTGCACTTTTTTCGAAACTCACAAACAACTGTTCATGGGCTGAAAAGGCTTTTGGAGCAATAAAAACTTAAAAACTGCTATAACTCAAAAATGCAATAAGATAAGTTCAAACTTTAAAAGACATGTTGTTCAGATGTACAAGCCCCTCTTGCACAGAAAGTATGGCTTAGATATCTCTTGTAGTTTCTTCAGAACACACAAATTATCTGAAAATGCTTTTGAAGCAAACGACACAAAAACAGCTATAAATCCAAAACCTAATATGATAGACTCAAACTTTAAACTATATATTGTGTAGATTTACAGGTCCTACTTGCCCAGCAAAAAGGGTTCGAATAGCTCTTGCACTTTTTTCGAAACTCACAAACAACTGTTCATGGGCTGAAAAGGCTTTTGGAGCAATAAAAACTTAAAAACTGCTATAACTCAAAAATGCAATAAGATAAGTTCAAACTTTAAAAGACATGTTGTTCAGATGTACAAGCCCCTCTTGCACAGAAAGTATGGCTTAGATATCTCTTGTAGTTTCTTCAGAACACACAAATTATCTGAAAATGCTTCAGAAGCAATAGACACAAAAACAGCTATAAATCCAAAACCTAATATGATAGACTCAAACTTTAAACTATATATTGTGTAGATTTACAGGTCCTACTTGCCCAGCAAAAAGGGTTCGAATAGCTCTTGTACTTTTTTCGAAACTCACAAACAACTGTTCATGGGCTGAAAAGGCTTTTGGAGCAATAAAAACTTAAAAACTGCTATAACTCAAAAATGCAATAAGATAAGTTCAAACTTTAAAAGACATGTTGTTCAGATGTACAAGCCCCTCTTGCACAGAAAGTATGGCTTAGATATCTCTTGTAGTTTCTTCAGAACACACAAATTATCTGAAAATGCTTCAGAAGCAATAGACACAAAAACAGCTATAAATCCAAAACCTAATATGATAGACTCAAACTTTAAACTATATATTGTGTAGATTTACAGGTCCTACTTGCCCAGCAAAAAGGGTTCGAATAGCTCTTGCACTTTTTTCGAAACTCACAAACAACTGTTCATGGGCTGAAAAGGCTTTTGGAGCAATAAAAACTTAAAAACTGCTATAACTCAAAAATGCAATAAGATAAGTTCAAACTTTAAAAGACATGTTGTTCAGATGTACAAGCCCCTCTTGCACAGAAAGTATGGCTTAGATATCTCTTGTAGTTTCTTCAGAACACACAAATTATCTGAAAATGCTTCAGAAGCAATAGACACAAACACAGCTATAAATCCAAAACCTAATGTGATAGACTCAAACTTTAAACTATATATTGTGTAGATTTACAGGTCCTACTTGCCCAGCAAAAAGGGTTCGAATAGCTCTTGCACTTTTTTCGAAACTCACAAACAACTGTTCATGGGCTGAAAAGGCTTTTGGAGCAATAAAAACTTAAAAACTGCTATAACTCAAAAATGCAATAAGATAAGTTCAAACTTTAAAAGACATGTTGTTCAGATGTACAAGCCCCTCTTGCACAGAAAGTATGGCTTAGATATCTCTTGTAGTTTCTTCAGAACACACAAATTATCTGAAAATGCTTTTGAAGCAAACGACACAAAAACAGCTATAAATCCAAAACCTAATATGATAGACTCAAACTTTAAACTATATTTTGTGTAGATTTACAGGTCCTACTTGCCCAGCAAAAAGGGTTCGAATAGCTCTTGCACTTTTTTCGAAACTCACAAACAACTGTTCATGGGCTGAAAAGGCTTTTGGAGCAATAAAAACTTAAAAACTGCTATAACTCAAAAATGCAATAAGATAAGTTCAAACTTTAAAAGACATGTTGTTCAGATGTACAAGCCCCTCTTGCACAGAAAGTATGGCTTAGATATCTCTTGTAGTTTCTTCAGAACACACAAATTATCTGAAAATGCTTTTGAAGCAAACGACACAAAAACAGCTATAAATCCAAAACCTAATATGATAGACTCAAACTTTAAACTATATATTGTGTAGATTTACAGGTCCTACTTGCCCAGCAAAAAGGGTTCGAATAGCTCTTGCACTTTTTTCGAAACTCACAAACAACTGTTCATGGGCTGAAAAGGCTTTTGGAGCAATAAAAACTTAAAAACTGCTATAACTCAAAAATGCAATAAGATAAGTTCAAACTTTAAAAGACATGTTGTTCAGATGTACAAGCCCCTCTTGCACAGAAAGTATGGCTTAGATATCTCTTGTAGTTTCTTCAGAACACACAAATTATCTGAAAATGCTTTTGAAGCAATAGACACAAAAACAGCTATAAATCCAAAACCTAATATGATAGACTCAAACTTTAAACTATATATTGTGTAGATTTACAGGTCCTACTTGCCCAGCAAAAAGGGTTCGAATAGCTCTTGCACTTTTTTCGAAACTCACAAACAACTGTTCATGGGCTGAAAAGGCTTTTGGAGCAATAAAAACTTAAAAACTGCTATAACTCAAAAATGCAATAAGATAAGTTCAAACTTTAAAAGACATGTTGTTCAGATGTACAAGCCCCTCTTGCACAGAAAGTATGGCTTAGATATCTCTTGTAGTTTCTTCAGAACACACAAATTATCTGAAAATGCTTCAGAAGCAATAGACACAAAAACAGCTATAAATCCAAAACCTAATATGATAGACTCAAACTTTAAACTATATATTGTGTAGATTTACAGGTCCTACTTGCCCAGCAAAAAGGGTTCGAATAGCTCTTGCACTTTTTTCGAAACTCACAAACAACTGTTCATGGGCTGAAAAGGCTTTTGGAGCAATAAAAACTTAAAAACTGCTATAACTCAAAAATGCAATAAGATAAGTTCAAACTTTAAAAGACATGTTGTTCAGATGTACAAGCCCCTCTTGCACAGAAAGTATGGCTTAGATATCTCTTGTAGTTTCTTCAGAACACACAAATTATCTGAAAATGCTTCAGAAGCAATAGACACAAAAACAGCTATAAATCCAAAACCTAATATGATAGACTCAAACTTTAAACTATATATTGTGTAGATTTACAGGTCCTACTTGCCCAGCAAAAAGGGTTCGAATAGCTCTTGCACTTTTTTCGAAACTCACAAACAACTGTTCATGGGCTGAAAAGGCTTTTGGAGCAATAAAAACTTAAAAACTGCTATAACTCAAAAATGCAATAAGATAAGTTCAAACTTTAAAAGACATGTTGTTCAGATGTACAAGCCCCTCTTGCACAGAAAGTATGGCTTAGATATCTCTTGTAGTTTCTTCAGAACACACAAATTATCTGAAAATGTTTTTGAAGCAATGGACACAAAAACAGCTATAAATCCAAAACCTAATATGATAGACTCAAACTTTAAACTATATATTGTGTAGATTTACAGGTCCTACTTGCCCAGCAAAAAGGGTTCGAATAGCTCTTGCACTTTTTTCGAAACTCACAAACAACTGTTCATGGGCTGAAAAGGCTTTTGGAGCAATAAAAACTTAAAAACTGCTATAACTCAAAAATGCAATAAGATAAGTTCAAACTTTAAAAGACATGTTGTTCAGATGTACAAGCCCCTCTTGCACAGAAAGTATGGCTTAGATATCTCTTGTAGTTTCTTCAGAACAAACAAATTATCTGAAAATGCTTTTGAAGCAAACGACACAAAAACAGCTATAAATCCAAAACCTAATATGATAGACTCAAACTTTAAACTATATATTGTGTAGATTTACAGGTCCTACTTGCCCAGCAAAAAGGGTTCGAATAGCTCTTGCACTTTTTTCGAAACTCACAAACAACTGTTCATGGGCTGAAAAGGCTTTTGGAGCAATAAAAACTTAAAAACTGCTATAACTCAAAAATGCAATAAGATAAGTTCAAACTTTAAAAGACATGTTGTTCAGATGTACAAGCCCCTCTTGCACAGAAAGTATGGCTTAGATATCTCTTGTAGTTTCTTCAGAACACACAAATTATCTGAAAATGCTTTTGAAGCAATAGACACAAAAACAGCTATAAATCCAAAACCTAATATGATAGACTCAAACTTTAAACTATATTTTGTGTAGATTTACAGGTCCTACTTGCCCAGCAAAAAGGGTTCGAATAGCTCTTGCACTTTTTTCGAAACTCACAAACAACTGTTCATGGGCTGAAAAGGCTTTTGGAGCAATAAAAACTTAAAAACTGCTATAACTCAAAAATGCAATAAGATAAGTTCAAACTTTAAAAGACATGTTGTTCAGATGTACAAGCCCCTCTTGCACAGAAAGTATGGCTTAGATATCTCTTGTAGTTTCTTCAGAACACACAAATTATCTGAAAATGCTTTTGAAGCAAACGACACAAAAACAGCTATAAATCCAAAACCTAATATGATAGACTCAAACTTTAAACTATATATTGTGTAGATTTACAGGTCCTACTTGCCCAGCAAAAAGGGTTCGAATAGCTCTTGCACTTTTTTCGAAACTCACAAACAACTGTTCATGGGCTGAAAAGGCTTTTGGAGCAATAAAAACTTAAAAACTGCTATAACTCAAAAATGCAATAAGATAAGTTCAAACTTTAAAAGACATGTTGTTCAGATGTACAAGCCCCTCTTGCACAGAAAGTATGGCTTAGATATCTCTTGTAGTTTCTTCAGAACACACAAATTATCTGAAAATGCTTTTGAAGCAAACGACACAAAAACAGCTATAAATCCAAAACCTAATATGATAGACTCAAACTTTAAACTATATATTGTGTAGATTTACAGGTCCTACTTGCCCAGCAAAAAGGGTTCGAATAGCTCTTGCACTTTTTTCGAAACTCACAAACAACTGTTCATGGGCTGAAAAGGCTTTTGGAGCAATAAAAACTTAAAAACTGCTATAACTCAAAAATGCAATAGTTCAAACTTTAAAAGACATGTTGTTCAGATGTACAAGCCCCTCTTGCACAGAAAGTATGGCTTAGATATCTCTTGTAGTTTCTTCAGAACACACAAATTATCTGAAAATGCTTTTGAAGCAATAGACACAAAAACAGCTATAAATGAAAAACCTAATATGATAGACTCAAACTATAAACTATATTTTGTGTAGATTTACAAGTCCTACTTGCCCAGCAAAAAGGGTTCGAATAGCTCTTGCACTTTTTTCGAAACTCACAAACAACTGTTCATGTGCTGAAAAGGCTTTTGGAGCAATAAAAACTTAAAAACTGCTATAACTCAAAAATGCAATAAGATAAGTTCAAACTTTAAAAGACATGTTGTTCAGATGTACAAGCCCCTCTTGCACAGAAAGTATGGCTTAGATATCTCTTGTAGTTTCTTCAGAACACACAAATTATCTGAAAATGCTTTTGAAGCAAACGACACAAAAACAGCTATAAATCCAAAACCTAATATGATAGACTCAAACTTTAAACTATATATTGTGTAGATTTACAGGTCCTACTTGCCCAGGAAAAAGGGTTCGAATAGCTCTTGCACTATTTTCGAAACTCACAAACAACTGTTCATGGGCTGAAAAGGCTTTTGGAGCAATAAAAACTTAAAAACTGCTATAACTCAAAAATGCAATAAGATAAGTTCAAACTTTAAAAGACATGTTGTTCAGATGTACAAGCCCCTCTTGCACAGAAAGTATGGCTTAGATATCTCTTGTAGTTTCTTCAGAACACACAAATTATCTGAAAATGCTTTTGAAGCAATAGACACAAAAACAGCTATAAATCCAAAACCTAATATGATAGACTCAAACTTTAAACTATATTTTGTGTAGATTTACAGGTCCTACTTGCCCAGCAAAAAGGGTTCGAATAGCTCTTGCACTTTTTTCGAAACTCACAAACAACTGTTCATGGGCTGAAAAGGCTTTTGGAGCAATAAAAACTTAAAAACTGCTATAACTCAAAAATGCAATAAGATAAGTTCAAACTTTAAAAGACATGTTGTTCAGATGTACAAGCCCCTCTTGCACAGAAAGTATGGCTTAGATATCTCTTGTAGTTTCTTCAGAACACACAAATTATCTGAAAATGCTTTTGAAGCAATAGACACAAAAACAGCTATAAATCCAAAACCTAATATGATAGACTCAAACTTTAAACTATATTTTGTGTAGATTTACAGGTCCTACTTGCCCAGCAAAAAGGGTTCGAATAGCTCTTGCACTTTTTTCGAAACTCACAAACAACTGTTCATGGGCTGAAAAGGCTTTTGGAGCAATAAAAACTTAAAAACTGCTATAACTCAAAAATGCAATAAGATAAGTTCAAACTTTAAAAGACATGTTGTTCAGATGTACAAGCCCCTCTTGCACAGAAAGTATGGCTTAGATATCTCTTGTAGTTTCTTCAGAACACACAAATTATCTGAAAATGCTTTTGAAGCAAACGACACAAAAACAGCTATAAATCCAAAACCTAATATGATAGACTCAAACTTTAAACTATATATTGTGTAGATTTACAGGTCCTACTTGCCCAGCAAAAAGGGTTCGAATAGCTCTTGCACTTTTTTCGAAACTCACAAACAACTGTTCATGGGCTGAAAAGGCTTTTGGAGCAATAAAAACTTAAAAACTGCTATAACTCAAAAATGCAATAAGATAAGTTCAAACTTTAAAAGACATGTTGTTCAGATGTACAAGCCCCTCTTGCACAGAAAGTATGGCTTAGATATCTCTTGTAGTTTCTTCAGAACACACAAATTATCTGAAAATGCTTTTGAAGCAATAGACACAAAAACAGCTATAAATGAAAAACCTAATATGATAGACTCAAACTATAAACTATATATTGTGTAGATTTACAAGTCCTACTTGCCCAGCAAAAAGGGTTCGAATAGCTCTTGCACTTTTTTCGAAACTCACAAACAACTGTTCATGGGCTGAAAAGGCTTTTGGAGCAATAAAAACTTAAAAACTGCTATAACTCAAAAATGCAATAAGATAAGTTCAAACTTTAAAAGACATGTTGTTCAGATGTACAAGCCCCTCTTGCACAGAAAGTATGGCTTAGATATCTCTTGTAGTTTCTTCAGAACACACAAATTATCTGAAAATGCTTTTGAAGCAATAGACACAAAAACAGCTATAAATCCAAAACCTAATATGATAGACTCAAACTTTAAACTATATTTTGTGTAGATTTACAGGTCCTACTTGCCCAGCAAAAAGGGTTCGAATAGCTCTTGCACTTTTTTCGAAACTCACAAACAACTGTTCATGGGCTGAAAAGGCTTTTGGAGCAATAAAAACTTAAAAACTGCTATAACTCAAAAATGCAATAAGATAAGTTCAAACTTTAAAAGACATGTTGTTCAGATGTACAAGCCCCTCTTGCACAGAAAGTATGGCTTAGATATCTCTTGTAGTTTCTTCAGAACAAACAAATTATCTGAAAATGCTTTTGAAGCAAACGACACAAAAACAGCTATAAATCCAAAACCTAATATGATAGACTCAAACTTTAAACTATATTTTGTGTAGATTTACAGGTCCTACTTGCCCAGCAAAAAGGGTTCGAATAGCTCTTGCACTTTTTTCGAAACTCACAAACAACTGTTCATGGGCTGAAAAGGCTTTTGGAGCAATAAAAACTTAAAAACTGCTATAACTCAAAAATGCAATAAGATAAGTTCAAACTTTAAAAGACATGTTGTTCAGATGTACAAGCCCCTCTTGCACAGAAAGTATGGCTTAGATATCTCTTGTAGTTTCTTCAGAACACACAAATTATCTGAAAATGCTTTTGAAGCAATAGACACAAAAACAGCTATAAATCCAAAACCTAATATGATAGACTCAAACTTTAAACTATATTTTGTGTAGATTTACAGGTCCTACTTGCCCAGCAAAAAGGGTTCGAATAGCTCTTGCACTTTTTTCGAAACTCACAAACAACTGTTCATGGGCTGAAAAGGCTTTTGGAGCAATAAAAACTTAAAAACTGCTATAACTCAAAAATGCAATAAGATAAGTTCAAACTTTAAAAGACATGTTGTTCAGATGTACAAGCCCCTCTTGCACAGAAAGTATGGCTTAGATATCTCTTGTAGTTTCTTCAGAACACACAAATTATCTGAAAATGCTTTTGAAGCAAACGACACAAAAACAGCTATAAATCCAAAACCTAATATGATAGACTCAAACTTTAAACTATATATTGTGTAGATTTACAGGTCCTACTTGCCCAGCAAAAAGGGTTCGAATAGCTCTTGCACTTTTTTCGAAACTCACAAACAACTGTTCATGGGCTGAAAAGGCTTTTGGAGCAATAAAAACTTAAAAACTGCTATAACTCAAAAATGCAATAAGATAAGTTCAAACTTTAAAAGACATGTTGTTCAGATGTACAAGCCCCTCTTGCACAGAAAGTATGGCTTAGATATCTCTTGTAGTTTCTTCAGAACACACAAATTATCTGAAAATGCTTTTGAAGCAAACGACACAAAAACAGCTATAAATCCAAAACCTAATATGATAGACTCAAACTTTAAACTATATATTGTGTAGATTTACAGGTCCTACTTGCCCAGCAAAAAGGGTTCGAATAGCTCTTGCACTTTTTTCGAAACTCACAAACAACTGTTCATGGGCTGAAAAGGCTTTTGGAGCAATAAAAACTTAAAAACTGCTATAACTCAAAAATGCAATAGTTCAAACTTTAAAAGACATGTTGTTCAGATGTACAAGCCCCTCTTGCACAGAAAGTATGGCTTAGATATCTCTTGTAGTTTCTTCAGAACACACAAATTATCTGAAAATGCTTTTGAAGCAATAGACACAAAAACAGCTATAAATGAAAAACCTAATATGATAGACTCAAACTATAAACTATATTTTGTGTAGATTTACAAGTCCTACTTGCCCAGCAAAAAGGGTTCGAATAGCTCTTGCACTTTTTTCGAAACTCACAAACAACTGTTCATGTGCTGAAAAGGCTTTTGGAGCAATAAAAACTTAAAAACTGCTATAACTCAAAAATGCAATAAGATAAGTTCAAACTTTAAAAGACATGTTGTTCAGATGTACAAGCCCCTCTTGCACAGAAAGTATGGCTTAGATATCTCTTGTAGTTTCTTCAGAACACACAAATTATCTGAAAATGCTTTTGAAGCAAACGACACAAAAACAGCTATAAATCCAAAACCTAATATGATAGACTCAAACTTTAAACTATATATTGTGTAGATTTACAGGTCCTACTTGCCCAGGAAAAAGGGTTCGAATAGCTCTTGCACTATTTTCGAAACTCACAAACAACTGTTCATGGGCTGAAAAGGCTTTTGGAGCAATAAAAACTTAAAAACTGCTATAACTCAAAAATGCAATAAGATAAGTTCAAACTTTAAAAGACATGTTGTTCAGATGTATAAGCCCCTCATGCACAGAAAGTATGGCTTAGATATCTCTTGTAGTTTCTTCAGAACACACAAATTATCTGAAAATGCTTCAGAAGCAATAGACACAAAAACAGCTATAAATCCAAAACCTAATATGATAGACTCAAACTTTAAACTATATATTGTGTAGATTTACAGGTCCTACTTGCCCAGCAAAAAGGGTTCGAATAGCTCTTGCACTTTTTTCGAAACTCACAAACAACTGTTCATGGGCTGAAAAGGCTTTTGGAGCAATAAAAACTTAAAAACTGCTATAACTCAAAAATGCAATAAGATAAGTTCAAACTTTAAAAGACATGTTGTTCAGATGTACAAGCCCCTCTTGCACAGAAAGTATGGCTTAGATATCTCTTGTAGTTTCTTCAGAACACACAAATTATCTGAAAATGCTTTTGAAGCAATAGACACAAAAACAGCTATAAATGAAAAACCTAATATGATAGACTCAAACTATAAACTATATATTGTGTAGATTTACAAGTCCTACTTGCCCAGCAAAAAGGGTTCGAATATTTCTTGCACTTTTTTTGAAACTCACAAACAACTGTTCATGGGCTGAAAAGGCTTTTGGAGCAATAAAAACTTAAAAACTGCTATAACTCAAAAATGCAATAAGATAAGTTCAAACTTCAAAAGACATGTTGTTCAGATGTACAAACCCCTCTTGCACAGAAAGTATGGCTTAGATATCTCTTGTAGTTTCTTCAGAACACACAAATTATCTGAAAATGCTTTTGAAGCAATAGACACAAAAACAGCTATAAATCCAAAACCTAATATGATAGACTCAAACTTTAAACTATATTTTGTGTAGATTTACAGGTCCTACTTGCCCAGCAAAAAGGGTTCGAATAGCTCTTGCACTTTTTTCGAAACTCACAAACAACTGTTCATGGGCTGAAAAGGCTTTTGGAGCAATAAAAACTTAAAAACTGCTATAACTCAAAAATGCAATAATATAAGTTCAAACTTTAAAAGACATGTTGTTCAGATGTACAAGCCCCTCTTGCACAGAAAGTATGGCTTAGATATCTCTTGTAGTTTCTTCAGAACACACAAATTATCTGAAAATGCTTTTGAAGCAATAGACACAAAAACAGCTATAAATCCAAAACCTAATATGATAGACTCAAACTTTAAACTATATTTTGTGTAGATTTACAGGTCCTACTTGCCCAGCAAAAAGGGTCGAATAGCTCTTGCACTTTTTTCGAAACTCACAAACAACTGTTCATGGGCTGAAAAGGCTTTTGGAGCAATAAAAACTTAAAAACTGCTATAACTCAAAAATGCAATAAGATAAGTTCAAACTTTAAAAGACATGTTGTTCAGATGTACAAGCCCCTCTTGCACAGAAAGTATGGCTTAGATATCTCTTGTAGTTTCTTCAGAACACACAAATTATCTGAAAATGCTTTTGAAGCAAACGACACAAAAACAGCTATAAATCCAAAACCTAATATGATAGACTCAAACTTTAAACTATATATTGTGTAGATTTACAGGTCCTACTTGCCCAGCAAAAAGGGTTCGAATAGCTCTTGCACTTTTTTCGAAACTCACAAACAACTGTTCATGGGCTGAAAAGGCTTTTGGAGCAATAAAAACTTAAAAACTGCTATAACTCAAAAATGCAATAAGATAAGTTCAAACTTTAAAAGACATGTTGTTCAGATGTACAAGCCCCTCTTGCACAGAAAGTATGGCTTAGATATCTCTTGTAGTTTCTTCAGAACACACAAATTATCTGAAAATGCTTCAGAAGCAAACGACACAAAAACAGCTATAAATCCAAAACCTAATATGATAGACTCAAACTTTAAACTATATTTTGTGTAGATTTACAGGTCCTACTTGCCCAGCAAAAAGGGTTCGAATAGCTCTTGCACTTTTTTCGAAACTCACAAACAACTGTTCATGGGCTGAAAAGGCTTTTGGAGCAATAAAAACTTAAAAACTGCTATAACTCAAAAATGCAATAAGATAAGTTCAAACTTTAAACGACATGTTGTTCAGATGTACAAGCCCCTCTTGCACAGAAAGTATGGCTTAGATATCTCTTGTAGTTTCTTCAGAACACACAAATTATCTGAAAATGCTTTTGAAGCAAACGACACAAAAACAGCTATAAATCCCAAACCTAATATGATAGACTCAAACTTTAAACTATATATTGTGTAGATTTACAGGTCCTACTTGCCCAGCAATAAGGGTTCGAATAGCTCTTGCACTTTTTTCGAAACTCACAAACAACTGTTCATGGGCTGAAAAGGCTTTTGGAGCAATAAAAACTTAAAAACTGCTATAACTCAAAAATGCAATAAGATAAGTTCAAACTTTAAAAGACATGTTGTTCAGATGTACAAGCCCCTCTTGCACAGAAAGTATGGCTTAGATATCTCTTGTAGTTTCTTCAGAACACACAAATTATCTGAAAATGCCTTTGAAGCAATAGACACAAAAACAGCTATAAATCCAAAACCTAATATGATAGACTCAAACTTTAAACTATATTTTGTGTAGATTTACAGGTCCTACTTGTCCAGCAAAAAGGGTTCGAATAGCTCTTGCACTTTTTTCGAAACTCACAAACAACTGTTCATGGGCTGAAAAGGCTTTTGGAGCAATAAAAACTTAAAAACTGCTATAACTCAAAAATGCAATAAGATAAGTTCAAACTTTAAAAGACATGTTATTCAGATGTACAAGCCCCTCTTGCACAGAAAGTATGGCTTAGATATCTCTTGTAGTTTCTTCAGAACACACAAATTATCTGAAAATGCTTCAGAAGCAAACGACACAAAAACAGCTATAAATCCAAAACCTAATATGATAGACTCAAACTTTAAACTATATTTTGTGTAGATTTACAGGTCCTACTTGTCCAGCAAAAAGGGTTCGAATAGCTCTTGCACTTTTTTCGAAACTCACAAACAACTGTTCATGGGCTGAAAAGGCTTTTGGAGCAATAAAAACTTAAAAACTGCTATAACTCAAAAATGCAATAAGATAAGTTCAAACTTTAAAAGACATGTTGTTCAGATGTACAAGCCCCTCTTGCACAGAAAGTATGGCTTAGATATCTCTTGTAGTTTCTTCAGAACACACAAATTATCTGAAAATGCTTTTGAAGCAATAGACACAAAAACAGCTATAAATGAAAAACCTAATATGATAGACTCAAACTATAAACTATATATTGTGTAGATTTACAAGTCCTACTTGCCCAGCAAAAAGGGTTCGAATAGTTCTTGCACTTTTTTCGAAACTCACAAACAACTGTTCATGGGCTGAAAAGGCTTTTGGAGCAATAAAAACTTAAAAACTGCTATAACTCAAAAATGCAATAAGATAAGTTCAAACTTTAAACGACATGTTGTTCAGATGTACAAGCCCCTCTTGCACAGAAAGTATGGCTTAGATATCTCTTGTAGTTTCTTCAGAACACACAAATTATCTGAAAATGCTTTTGAAGCAATAGACACAAAAACAGCTATAAATCCAAAACCTAATATGATAGACTCAAACTTTAAACTATATATTGTGTAGATTTACAGGTCCTACTTGCCCAGCAAAAAGGGTTCGAATAGCTCTTGCACTTTTTTCGAAACTCACAAACAACTGTTCATGGGCTGAAAAGGCTTTTGGAGCAATAAAAACTTAAAAACTGCTATAACTCAAAAATGCAATAAGATAAGTTCAAACTTTAAAAGACATGTTGTTCAGATGTACAAGCCCCTCTTGCACAGAAAGTATGGCTTAGATATCTCTTGTAGTTTCTTCAGAACACACAAATTATCTGAAAATGCTTTTGAAGCAAACGACACAAAAACAGCTATAAATCCAAAACCTAATATGATAGACTCAAACTTTAAACTATATATTGTGTAGATTTACAGGTCCTACTTGCCCAGCAAAAAGGGTTCGAATAGCTCTTGCACTTTTTTCGAAACTCACAAACAACTGTTCATGGGCTGAAAAGGCTTTTGGAGCAATAAAAACTTAAAAACTGCTATAACTCAAAAATGCAATAGTTCAAACTTTAAAAGACATGTTGTTCAGATGTACAAGCCCCTCTTGCACAGAAAGTATGGCTTAGATATCTCTTGTAGTTTCTTCAGAACACACAAATTATCTGAAAATGCTTTTGAAGCAATAGACACAAAAACAGCTATAAATGAAAAACCTAATATGATAGACTCAAACTATAAACTATATTTTGTGTAGATTTACAAGTCCTACTTGCCCAGCAAAAAGGGTTCGAATAGCTCTTGCACTTTTTTCGAAACTCACAAACAACTGTTCATGTGCTGAAAAGGCTTTTGGAGCAATAAAAACTTAAAAACTGCTATAACTCAAAAATGCAATAAGATAAGTTCAAACTTTAAAAGACATGTTGTTCAGATGTACAAGCCCCTCTTGCACAGAAAGTATGGCTTAGATATCTCTTGTAGTTTCTTCAGAACACACAAATTATCTGAAAATGCTTTTGAAGCAAACGACACAAAAACAGCTATAAATCCAAAACCTAATATGATAGACTCAAACTTTAAACTATATATTGTGTAGATTTACAGGTCCTACTTGCCCAGGAAAAAGGGTTCGAATAGCTCTTGCACTATTTTCGAAACTCACAAACAACTGTTCATGGGCTGAAAAGGCTTTTGGAGCAATAAAAACTTAAAAACTGCTATAACTCAAAAATGCAATAAGATAAGTTCAAACTTTAAAAGACATGTTGTTCAGATGTACAAGCCCCTCTTGCACAGAAAGTATGGCTTAGATATCTCTTGTAGTTTCTTCAGAACACACAAATTATCTGAAAATGCTTCAGAAGCAATAGACACAAACACAGCTATAAATCCAAAACCTAATATGATAGACTCAAACTTTAAACTATATATTGTGTAGATTTACAGGTCCTACTTGCCCAGCAAAAAGGGTTCGAATAGCTCTTGCACTTTTTTCGAAACTCACAAACAACTGTTCATGGGCTGAAAAGGCTTTTGGAGCAATAAAAACTTAAAAACTGCTATAACTCAAAAATGCAATAAGATAAGTTCAAACTTTAAAAGACATGTTGTTCAGATGTACAAGCCCCTCTTGCACAGAAAGTATGGCTTAGATATCTCTTGTAGTTTCTTCAGAACACACAAATTATCTGAAAATGCTTTTGAAGCAATAGACACAAAAACAGCTATAAATGAAAAACCTAATATGATAGACTCAAACTATAAACTATATATTGTGTAGATTTACAAGTCCTACTTGCCCAGCAAAAAGGGTTCGAATAGTTCTTGCACTTTTTTCGAAACTCACAAACAACTGTTCATGTGCTGAAAAGGCTTTTGGAGCAATAAAAACTTAAAAACTGCTATAACTCAAAAATGCAATAAGATAAGTTCAAACTTTAAAAGACATGTTGTTCAGATGTACAAGCCCCTCTTGCACAGAAAGTATGGCTTAGATATCTCTTGTAGTTTCTTCAGAACACACAAATTATCTGAAAATGCTTTTGAAGCAATAGACACAAAAACAGCTATAAATGAAAAACCTAATATGATAGACTCAAACTATAAACTATATATTGTGTAGATTTACAAGTCCTACTTGCCCAGCAAAAAGGGTTCGAATAGCTCTTGCACTTTTTTCGAAACTCACAAACAACTGTTCATGGGCTGAAAAGGCTTTTGGAGCAATAAAAACTTAAAAACTGCTATAACTCAAAAATGCAATAAGATAAGTTCAAACTTTAAAAGACATGTTGTTCAGATGTACAAGCCCCTCTTGCACAGAAAGTATGGCTTAGATATCTCTTGTAGTTTCTTCAGAACACACAAATTATCTGAAAATGCTTCAGAAGCAATAGACACAAACACAGCTATAAATCCAAAACCTAATATGATAGACTCAAACTTTAAACTATATATTGTGTAGATTTACAGGTCCTACTTGCCCAGCAAAAAGGGTTCGAATAGCTCTTGCACTTTTTTCGAAACTCACAAACAACTGTTCATGGGCTGAAAAGGCTTTTGGAGCAATAAAAACTTAAAAACTGCTATAACTCAAAAATGCAATAAGATAAGTTCAAACTTTAAAAGACATGTTGTTCAGATGTACAAGCCCCTCTTGCACAGAAAGTATGGCTTAGATATCTCTTGTAGTTTCTTCAGAACACACAAATTATCTGAAAATGCTTTTGAAGCAATAGACACAAAAACAGCTATAAATGAAAAACCTAATATGATAGACTCAAACTATAAACTATATATTGTGTAGATTTACAAGTCCTACTTGCCCAGCAAAAAGGGTTCGAATAGTTCTTGCACTTTTTTCGAAACTCACAAACAACTGTTCATGGGCTGAAAAGGCTTTTGGAGCAATAAAAACTTAAAAACTGCTATAACTCAAAAATGCAATAAGATAAGTTCAAACTTTAAACGACATGTTGTTCAGATGTACAAGCCCCTCTTGCACAGAAAGTATGGCTTAGATATCTCTTGTAGTTTCTTCAGAACACACAAATTATCTGAAAATGCTTTTGAAGCAATAGACACAAAAACAGCTATAAATCCAAAACCTAATATGATAGACTCAAACTTTAAACTATATATTGTGTAGATTTACAGGTCCTACTTGCCCAGCAAAAAGGGTTCGAATAGCTCTTGCACTTTTTTCGAAACTCACAAACAACTGTTCATGGGCTGAAAAGGCTTTTGGAGCAATAAAAACTTAAAAACTGCTATAACTCAAAAATGCAATAAGATAAGTTCAAACTTTAAAAGACATGTTGTTCAGATGTACAAGCCCCTCTTGCACAGAAAGTATGGCTTAGATATCTCTTGTAGTTTCTTCAGAACACACAAATTATCTGAAAATGCTTCAGAAGCAAACGACACAAAAACAGCTATAAATCCAAAACCTAATATGATAGACTCAAACTTTAAACTATATTTTGTGTAGATTTACAGGTCCTACTTGCCCAGCAAAAAGGGTTCGAATAGCTCTTGCACTTTTTTCGAAACTCACAAACAACTGTTCATGGGCTGAAAAGGCTTTTGGAGCAATAAAAACTTAAAAACTGCTATAACTCAAAAATGCAATAAGATAAGTTCAAACTTTAAACGACATGTTGTTCAGATGTACAAGCCCCTCTTGCACAGAAAGTATGGCTTAGATATCTCTTGTAGTTTCTTCAGAACACACAAATTATCTGAAAATGCTTTTGAAGCAAACGACACAAAAACAGCTATAAATCCCAAACCTAATATGATAGACTCAAACTTTAAACTATATATTGTGTAGATTTACAGGTCCTACTTGCCCAGCAAAAAGGGTTCGAATAGCTCTTGCACTTTTTTCGAAACTCACAAACAACTGTTCATGGGCTGAAAAGGCTTTTGGAGCAATAAAAACTTAAAAACTGCTATAACTCAAAAATGCAATAAGATAAGTTCAAACTTTAAAAGACATGTTGTTCAGATGTACAAGCCCCTCTTGCACAGAAAGTATGGCTTAGATATCTCTTGTAGTTTCTTCAGAACACACAAATTATCTGAAAATGCCTTTGAAGCAATAGACACAAAAACAGCTATAAATCCAAAACCTAATATGATAGACTCAAACTTTAAACTATATTTTGTGTAGATTTACAGGTCCTACTTGTCCAGCAAAAAGGGTTCGAATAGCTCTTGCACTTTTTTCGAAACTCACAAACAACTGTTCATGGGCTGAAAAAGCTTTTGGAGCAATAAAAACTTAAAAACTGCTATAACTCAAAAATGCAATAAGATAAGTTCAAACTTTAAAAGACATGTTATTCAGATGTACAAGCCCCTCTTGCACAGAAAGTATGGCTTAGATATCTCTTGTAGTTTCTTCAGAACACACAAATTATCTGAAAATGCTTCAGAAGCAAACGACACAAAAACAGCTATAAATCCAAAACCTAATATGATAGACTCAAACTTTAAACTATATTTTGTGTAGATTTACAGGTCCTACTTGTCCAGCAAAAAGGGTTCGAATAGCTCTTGCACTTTTTTCGAAACTCACAAACAACTGTTCATGGGCTGAAAAGGCTTTTGGAGCAATAAAAACTTAAAAACTGCTATAACTCAAAAATGCAATAAGATAAGTTCAAACTTTAAAAGACATGTTGTTCAGATGTACAAGCCCCTCTTGCACAGAAAGTATGGCTTAGATATCTCTTGTAGTTTCTTCAGAACACACAAATTATCTGAAAATGCTTCAGAAGCAATAGACACAAACACAGCTATAAATCGAAAACCTAATATGATAGACTCAAACTTTAAACTATATATTGTGTAGATTTACAGGTCCTACTTGCCCAGCAAAAAGGGTTCGAATAGCTCTTGCACTTTTTTCGAAACTCACAAACAACTGTTCATGGGCTGAAAAGGCTTTTGGAGCAATAAAAACTTAAAAACTGCTATAACTCAAAAATGCAATAAGATAAGTTCAAACTTTAAAAGACATGTTGTTCAGATGTACAAGCCCCTCTTGCACAGAAAGTATGGCTTAGATATCTCTTGTAGTTTCTTCAGAACACACAAATTATCTGAAAATGCTTCAGAAGCAAACGACACAAAAACAGCTATAAATCCAAAACCTAATATGATAGACTCAAACTTTAAACTATATTTTGTGTAGATTTACAGGTCCTACTTGCCCAGCAAAAAGGGTTCGAATAGCTCTTGCACTTTTTTCGAAACTCACAAACAACTGTTCATGGGCTGAAAAGGCTTTTGGAGCAATAAAAACTTAAAAACTGCTATAACTCAAAAATGCAATAAGATAAGTTCAAACTTTAAACGACATGTTGTTCAGATGTACAAGCCCCTCTTGCACAGAAAGTATGGCTTAGATATCTCTTGTAGTTTCTTCAGAACACACAAATTATCTGAAAATGCTTTTGAAGCAAACGACACAAAAACAGCTATAAATCCCAAACCTAATATGATAGACTCAAACTTTAAACTATATATTGTGTAGATTTACAGGTCCTACTTGCCCAGCAAAAAGGGTTCGAATAGCTCTTGCACTTTTTTCGAAACTCACAAACAACTGTTCATGGGCTGAAAAGGCTTTTGGAGCAATAAAAACTTAAAAACTGCTATAACTCAAAAATGCAATAAGATAAGTTCAAACTTTAAAAGACATGTTGTTCAGATGTACAAGCCCCTCTTGCACAGAAAGTATGGCTTAGATATCTCTTGTAGTTTCTTCAGAACACACAAATTATCTGAAAATGCCTTTGAAGCAATAGACACAAAAACAGCTATAAATCCAAAACCTAATATGATAGACTCAAACTTTAAACTATATTTTGTGTAGATTTACAGGTCCTACTTGTCCAGCAAAAAGGGTTCGAATAGCTCTTGCACTTTTTTCGAAACTCACAAACAACTGTTCATGGGCTGAAAAAGCTTTTGGAGCAATAAAAACTTAAAAACTGCTATAACTCAAAAATGCAATAAGATAAGTTCAAACTTTAAAAGACATGTTATTCAGATGTACAAGCCCCTCTTGCACAGAAAGTATGGCTTAGATATCTCTTGTAGTTTCTTCAGAACACACAAATTATCTGAAAATGCTTCAGAAGCAAACGACACAAAAACAGCTATAAATCCAAAACCTAATATGATAGACTCAAACTTTAAACTATATTTTGTGTAGATTTACAGGTCCTACTTGTCCAGCAAAAAGGGTTCGAATAGCTCTTGCACTTTTTTCGAAACTCACAAACAACTGTTCATGGGCTGAAAAGGCTTTTGGAGCAATAAAAACTTAAAAACTGCTATAACTCAAAAATGCAATAAGATAAGTTCAAACTTTAAAAGACATGTTGTTCAGATGTACAAGCCCCTCTTGCACAGAAAGTATGGCTTAGATATCTCTTGTAGTTTCTTCAGAACACACAAATTATCTGAAAATGCTTTTGAAGCAATAGACACAAAAACAACTATAAATGAAAAACCTAATATGATAGACTCAAACTATAAACTATATATTGTGTAGATTTACAAGTCCTACTTGCCCAGCAAAAAGGGTTCGAATAGTTCTTGCACTTTTTTCGAAACTCACAAACAACTGTTCATGGGCTGAAAAGGCTTTTGGAGCAATAAAAACTTAAAAACTGCTATAACTCAAAAATGCAATAAGATAAGTTCAAACTTTAAACGACATGTTGTTCAGATGTACAAGCCCCTCTTGCACAGAAAGTATGGCTTAGATATCTCTTGTAGTTTCTTCAGAACACACAAATTATCTGAAAATGCTTTTGAAGCAATAGACACAAAAACAGCTATAAATCCAAAACCTAATATGATAGACTCAAACTTTAAACTATATATTGTGTAGATTTACAGGTCCTACTTGCCCAGCAAAAAGGGTTCGAATAGCTCTTGCACTTTTTTCGAAACTCACAAACAACTGTTCATGGGCTGAAAAGGCTTTTGGAGCAATAAAAACTTAAAAACTGCTATAACTCAAAAATGCAATAAGATAAGTTCAAACTTTAAAAGACATGTTGTTCAGATGTACAAGCCCCTCTTGCACAGAAAGTATGGCTTAGATATCTCTTGTAGTTTCTTCAGAACACACAAATTATCTGAAAATGCTTTTGAAGCAAACGACACAAAAACAGCTATAAATCCAAAACCTAATATGATAGACTCAAACTTTAAACTATATATTGTGTAGATTTACAGGTCCTACTTGCCCAGCAAAAAGGGTTCGAATAGCTCTTGCACTTTTTTCGAAACTCACAAACAACTGTTCATGGGCTGAAAAGGCTTTTGGAGCAATAAAAACTTAAAAACTGCTATAACTCAAAAATGCAATAAGATAAGTTCAAACTTTAAAAGACATGTTGTTCAGATGTACAAGCCCCTCTTGCACAGAAAGTATGGCTTAGATATCTCTTGTAGTTTCTTCAGAACACACAAATTATCTGAAAATGCTTCAGAAGCAATAGACACAAACACAGCTATAAATCCAAAACCTAATATGATAGACTCAAACTTTAAACTATATATTGTGTAGATTTACAGGTCCTACTTGCCCAGCAAAAAGGGTTCGAATAGCTCTTGCACTTTTTTCGAAACTCACAAACAACTGTTCATGGGCTGAAAAGGCTTTTGGAGCAATAAAAACTTAAAAACTGCTATAACTCAAAAATGCAATAAGATAAGTTCAAACTTTAAAAGACATGTTGTTCAGATGTACAAGCCCCTCTTGCACAGAAAGTATGGCTTAGATATCTCTTGTAGTTTCTTCAGAACACACAAATTATCTGAAAATGCTTTTGAAGCAAACGACACAAAAACAGCTATAAATCCAAAACCTAATATGATAGACTCAAACTTTAAACTATATATTGTGTAGATTTACAGGTCCTACTTGCCCAGCAAAAAGGGTTCGAATAGCTCTTGCACTTTTTTCGAAACTCACAAACAACTGTTCATGGGCTGAAAAGGCTTTTGGAGCAATAAAAACTTAAAAACTGCTATAACTCAAAAATGCAATAAGATAAGTTCAAACTTTAAAAGACATGTTGTTCAGATGTACAAGCCCCTCTTGCACAGAAAGTATGGCTTAGATATCTCTTGTAGTTTCTTCAGAACACACAAATTATCTGAAAATGCTTCAGAAGCAATAGACACAAACACAGCTATAAATCCAAAACCTAATATGATAGACTCAAACTTTAAACTATATATTGTGTAGATTTACAGGTCCTACTTGCCCAGCAAAAAGGGTTCGAATAGCTCTTGCACTTTTTTCGAAACTCACAAACAACTGTTCATGGGCTGAAAAGGCTTTTGGAGCAATAAAAACTTAAAAACTGCTATAACTCAAAAATGCAATAAGATAAGTTCAAACTTTAAAAGACATGTTGTTCAGATGTACAAGCCCCTCTTGCACAGAAAGTATGGCTTAGATATCTCTTGTAGTTTCTTCAGAACACACAAATTATCTGAAAATGCTTTTGAAGCAAACGACACAAAAACAGCTATAAATCCAAAACCTAATATGATAGACTCAAACTTTAAACTATATATTGTGTAGATTTACAGGTCCTACTTGCCCAGCAAAAAGGGTTCGAATAGCTCTTGCACTTTTTTCGAAACTCACAAACAACTGTTCATGGGCTGAAAAGGCTTTTGGAGCAATAAAAACTTAAAAACTGCTATAACTCAAAAATGCAATAAGATAAGTTCAAACTTTAAAAGACATGTTGTTCAGATGTACAAGCCCCTCTTGCACAGAAAGTATGGCTTAGATATCTCTTGTAGTTTCTTCAGAACACACAAATTATCTGAAAATGCTTCAGAAGCAATAGACACAAACACAGCTATAAATCCAAAACCTAATATGATAGACTCAAACTTTAAACTATATATTGTGTAGATTTACAGGTCCTACTTGCCCAGCAAAAAGGGTTCGAATAGCTCTTGCACTTTTTTCGAAACTCACAAACAACTGTTCATGGGCTGAAAAGGCTTTTGGAGCAATAAAAACTTAAAAACTGCTATAACTCAAAAATGCAATAAGATAAGTTCAAACTTTAAAAGACATGTTGTTCAGATGTACAAGCCCCTCTTGCACAGAAAGTATGGCTTAGATATCTCTTGTAGTTTCTTCAGAACACACAAATTATCTGAAAATGCTTTTGAAGCAATAGACACAAAAACAGCTATAAATGAAAAACCTAATATGATACACTCAAACTATAAAATATATATTGTGTAGATTTACAAGTCCTACTTGCCCAGCAAAAAGGGTTCGAATAGTTCTTGCACTTTTTTCGAAACTCACAAACAACTGTTCATGGGCTGAAAAGGCTTTTGGAGCAATAAAAACTTAAAAACTGCTATAACTCAAAAATGCAATAAGATAAGTTCAAACTTTAAACGACATGTTGTTCAGATGTACAAGCCCCTCTTGCACAGAAAGTATGGCTTAGATATCTCTTGTAGTTTCTTCAGAACACACAAATTATCTGAAAATGCTTTTGAAGCAATAGACACAAAAACAGCTATAAATCCAAAACCTAATATGATAGACTCAAACTTTAAACTATATATTGTGTAGATTTACAGGTCCTACTTGCCCAGCAAAAAGGGTTCGAATAGCTCTTGCACTTTTTTCGAAACTCACAAACAACTGTTCATGGGCTGAAAAGGCTTTTGGAGCAATAAAAACTTAAAAACTGCTATAACTCAAAAATGCAATAAGATAAGTTCAAACTTTAAAAGACATGTTGTTCAGATGTACAAGCCCCTCTTGCACAGAAAGTATGGCTTAGATATCTCTTGTAGTTTCTTCAGAACACACAAATTATCTGAAAATGCTTTTGAAGCAAACGACACAAAAACAGCTATAAATCCAAAACCTAATATGATAGACTCAAACTTTAAACTATATATTGTGTAGATTTACAGGTCCTACTTGCCCAGCAAAAAGGGTTCGAATAGCTCTTGCACTTTTTTCGAAACTCACAAACAACTGTTCATGGGCTGAAAAGGCTTTTGGAGCAATAAAAACTTAAAAACTGCTATAACTCAAAAATGCAATAAGATAAGTTCAAACTTTAAAAGACATGTTGTTCAGATGTACAAGCCCCTCTTGCACAGAAAGTATGGCTTAGATATCTCTTGTAGTTTCTTCAGAACACACAAATTATCTGAAAATGCTTTTGAAGCAAACGACACAAAAACAGCTATAAATCCAAAACCTAATATGATAGACTCAAACTTTAAACTATATATTGTGTAGATTTACAGGTCCTACTTGCCCAGCAAAAAGGGTTCGAATAGCTCTTGCACTTTTTTCGAAACTCACAAACAACTGTTCATGGGCTGAAAAGGCTTTTGGAGCAATAAAAACTTAAAAACTGCTATAACTCAAAAATGCAATAAGATAAGTTCAAACTTTAAAAGACATGTTGTTCAGATGTACAAGCCCCTCTTGCACAGAAAGTATGGCTTAGATATCTCTTGTAGTTTCTTCAGAACACACAAATTATCTGAAAATGCCTTTGAAGCAATAGACACAAAAACAGCTATAAATCCAAAACCTAATATGATAGACTCAAACTTTAAACTATATTTTGTGTAGATTTACAGGTCCTACTTGTCCAGCAAAAAGGGTTCGAATAGCTCTTGCACTTTTTTCGAAACTCACAAACAACTGTTCATGGGCTGAAAAAGCTTTTGGAGCAATAAAAACTTAAAAACTGCTATAACTCAAAAATGCAATAAGATAAGTTCAAACTTTAAACGACATGTTGTTCAGATGTACAAGCCCCTCTTGCACAGAAAGTATGGCTTAGATATCTCTTGTAGTTTCTTCAGAACACACAAATTATCTGAAAATGCTTCAGAAGCAAACGACACAAAAACAGCTATAAATCCAAAACCTAATATGATAGACTCAAACTTTAAACTATATTTTGTGTAGATTTACAGGTCCTACTTGTCCAGCAAAAAGGGTTCGAATAGCTCTTGCACTTTTTTCGAAACTCACAAACAACTGTTCATGGGCTGAAAAGGCTTTTGGAGCAATAAAAACTTAAAAACTGCTATAACTCAAAAATGCAATAAGATAAGTTCAAACTTTAAAAGACATGTTGTTCAGATGTACAAGCCCCTCTTGCACAGAAAGTATGGCTTAGATATCTCTTGTAGTTTCTTCAGAACACACAAATTATCTGAAAATGCTTCAGAAGCAATAGACACAAACACAGCTATAAATCGAAAACCTAATATGATAGACTCAAACTTTAAACTATATATTGTGTAGATTTACAGGTCCTACTTGCCCAGCAAAAAGGGTTCGAATAGCTCTTGCACTTTTTTCGAAACTCACAAACAACTGTTCATGGGCTGAAAAGGCTTTTGGAGCAATAAAAACTTAAAAACTGCTATAACTCAAAAATGCAATAAGATAAGTTCAAACTTTAAAAGACATGTTGTTCAGATGTACAAGCCCCTCTTGCACAGAAAGTATGGCTTAGATATCTCTTGTAGTTTCTTCAGAACACACAAATTATCTGAAAATGCTTTTGAAGCAATAGACACAAAAACAGCTATAAATGAAAAACCTAATATGATAGACTCAAACTATAAACTATATATTGTGTAGATTTACAAGTCCTACTTGCCCAGCAAAAAGGGTTCGAATAGTTCTTGCACTTTTTTCGAAACTCACAAACAACTGTTCATGTGCTGAAAAGGCTTTTGGAGCAATAAAAACTTAAAAACTGCTATAACTCAAAAATGCAATAAGATAAGTTCAAACTTTAAAAGACATGTTGTTCAGATGTACAAGCCCCTCTTGCACAGAAAGTATGGCTTAGATATCTCTTGTAGTTTCTTCAGAACACACAAATTATCTGAAAATGCTTTTGAAGCAATAGACACAAAAACAGCTATAAATGAAAAACCTAATATGATAGACTCAAACTATAAACTATATATTGTGTAGATTTACAAGTCCTACTTGCCCAGCAAAAAGGGTTCGAATAGTTCTTGCACTTTTTTCGAAACTCACAAACAACTGTTCATGGGCTGAAAAGGCTTTTGGAGCAATAAAAACTTAAAAACTGCTATAACTCAAAAATGCAATAAGATAAGTTCAAACTTTAAACGACATGTTGTTCAGATGTACAAGCCCCTCTTGCACAGAAAGTATGGCTTAGATATCTCTTGTAGTTTCTTCAGAACACACAAATTATCTGAAAATGCTTTTGAAGCAATAGACACAAAAACAGCTATAAATCCAAAACCTAATATGATAGACTCAAACTTTAAACTATATATTGTGTAGATTTACAGGTCCTACTTGCCCAGCAAAAAGGGTTCGAATAGCTCTTGCACTTTTTTCGAAACTCACAAACAACTGTTCATGGGCTGAAAAGGCTTTTGGAGCAATAAAAACTTAAAAACTGCTATAACTCAAAAATGCAATAAGATAAGTTCAAACTTTAAAAGACATGTTGTTCAGATGTACAAGCCCCTCTTGCACAGAAAGTATGGCTTAGATATCTCTTGTAGTTTCTTCAGAACACACAAATTATCTGAAAATGCTTTTGAAGCAAACGACACAAAAACAGCTATAAATCCAAAACCTAATATGATAGACTCAAACTTTAAACTATATATTGTGTAGATTTACAGGTCCTACTTGCCCAGCAAAAAGGGTTCGAATAACTCTTGCACTTTTTTCGAAACTCACAAACAACTGTTCATGGGCTGAAAAGGCTTTTGGAGCAATAAAAACTTAAAAACTGCTATAACTCAAAAATGCAATAAGATAAGTTCAAACTTTAAAAGACATGTTGTTCAGATGTACAAGCCCCTCTTGCACAGAAAGTATGGCTTAGATATCTCTTGTAGTTTCTTCAGAACACACAAATTATCTGAAAATGCTTCAGAAGCAATAGACACAAACACAGCTATAAATCCAAAACCTAATATGATAGACTCAAACTTTAAACTATATATTGTGTAGATTTACAGGTCCTACTTGCCCAGCAAAAAGGGTTCGAATAGCTCTTGCACTTTTTTCGAAACTCACAAACAACTGTTCATGGGCTGAAAAGGCTTTTGGAGCAATAAAAACTTAAAAACTGCTATAACTCAAAAATGCAATAAGATAAGTTCAAACTTTAAAAGACATGTTGTTCAGATGTACAAGCCCCTCTTGCACAGAAAGTATGGCTTAGATATCTCTTGTAGTTTCTTCAGAACACACAAATTATCTGAAAATGCTTTTGAAGCAATAGACACAAAAACAGCTATAAATCCAAAACCTAATATGATAGACTCAAACTTTAAACTATATATTGTGTAGATTTACAGGTCCTACTTGCCCAGCAAAAAGGGTTCGAATAGCTCTTGCACTTTTTTCGAAACTCACAAACAACTGTTCATGGGCTGAAAAGGCTTTTGGAGCAATAAAAACTTAAAAACTGCTATAACTCAAAAATGCAATAAGATAAGTTCAAACTTTAAAAGACATGTTGTTCAGATGTACAAGCCCCTCTTGCACAGAAAGTATGGCTTAGATATCTCTTGTAGTTTCTTCAGAACACACAAATTATCTGAAAATGCTTCAGAAGCAATAGACACAAAAACAGCTATAAATCCAAAACCTAATATGATAGACTCAAACTTTAAACTATATATTGTGTAGATTTACAGGTCCTACTTGCCCAGCAAAAAGGGTTCGAATAGCTCTTGCACTTTTTTCGAAACTCACAAACAACTGTTCATGGGCTGAAAAGGCTTTTGGAGCAATAAAAACTTAAAAACTGCTATAACTCAAAAATGCAATAAGATAAGTTCAAATTTTAAAAGACATGTTGTTCAGATGTACAAGCCCCTCTTGCACAGAAAGTATGGCTTAGATATCTCTTGTAGTTTCTTCAGAACACACAAATTATCTGAAAATGCTTTTGAAGCAAACGACACAAAAACAGCTATAAATCCAAAACCTAATATGATAGACTCAAACTTTAAACTATATATTGTGTAGATTTACAGGTCCTACTTGCCCAGCAAAAAGGGTTCGAATAGCTCTTGCACTTTTTTCGAAACTCACAAACAACTGTTCATGGGCTGAAAAGGCTTTTGGAGCAATAAAAACTTAAAAACTGCTATAACTCAAAAATGCAATAAGATAAGTTCAAACTTTAAAAGACATGTTGTTCAGATGTACAAGCCCCTCTTGCACAGAAAGTATGGCTTAGATATCTCTTGTAGTTTCTTCAGAACACACAAATTATCTGAAAATGCTTTTGAAGCAAACGACACAAAAACAGCTATAAATCCAAAACCTAATATGATAGACTCAAACTTTAAACTATATATTGTGTAGATTTACAGGTCCTACTTGCCCAGCAAAAAGGGTTCGAATAGCTCTTGCACTTTTTTCGAAACTCACAAACAACTGTTCATGGGCTGAAAAGGCTTTTGGACAAATAAAAACTTAAAAACTGCTATAACTCAAAAATGCAATAAGATAAGTTCAAACTTTAAAAGACATGTTGTTCAGATGTACAAGCCCCTCTTGCACAGAAAGTATGGCTTAGATATCTCTTGTAGTTTCTTCAGAACACACAAATTATCTGAAAATGCTTCAGAAGCAATAGACACAAACACAGCTATAAATCCAAAACCTAATATGATAGACTCAAACTTTAAACTATATATTGTGTAGATTTACAGGTCCTACTTGCCCAGCAAAAAGGGTTCGAATAGCTCTTGCACTTTTTTCGAAACTCACAAACAACTGTTCATGGGCTGAAAAGGCTTTTGGAGCAATAAAAACTTAAAAACTGCTATAACTCAAAAATGCAATAAGATAAGTTCAAACTTTAAAAGACATGTTGTTCAGATGTACAAGCCCCTCTTGCACAGAAAGTATGGCTTAGATATCTCTTGTAGTTTCTTCAGAACACACAAATTATCTGAAAATGCTTTTGAAGCAATAGACACAAAAACAGCTATAAATGAAAAACCTAATATGATAGACTCAAACTTTAAACTATATATTGTGTAGATTTACAGGTCCTACTTGCCCAGCAAAAAGGGTTCGAATAGCTCTTGCACTTTTTTCGAAACTCACAAACAACTGTTCATGGGCTGAAAAGGCTTTTGGAGCAATAAAAACTTAAAAACTGCTATAACTCAAAAATGCAATAAGATAAGTTCAAACTTTAAAAGACATGTTGTTCAGATGTACAAGCCCCTCTTGCACAGAAAGTATGGCTTAGATATCTCTTGTAGTTTCTTCAGAACACACAAATTATCTGAAAATGCTTCAGAAGCAATAGACACAAAAACAGCTATAAATCCAAAACCTAATATGATAGACTCAAACTTTAAACTATATATTGTGTAGATTTACAGGTCCTACTTGCCCAGCAAAAAGGGTTCGAATAGCTCTTGCACTTTTTTCGAAACTCACAAACAACTGTTCATGGGCTGAAAAGGCTTTTGGAGCAATAAAAACTTAAAAACTGCTATAACTCAAAAATGCAATAAGATAAGTTCAAACTTTAAAAGACATGTTGTTCAGATGTACAAGCCCCTCTTGCACAGAAAGTATGGCTTAGATATCTCTTGTAGTTTCTTCAGAACACACAAATTATCTGAAAATGCTTCAGAAGCAATAGACACAAAAACAGCTATAAATCCAAAACCTAATATGATAGACTCAAACTTTAAACTATATATTGTGTAGATTTACAGGTCCTACTTGCCCAGCAAAAAGGGTTCGAATAGCTCTTGCACTTTTTTCGAAACTCACAAACAACTGTTCATGGGCTGAAAAGGCTTTTGGAGCAATAAAAACTTAAAAACTGCTATAACTCAAAAATGCAATAAGATAAGTTCAAACTTTAAAAGACATGTTGTTCAGATGTACAAGCCCCTCTTGCACAGAAAGTATGGCTTAGATATCTCTTGTAGTTTCTTCAGAACACACAAATTATCTGAAAATGCTTTTGAAGCAATAGACACAAAAACAGCTATAAATCCAAAACCTAATATGATAGACTCAAACTTTAAACTATATTTTGTGTAGATTTACAGGTCCTACTTGCCCAGCAAAAAGGGTTCGAATAGCTCTTGCACTTTTTTCAAACTCACAAACAACTGTTCATGGGCTGAAAAGGCTTTTGGAGCAATAAAAACTTAAAAACTGCTATAACTCAAAAATGCAATAAGATAAGTTCAAACTTTAAAAGACATGTTGTTCAGATGTACAAGCCCCTCTTGCACAGAAAGTATGGCTTAGATATCTCTTGTAGTTTCTTCAGAACACACAAATTATCTGAAAATGCTTTTGAAGCAAACGACACAAAAACAGCTATAAATCCAAAACCTAATATGATAGACTCAAACTTTAAACTATATATTGTGTAGATTTACAGGTCCTACTTGCCCAGCAAAAAGGGTTCGAATAGCTCTTGCACTTTTTTCGAAACTCACAAACAACTGTTCATGGGCTGAAAAGGCTTTTGGAGCAATAAAAACTTAAAAACTGCTATAACTCAAAAATGCAATAAGATAAGTTCAAACTTTAAAAGACATGTTGTTCAGATGTACAAGCCCCTCTTGCACAGAAAGTATGGCTTAGATATCTCTTGTAGTTTCTTCAGAACACACAAATTATCTGAAAATGCTTTTGAAGCAAACGACACAAAAACAGCTATAAATCCAAAACCTAATATGATAGACTCAAACTTTAAACTATATATTGTGTAGATTTACAGGTCCTACTTGCCCAGCAAAAAGGGTTCGAATAGCTCTTGCACTTTTTTCGAAACTCACAAACAACTGTTCATGGGCTGAAAAGGCTTTTGGACAAATAAAAACTTAAAAACTGCTATAACTCAAAAATGCAATAAGATAAGTTCAAACTTTAAAAGACATGTTGTTCAGATGTACAAGCCCCTCTTGCACAGAAAGTATGGCTTAGATATCTCTTGTAGTTTCTTCAGAACACACAAATTATCTGAAAATGCTTCAGAAGCAATAGACACAAACACAGCTATAAATCCAAAACCTAATATGATAGACTCAAACTTTAAACTATATATTGTGTAGATTTACAGGTCCTACTTGCCCAGCAAAAAGGGTTCGAATAGCTCTTGCACTTTTTTCGAAACTCACAAACAACTGTTCATGGGCTGAAAAGGCTTTTGGAGCAATAAAAACTTAAAAACTGCTATAACTCAAAAATGCAATAAGATAAGTTCAAACTTTAAAAGACATGTTGTTCAGATGTACAAGCCCCTCTTGCACAGAAAGTATGGCTTAGATATCTCTTGTAGTTTCTTCAGAACACACAAATTATCTGAAAATGCTTTTGAAGCAATAGACACAAAAACAGCTATAAATGAAAAACCTAATATGATAGACTCAAACTTTAAACTATATATTGTGTAGATTTACAGGTCCTACTTGCCCAGCAAAAAGGGTTCGAATAGCTCTTGCACTTTTTTCGAAACTCACAAACAACTGTTCATGGGCTGAAAAGGCTTTTGGAGCAATAAAAACTTAAAAACTGCTATAACTCAAAAATGCAATAAGATAAGTTCAAACTTTAAAAGACATGTTGTTCAGATGTACAAGCCCCTCTTGCACAGAAAGTATGGCTTAGATATCTCTTGTAGTTTCTTCAGAACACACAAATTATCTGAAAATGCTTCAGAAGCAATAGACACAAAAACAGCTATAAATCCAAAACCTAATATGATAGACTCAAACTTTAAACTATATATTGTGTAGATTTACAGGTCCTACTTGCCCAGCAAAAAGGGTTCGAATAGCTCTTGCACTTTTTTCGAAACTCACAAACAACTGTTCATGGGCTGAAAAGGCTTTTGGAGCAATAAAAACTTAAAAACTGCTATAACTCAAAAATGCAATAAGATAAGTTCAAACTTTAAAAGACATGTTGTTCAGATGTACAAGCCCCTCTTGCACAGAAAGTATGGCTTAGATATCTCTTGTAGTTTCTTCAGAACACACAAATTATCTGAAAATGCTTCAGAAGCAATAGACACAAAAACAGCTATAAATCCAAAACCTAATATGATAGACTCAAACTTTAAACTATATATTGTGTAGATTTACAGGTCCTACTTGCCCAGCAAAAAGGGTTCGAATAGCTCTTGCACTTTTTTCGAAACTCACAAACAACTGTTCATGGGCTGAAAAGGCTTTTGGAGCAATAAAAACTTAAAAACTGCTATAACTCAAAAATGCAATAAGATAAGTTCAAACTTTAAAAGACATGTTGTTCAGATGTACAAGCCCCTCTTGCACAGAAAGTATGGCTTAGATATCTCTTGTAGTTTCTTCAGAACACACAAATTATCTGAAAATGCTTCAGAAGCAATAGACACAAAAACAGCTATAAATCCAAAACCTAATATGATAGACTCAAACTTTAAACTATATATTGTGTAGATTTACAGGTCCTACTTGCCCAGCAAAAAGGGTTCGAATAGCTCTTGTACTTTTTTCGAAACTCACAAACAACTGTTCATGGGCTGAAAAGGCTTTTGGAGCAATAAAAACTTAAAAACTGCTATAACTCAAAAATGCAATAAGATAAGTTCAAACTTTAAAAGACATGTTGTTCAGATGTACAAGCCCCTCTTGCACAGAAAGTATGGCTTAGATATCTCTTGTAGTTTCTTCAGAACACACAAATTATCTGAAAATGCTTTTGAAGCAATAGACACAAAAACAGCTATAAATGAAAAACCTAATATGATAGACTCAAACTATAAACTATATATTGTGTAGATTTACAAGTCCTACTTGCCCAGCAAAAAGGGTTCGAATAGTTCTTGCACTTTTTTCGAAACTCACAAACAACTGTTCATGGGCTGAAAAGGCTTTTGGAGCAATAAAAACTTAAAAACTGCTATAACTCAAAAATGCAATAAGATAAGTTCAAACTTTAAACGACATGTTGTTCAGATGTACAAGCCCCTCTTGCACAGAAAGTATGGCTTAGATATCTCTTGTAGTTTCTTCAGAACACACAAATGATCTGAAAATGCTTTTGAAGCAAACGACACAAAAACAGCTATAAATCCAAAACCTAATATGATAGACTCAAACTTTAAACTATATTTTGTGTAGATTTACAGGTCCTACTTGCCCAGCAAAAAGGGTTCGAATAGCTCTTGCACTTTTTTCAAACTCACAAACAACTGTTCATGGGCTGAAAAGGCTTTTGGAGCAATAAAAACTTAAAAACTGCTATAACTCAAAAATGCAATAAGATAAGTTCAAACTTTAAAAGACATGTTGTTCAGATGTACAAGCCCCTCTTGCACAGAAGGTATGGCTTAGATATCTCTTGTAGTTTCTTAAGAACACACAAATTATCTGAAAATGCTTCAGAAGCAATAGACACAAAAACAGCTATAAATCCAAAACCTAATATGATAGACTCAAACTTTAAACTATATATTGTGTAGATTTACAGGTCCTACTTGCCCAGCAAAAAGGGTTCGAATAGCTCTTGCACTTTTTTCGAAACTCACAAACAACTGTTCATGGGCTGAAAAGGCTTTTGGAGCAATAAAAACTTAAAAACTGCTATAACTCAAAAATGCAATAAGATAAGTTCAAACTTTAAAAGACATGTTGTTCAGATGTACAAGCCCCTCTTGCACAGAAAGTATGGCTTAGATATCTCTTGTAGTTTCTTCAGAACACACAAATTATCTGAAAATGCTTCAGAAGCAATAGACACAAAAACAGCTATAAATCCAAAACCTAATATGATAGACTCAAACTTTAAACTATATATTGTGTAGATTTACAGGTCCTACTTGCCCAGCAAAAAGGGTTCGAATAGCTCTTGCACTTTTTTCGAAACTCACAAACAACTGTTCATGGGCTGAAAAGGCTTTTGGAGCAATAAAAACTTAAAAACTGCTATAACTCAAAAATGCAATAAGATAAGTTCAAACTTTAAAAGACATGTTGTTCAGATGTACAAGCCCCTCTTGCACAGAAAGTATGGCTTAGATATCTCTTGTAGTTTCTTCAGAACACACAAATTATCTGAAAATGCTTCAGAAGCAATAGACACAAAAACAGCTATAAATCCAAAACCTAATATGATAGACTCAAACTTTAAACTATATATTGTGTAGATTTACAGGTCCTACTTGCCCAGCAAAAAGGGTTCGAATAGCTCTTGCACTTTTTTCGAAACTCACAAACAACTGTTCATGGGCTGAAAAGGCTTTTGGAGCAATAAAAACTTAAAAACTGCTATAACTCAAAAATGCAATAAGATAAGTTCAAACTTTAAAAGACATGTTGTTCAGATGTACAAGCCCCTCTTGCACAGAAAGTATGGCTTAGATATCTCTTGTAGTTTCTTCAGAACACACAAATTATCTGAAAATGCTTTTGAAGCAAACGACACAAAAACAGCTATAAATCCAAAACCTACTATGATAGACTCAAACTTTAAACTATATTTTGTGTAGATTTACAGGTCCTACTTGCCCAGCAAAAAGGGTTCGAATAGCTCTTGCACTTTTTTCAAACTCACAAACAACTGTTCATGGGCTGAAAAGGCTTTTGGAGCAATAAAAACTTAAAAACTGCTATAACTCAAAAATGCAATAAGATAAGTTCAAACTTTAAAAGACATGTTGTTCAGATGTACAAGCCCCTCTTGCACAGAAAGTATGGCTTAGATATCTCTTGTAGTTTCTTCAGAACACACAAATTATCTGAAAATGCTTTTGAAGCAAACGACACAAAAACAGCTATAAATCCAAAACCTAATATGATAGACTCAAACTTTAAACTATATATTGTGTAGATTTACAGGTCCTACTTGCCCAGCAAAAAGGGTTCGAATAGCTCTTGCACTTTTTTCGAAACTCACAAACAACTGTTCATGGGCTGAAAAGGCTTTTGGAGCAATAAAAACTTAAAAACTGCTATAACTCAAAAATGCAATAAGATAAGTTCAAACTTTAAAAGACATGTTGTTCAGATGTACAAGCCCCTCTTGCACAGAAAGTATGGCTTAGATATCTCTTGTAGTTTCTTCAGAACACACAAATTATCTGAAAATGCTTTTGAAGCAATAGACACAAAAACAGCTATAAATGAAAAACCTAATATGATAGACTCAAACTATAAACTATATATTGTGTAGATTTACAAGTCCTACTTGCCCAGCAAAAAGGGTTCGAATAGTTCTTGCACTTTTTTCGAAACTCACAAACAACTGTTCATGGGCTGAAAAGGCTTTTGGAGCAATAAAAACTTAAAAACTGCTATAACTCAAAAATGCAATAAGATAAGTTCAAACTTTAAACGACATGTTGTTCAGATGTACAAGCCCCTCTTGCACAGAAAGTATGGCTTAGATATCTCTTGTAGTTTCTTCAGAACACACAAATTATCTGAAAATGCTTCAGAAGCAATAGACACAAAAACAGCTATAAATCCAAAACCTAATATGATAGACTCAAACTTTAAACTATATATTGTGTAGATTTACAGGTCCTACTTGCCCAGCAAAAAGGGTTCGAATAGCTCTTGCACTTTTTTCGAAACTCACAAACAACTGTTCATGGGCTGAAAAGGCTTTTGGAGCAATAAAAACTTAAAAACTGCTATAACTCAAAAATGCAATAAGATAAGTTCAAACTTTAAAAGACATGTTGTTCAGATGTACAAGCCCCTCTTGCACAGAAAGTATGGCTTAGATATCTCTTGTAGTTTCTTCAGAACACACAAATTATCTGAAAATGCTTTTGAAGCAATAGACACAAAAACAGCTATAAATGAAAAACCTAATATGATAGACTCAAACTATAAACTATATATTGTGTAGATTTACAAGTCCTACTTGCCCAGCAAAAAGGGTTCGAATAGTTCTTGCACTTTTTTCGAAACTCACAAACAACTGTTCATGGGCTGAAAAGGCTTTTGGAGCAATAAAAACTTAAAAACTGCTATAACTCAAAAATGCAATAAGATAAGTTCAAACTTTAAACGACATGTTGTTCAGATGTACAAGCCCCTCTTGCACAGAAAGTATGGCTTAGATATCTCTTGTAGTTTCTTCAGAACACACAAATTATCTGAAAATGCTTTTGAAGCAAACGACACAAAAACAGCTATAAATCCAAAACCTAATATGATAGACTCAAACTTTAAACTATATTTTGTGTAGATTTACAGGTCCTACTTGCCCAGCAAAAAGGGTTCGAATAGCTCTTGCACTTTTTTCAAACTCACAAACAACTGTTCATGGGCTGAAAAGGCTTTTGGAGCAATAAAAACTTAAAAACTGCTATAACTCAAAAATGCAATAAGATAAGTTCAAACTTTAAAAGACATGTTGTTCAGATGTACAAGCCCCTCTTGCACAGAAAGTATGGCTTAGATATCTCTTGTAGTTTCTTCAGAACACACAAATTATCTGAAAATGCTTCAGAAGCAATAGACACAAAAACAGCTATAAATCCAAAACCTAATATGATAGACTCAAACTTTAAACTATATATTGTGTAGATTTACAGGTCCTACTTGCCCAGCAAAAAGGGTTCGAATAGCTCTTGCACTTTTATCGAAACTCACAAACAACTGTTCATGGGCTGAAAAGGCTTTTGGAGCAATAAAAACTTAAAAACTGCTATAACTCAAAAATGCAATAAGATAAGTTCAAACTTTAAACGACATGTTGTTCAGATGTACAAGCCCCTCTTGCACAGAAAGTATGGCTTAGATATCTCTTGTAGTTTCTTCAGAACACACAAATTATCTGAAAATGCTTTTGAAGCAAACGACACAAAAACAGCTATAAATCCAAAACCTAATATGATAGACTCAAACTTTAAACTATATTTTGTGTAGATTTACAGGTCCTACTTGCCCAGCAAAAAGGGTTCGAATAGCTCTTGCACTTTTTTCGAAACTCACAAACAACTGTTCATGGGCTGAAAAGGCTTTTGGAGCAATAAAAACTTAAAAACTGCTATAACTCAAAAATGCAATAAGATAAGTTCAAACTTTAAAAGACATGTTGTTCAGATGTACAAGCCCCTCTTGCACAGAAAGTATGGCTTAGATATCTCTTGTAGTTTCTTCAGAACACACAAATTATCTGAAAATGCTTTTGAAGCAAACGACACAAAAACAGCTATAAATCCAAAACCTAATATGATAGACTCAAACTTTAAACTATATATTGTGTAGATTTACAGGTCCTACTTGCCCAGCAAAAAGGGTTCGAATAGCTCTTGCACTTTTTTCGAAACTCACAAACAACTGTTCATGGGCTGAAAAGGCTTTTGGAGCAATAAAAACTTAAAAACTGCTATAACTCAAAAATGCAATAAGATAAGTTCAAACTTTAAAAGACATGTTGTTCAGATGTACAAGCCCCTCTTGCACAGAAAGTATGGCTTAGATATCTCTTGTAGTTTCTTCAGAACACACAAATTATCTGAAAATGCTTTTGAAGCAATAGACACAAAAACAGCTATAAATGAAAAACCTAATATGATAGACTCAAACTATAAACTATATATTGTGTAGATTTACAAGTCCTACTTGCCCAGCAAAAAGGGTTCGAATAGTTCTTGCACTTTTTTCGAAACTCACAAACAACTGTTCATGGGCTGAAAAGGCTTTTGGAGCAATAAAAACTTAAAAACTGCTATAACTCAAAAATGCAATAAGATAAGTTCAAACTTTAAACGACATGTTGTTCAGATGTACAAGCCCCTCTTGCACAGAAAGTATGGCTTAGATATCTCTTGTAGTTTCTTCAGAACACACAAATTATCTGAAAATGCTTCAGAAGCAATAGACACAAAAACAGCTATAAATCCAAAACCTAATATGATAGACTCAAACTTTAAACTATATATTGTGTAGATTTACAGGTCCTACTTGCCCAGCAAAAAGGGTTCGAATAGCTCTTGCACTTTTTTCGAAACTCACAAACAACTGTTCATGGGCTGAAAAGGCTTTTGGAGCAATAAAAACTTAAAAACTGCTATAACTCAAAAATGCAATAAGATAAGTTCAAACTTTAAAAGACATGTTGTTCAGATGTACAAGCCCCTCTTGCACAGAAAGTATGGCTTAGATATCTCTTGTAGTTTCTTCAGAACACACAAATTATCTGAAAATGCTTTTGAAGCAAACGACACAAAAACAGCTATAAATCCAAAACCTAATATGATAGACTCAAACTTTAAACTATATATTGTGTAGATTTACAGGTCCTACTTGCCCAGCAAAAAGGGTTCGAATAGCTCTTGCACTTTTTTCGAAACTCACAAACAACTGTTCATGGGCTGAAAAGGCTTTTGGAGCAATAAAAACTTAAAAACTGCTATAACTCAAAAATGCAATAAGATAAGTTCAAACTTTAAAAGACATGTTGTTCAGATGTACAAGCCCCTCTTGCACAGAAAGTATGGCTTAGATATCTCTTGTAGTTTCTTCAGAACACACAAATTATCTGAAAATGCTTCAGAAGCAATAGACACAAAAACAGCTATAAATCCAAAACCTAATATGATAGACTCAAACTTTAAACTATATATTGTGTAGATTTACAGGTCCTACTTGCCCAGCAAAAAGGGTTCGAATAGCTCTTGCACTTTTTTCGAAACTCACAAACAACTGTTCATGGGCTGAAAAGGCTTTTGGAGCAATAAAAACTTAAAAACTGCTATAACTCAAAAATGCAATAAGATAAGTTCAAACTTTAAAAGACATGTTGTTCAGATGTACAAGCCCCTCTTGCACAGAAAGTATGGCTTAGATATCTCTTGTAGTTTCTTCAGAACACACAAATTATCTGAAAATGCTTTTGAAGCAAACGACACAAAAACAGCTATAAATCCAAAACCTAATATGATAGACTCAAACTTTAAACTATATATTGTGTAGATTTACAGGTCCTACTTGCCCAGCAAAAAGGGTTCGAATAGCTCTTGCACTTTTTTCGAAACTCACAAACAACTGTTCATGGGCTGAAAAGGCTTTTGGAGCAATAAAAACTTAAAAACTGCTATAACTCAAAAATGCAATAAGATAAGTTCAAACTTTAAAAGACATGTTGTTCAGATGTACAAGCCCCTCTTGCACAGAAAGTATGGCTTAGATATCTCTTGTAGTTTCTTCAGAACACACAAATTATCTGAAAATGCTTCAGAAGCAATAGACACAAACACAGCTATAAATCCAAAACCTAATATGATAGACTCAAACTTTAAACTATATATTGTGTAGATTTACAGGTCCTACTTGCCCAGCAAAAAGGGTTCGAATAGCTCTTGCACTTTTTTCGAAACTCACAAACAACTGTTCATGGGCTGAAAAGGCTTTTGGAGCAATAAAAACTTAAAAACTGCTATAACTCAAAAATGCAATAAGATAAGTTCAAACTTTAAACGACATGTTGTTCAGATGTACAAGCCCCTCTTGCACAGAAAGTATGGCTTAGATATCTCTTGTAGTTTCTTCAGAACACACAAATTATCTGAAAATGCTTTTGAAGCAATAGACACAAAAACAGCTATAAATCCAAAACCTAATATGATAGACTCAAACTTTAAACTATATATTGTGTAGATTTACAGGTCCTACTTGCCCAGCAAAAAGGGTTCGAATAGCTCTTGCACTTTTTTCGAAACTCACAAACAACTGTTCATGGGCTGAAAAGGCTTTTGGAGCAATAAAAACTTAAAAACTGCTATAACTCAAAAATGCAATAAGATAAGTTCAAACTTTAAAAGACATGTTGTTCAGATGTACAAGCCCCTCTTGCACAGAAAGTATGGCTTAGATATCTCTTGTAGTTTCTTCAGAACACACAAATTATCTGAAAATGCTTCAGAAGCAATAGACACAAAAACAGCTATAAATCCAAAACCTAATATGATAGACTCAAACTTTAAACTATATATTGTGTAGATTTACAGGTCCTACTTGCCCAGCAAAAAGGGTTCGAATAGCTCTTGCACTTTTTTCGAAACTCACAAACAACTGTTCATGGGCTGAAAAGGCTTTTGGAGCAATAAAAACTTAAAAACTGCTATAACTCAAAAATGCAATAAGATAAGTTCAAACTTTAAACGACATGTTGTTCAGATGTACAAGCCCCTCTTGCACAGAAAGTATGGCTTAGATATCTCTTGTAGTTTCTTCAGAACACACAAATTATCTGAAAATGCTTTTGAAGCAAACGACACAAAAACAGCTATAAATCCAAAACCTAATATGATAGACTCAAACTTTAAACTATATATTGTGTAGATTTACAGGTCCTACTTGCCCAGCAAAAAGGGTTCGAATAGCTCTTGCACTTTTTTCGAAACTCACAAACAACTGTTCATGGGCTGAAAAGGCTTTTGGAGCAATAAAAACTTAAAAACTGCTATAACTCAAAAATGCAATAAGATAAGTTCAAACTTTAAAAGACATGTTGTTCAGATGTACAAGCCCCTCTTGCACAGAAAGTATGGCTTAGATATCTCTTGTAGTTTCTTCAGAACACACAAATTATCTGAAAATGCTTCAGAAGCAATAGACACAAACACAGCTATAAATCCAAAACCTAATATGATAGACTCAAACTTTAAACTATATATTGTGTAGATTTACAGGTCCTACTTGCCCAGCAAAAAGGGTTCGAATAGCTCTTGCACTTTTTTCGAAACTCACAAACAACTGTTCATGGGCTGAAAAGGCTTTTGGAGCAATAAAAACTTAAAAACTGCTATAACTCAAAAATGCAATAAGATAAGTTCAAACTTTAAACGACATGTTGTTCAGATGTACAAGCCCCTCTTGCACAGAAAGTATGGCTTAGATATCTCTTGTAGTTTCTTCAGAACACACAAATTATCTGAAAATGCTTTTGAAGCAATAGACACAAAAACAGCTATAAATGAAAAACCTAATATGATAGACTCAAACTATAAACTATATATTGTGTAGATTTACAAGTCCTACTTGCCCAGCAAAAAGGGTTCGAATAGTTCTTGCACTTTTTTCGAAACTCACAAACAACTGTTCATGGGCTGAAAAGGCTTTTGGAGCAATAAAAACTTAAAAACTGCTATAACTCAAAAATGCAATAAGATAAGTTCAAACTTTAAACGACATGTTGTTCAGATGTACAAGCCCCTCTTGCACAGAAAGTATGGCTTAGATATCTCTTGTAGTTTCTTCAGAACACACAAATTATCTGAAAATGCTTTTGAAGCAATAGACACAAAAACAGCTATAAATCCAAAACCTAATATGATAGACTCAAACTTTAAACTATATTTTGTGTAGATTTACAGGTCCTACTTGCCCAGCAAAAAGGGTTCGAATAGCTCTTGCACTTTTTTCGAAACTCACAAACAACTGTTCATGGGCTGAAAAGGCTTTTGGAGCAATAAAAACTTAAAAACTGCTATAACTCAAAAATGCAATAAGATAAGTTCAAACTTTAAAAGACATGTTGTTCAGATGTACAAGCCCCTCTTGCACAGAAAGTATGGCTTAGATATCTCTTGTAGTTTCTTCAGAACACACAAATTATCTGAAAATGCTTTTGAAGCAATAGACACAAAAACAGCTATAAATCCAAAACCTAATATGATAGACTCAAACTTTAAACTATATTTTGTGTAGATTTACAGGTCCTACTTGCCCAGCAAAAAGGGTTCGAATAGCTCTTGCACTTTTTTCGAAACTCACAAACAACTGTTCATGGGCTGAAAAGGCTTTTGGAGCAATAAAAACTTAAAAACTGCTATAACTCAAAAATGCAATAAGATAAGTTCAAACTTTAAAAGACATGTTGTTCAGATGTACAAGCCCCTCTTGCACAGAAAGTATGGCTTAGATATCTCTTGTAGTTTCTTCAGAACACACAAATTATCTGAAAATGCTTCAGAAGCAATAGACACAAAAACAGCTATAAATCCAAAACCTAATATGATAGACTCAAACTTTAAACTATATATTGTGTAGATTTACAGGTCCTACTTGCCCAGCAAAAAGGGTTCAAATAGCTCTTGCACTTTTTTCGAAACTCACAAACAACTGTTCATGGGCTGAAAAGGCTTTTGGAGCAATAAAAACTTAAAAACTGCTATAACTCAAAAATGCAATAAGATAAGTTCAAACTTTAAAAGACATGTTGTTCAGATGTACAAGCCCCTCTTGCACAGAAAGTATGGCTTAGATATCTCTTGTAGTTTCTTCAGAACACACAAATTATCTGAAAATGCTTTTGAAGCAATAGACACAAAAACAGCTATAAATCCAAAACCTAATATGATAGACTCAAACTTTAAACTATATTTTGTGTAGATTTACAGGTCCTACTTGCCCAGCAAAAAGGGTTCGAATAGCTCTTGCACTTTTTTCGAAACTCACAAACAACTGTTCATGGGCTGAAAAGGCTTTTGGAGCAATAAAAACTTAAAAACTGCTATAACTCAAAAATGCAATAAGATAAGTTCAAACTTTAAAAGACATGTTGTTCAGATGTACAAGCCCCTCTTGCACAGAAAGTATGGCTTAGATATCTCTTGTAGTTTCTTCAGAACACACAAATTATCTGAAAATGCTTTTGAAGCAATAGACACAAAAACAGCTATAAATCCAAAACCTAATATGATAGACTCAAACTTTAAACTATATTTTGTGTAGATTTACAGGTCCTACTTGCCCAGCAAAAAGGGTTCGAATAGCTCTTGCACTTTTTTCGAAACTCACAAACAACTGTTCATGGGCTGAAAAGGCTTTTGGAGCAATAAAAACTTAAAAACTGCTATAACTCAAAAATGCAATAAGATAAGTTCAAACTTTAAAAGACATGTTGTTCAGATGTACAAGCCCCTCTTGCACAGAAAGTATGGCTTAGATATCTCTTGTAGTTTCTTCAGAACACACAAATTATCTGAAAATGCTTCAGAAGCAATAGACACAAAAACAGCTATAAATCCAAAACCTAATATGATAGACTCAAACTTTAAACTATATATTGTGTAGATTTACAGGTCCTACTTGCCCAGCAAAAAGGGTTCAAATAGCTCTTGCACTTTTTTCGAAACTCACAAACAACTGTTCATGGGCTGAAAAGGCTTTTGGAGCAATAAAAACTTAAAAACTGCTATAACTCAAAAATGCAATAAGATAAGTTCAAACTTTAAAAGACATGTTGTTCAGATGTACAAGCCCCTCTTGCACAGAAAGTATGGCTTAGATATCTCTTGTAGTTTCTTCAGAACACACAAATTATCTGAAAATGCTTTTGAAGCAAACGACACAAAAACAGCTATAAATCCAAAACCTAATATGATAGACTCAAACTTTAAACTATATTTTGTGTAGATTTACAGGTCCTACTTGCCCAGCAAAAAGGGTTCGAATAGCTCTTGCACTTTTTTCGAAACTCACAAACAACTGTTCATGGGCTGAAAAGGCTTTTGGAGCAATAAAAACTTAAAAACTGCTATAACTCAAAAATGCAATAAGATAAGTTCAAACTTTAAAAGACATGTTGTTCAGATGTACAAGCCCCTCTTGCACAGAAAGTATGGCTTAGATATCTCTTGTAGTTTCTTCAGAACACACAAATTATCTGAAAATGCTTTTGAAGCAAACGACACAAAAACAGCTATAAATCCAAAACCTAATATGATAGACTCAAACTTTAAACTATATATTGTGTAGATTTACAGGTCCTACTTGCCCAGCAAAAAGGGTTCGAATAGCTCTTGCACTTTTTTCGAAACTCACAAACAACTGTTCATGGGCTGAAAAGGCTTTTGGAGCAATAAAAACTTAAAAACTGCTATAACTCAAAAATGCAATAAGATAAGTTCAAACTTTAAAAGACATGTTGTTCAGATGTACAAGCCCCTCTTGCACAGAAAGTATGGCTTAGATATCTCTTGTAGTTTCTTCAGAACACACAAATTATCTGAAAATGCTTTTGAAGCAATAGACACAAAAACAGCTATAAATCCAAAACCTAATATGATAGACTCAAACTTTAAACTATATTTTGTGTAGATTTACAGGTCCTACTTGCCCAGCAAAAAGGGTTCGAATAGCTCTTGCACTTTTTTCGAAACTCACAAACAACTGTTCATGGGCTGAAAAGGCTTTTGGAGCAATAAAAACTTAAAAACTGCTATAACTCAAAAATGCAATAAGATAAGTTCAAACTTTAAAAGACATGTTGTTCAGATGTACAAGCCCCTCTTGCACAGAAAGTATGGCTTAGATATCTCTTGTAGTTTCTTCAGAACACACAAATTATCTGAAAATGCTTTTGAAGCAAACGACACAAAAACAGCTATAAATCCAAAACCTAATATGATAGACTCAAACTTTAAACTATATATTGTGTAGATTTACAGGTCCTACTTGCCCAGCAAAAAGGGTTCGAATAGCTCTTGCACTTTTTTCGAAACTCACAAACAACTGTTCATGGGCTGAAAAGGCTTTTGGAGCAATAAAAACTTAAAAACTGCTATAACTCAAAAATGCAATAAGATAAGTTCAAACTTTAAAAGACATGTTGTTCAGATGTACAAGCCCCTCTTGCACAGAAAGTATGGCTTAGATATCTCTTGTAGTTTCTTCAGAACACACAAATTATCTGAAAATGCTTTTGAAGCAATAGACACAAAAACAGCTATAAATCCAAAACCTAATATGATAGACTCAAACTTTAAACTATATTTTGTGTAGATTTACAGGTCCTACTTGCCCAGCAAAAAGGGTTCGAATAGCTCTTGCACTTTTTTCGAAACTCACAAACAACTGTTCATGGGCTGAAAAGGCTTTTGGAGCAATAAAAACTTAAAAACTGCTATAACTCAAAAATGCAATAAGATAAGTTCAAACTTTAAAAGACATGTTGTTCAGATGTACAAGCCCCTCTTGCACAGAAAGTATGGCTTAGATATCTCTTGTAGTTTCTTCAGAACACACAAATTATCTGAAAATGCTTTTGAAGCAAACGACACAAAAACAGCTATAAATCCAAAACCTAATATGATAGACTCAAACTTTAAACTATATATTGTGTAGATTTACAGGTCCTACTTGCCCAGCAAAAAGGGTTCGAATAGCTCTTGCACTTTTTTCGAAACTCACAAACAACTGTTCATGGGCTGAAAAGGCTTTTGGAGCAATAAAAACTTAAAAACTGCTATAACTCAAAAATGCAATAAGATAAGTTCAAACTTTAAAAGACATGTTGTTCAGATGTACAAGCCCCTCTTGCACAGAAAGTATGGCTTAGATATCTCTTGTAGTTTCTTCAGAACACACAAATTATCTGAAAATGCTTTTGAAGCAAACGACACAAAAACAGCTATAAATCCAAAACCTAATATGATAGACTCAAACTTTAAACTATATATTGTGTAGATTTACAGGTCCTACTTGCCCAGCAAAAAGGGTTCGAATAGCTCTTGCACTTTTTTCGAAACTCACAAACAACTGTTCATGGGCTGAAAAGGCTTTTGGAGCAATAAAAACTTAAAAACTGCTATAACTCAAAAATGCAATAAGATAAGTTCAAACTTTAAAAGACATGTTGTTCAGATGTACAAGCCCCTCTTGCACAGAAAGTATGGCTTAGATATCTCTTGTAGTTTCTTCAGAACACACAAATTATCTGAAAATGCTTTTGAAGCAAACGACACAAAAACAGCTATAAATCCAAAACCTAATATGATAGACTCAAACTTTAAACTATATTTTGTGTAGATTTACAGGTCCTACTTGCCCAGCAAAAAGGGTTCGAATAGCTCTTGCACTTTTTTCGAAACTCACAAACAACTGTTCATGGGCTGAAAAGGCTTTTGGAGCAATAAAAACTTAAAAACTGCTATAACTCAAAAATGCAATAAGATAAGTTCAAACTTTAAAAGACATGTTGTTCAGATGTACAAGCCCCTCTTGCACAGAAAGTATGGCTTAGATATCTCTTGTAGTTTCTTCAGAACACACAAATTATCTGAAAATGCTTTTGAAGCAAACGACACAAAAACAGCTATAAATCCAAAACCTAATATGATAGACTCAAACTTTAAACTATATATTGTGTAGATTTACAGGTCCTACTTGCCCAGCAAAAAGGGTTCGAATAGCTCTTGCACTTTTTTCGAAACTCACAAACAACTGTTCATGGGCTGAAAAGGCTTTTGGAGCAATAAAAACTTAAAAACTGCTATAACTCAAAAATGCAATAAGATAAGTTCAAACTTTAAAAGACATGTTTTTCAGATGTACAAGCCCCTCTTGCACAGAAAGTATGGCTTAGATATCTCTTGTAGTTTCTTCAGAACACACAAATTATCTGAAAATGCTTTTGAAGCAATAGACACAAAAACAGCTATAAATCCAAAACCTAATATGATAGACTCAAACTTTAAACTATATTTTGTGTAGATTTACAGGTCCTACTTGCCCAGCAAAAAGGGTTCGAATAGCTCTTGCACTTTTTTCGAAACTCACAAACAACTGTTCATGGGCTGAAAAGGCTTTTGGAGCAATAAAAACTTAAAAACTGCTATAACTCAAAAATGCAATAAGATAAGTTCAAACTTTAAAAGACATGTTGTTCAGATGTACAAGCCCCTCTTGCACAGAAAGTATGGCTTAGATATCTCTTGTAGTTTCTTCAGAACACACAAATTATCTGAAAATGCTTTTGAAGCAAACGACACAAAAACAGCTATAAATCCAAAACCTAATATGATAGACTCAAACTTTAAACTATATATTGTGTAGATTTACAGGTCCTACTTGCCCAGCAAAAAGGGTTCGAATAGCTCTTGCACTTTTTTCGAAACTCACAAACAACTGTTCATGGGCTGAAAAGGCTTTTGGAGCAATAAAAACTTAAAAACTGCTATAACTCAAAAATGCAATAAGATAAGTTCAAACTTTAAAAGACATGTTGTTCAGATGTACAAGCCCCTCTTGCACAGAAAGTATGGCTTAGATATCTCTTGTAGTTTCTTCAGAACACACAAATTATCTGAAAATGCTTTTGAAGCAAACGACACAAAAACAGCTATAAATCCAAAACCTAATATGATAGACTCAAACTTTAAACTATATATTGTGTAGATTTACAGGTCCTACTTGCCCAGCAAAAAGGGTTCGAATAGCTCTTGCACTTTTTTCGAAACTCACAAACAACTGTTCATGGGCTGAAAAGGCTTTTGGAGCAATAAAAACTTAAAAACTGCTATAACTCAAAAATGCAATAAGATAAGTTCAAACTTTAAAAGACATGTTGTTCAGATGTACAAGCCCCTCTTGCACAGAAAGTATGGCTTAGATATCTCTTGTAGTTTCTTCAGAACACACAAATTATCTGAAAATGCTTTTGAAGCAAACGACACAAAAACAGCTATAAATCCAAAACCTAATATGATAGACTCAAACTTTAAACTATATATTGTGTAGATTTACAGGTCCTACTTGCCCAGCAAAAAGGGTTCGAATAGCTCTTGCACTTTTTTCGAAACTCACAAACAACTGTTCATGGGCTGAAAAGGCTTTTGGAGCAATAAAAACTTAAAAACTGCTATAACTCAAAAATGCAATAAGATAAGTTCAAACTTTAAAAGACATGTTGTTCAGATGTACAAGCCCCTCTTGCACAGAAAGTATGGCTTAGATATCTCTTGTAGTTTCTTCAGAACACACAAATTATCTGAAAATGCTTCAGAAGCAATAGACACAAAAACAGCTATAAATCCAAAACCTAATATGATAGACTCAAACTTTAAACTATATATTGTGTAGATTTACAGGTCCTACTTGCCCAGCAAAAAGGGTTCGAATAGCTCTTGCACTTTTTTCGAAACTCACAAACAACTGTTCATGGGCTGAAAAGGCTTTTGGAGCAATAAAAACTTAAAAACTGCTATAACTCAAAAATGCAATAAGATAAGTTCAAACTTTAAAAGACATGTTGTTCAGATGTACAAGCCCCTCTTGCACAGAAAGTATGGCTTAGATATCTCTTGTAGTTTCTTCAGAACACACAAATTATCTGAAAATGCTTTTGAAGCAAACGACACAAAAACAGCTATAAATCCAAAACCTAATATGATAGACTCAAACTTTAAACTATATATTGTGTAGATTTACAGGTCCTACTTGCCCAGCAAAAAGGGTTCGAATAGCTCTTGCACTTTTTTCGAAACTCACAAACAACTGTTCATGGGCTGAAAAGGCTTTTGGAGCAATAAAAACTTAAAAACTGCTATAACTCAAAAATGCAATAAGATAAGTTCAAACTTTAAAAGACATGTTGTTCAGATGTACAAGCCCCTCTTGCACAGAAAGTATGGCTTAGATATCTCTTGTAGTTTCTTCAGAACACACAAATTATCTGAAAATGCTTTTGAAGCAAACGACACAAAAACAGCTATAAATCCAAAACCTAATATGATAGACTCAAACTTTAAACTATATATTGTGTAGATTTACAGGTCCTACTTGCCCAGCAAAAAGGGTTCGAATAGCTCTTGCACTTTTTTCGAAACTCACAAACAACTGTTCATGGGCTGAAAAGGCTTTTGGAGCAATAAAAACTTAAAAACTGCTATAACTCAAAAATGCAATAAGATAAGTTCAAACTTTAAAAGACATGTTGTTCAGATGTACAAGCCCCTCTTGCACAGAAAGTATGGCTTAGATATCTCTTGTAGTTTCTTCAGAACACACAAATTATCTGAAAATGCTTCAGAAGCAATAGACACAAAAACAGCTATAAATCCAAAACCTAATATGATAGACTCAAACTTTAAACTATATATTGTGTAGATTTACAGGTCCTACTTGCCCAGCAAAAAGGGTTCGAATAGCTCTTGCACTTTTTTCGAAACTCACAAACAACTGTTCATGGGCTGAAAAGGCTTTTGGAGCAATAAAAACTTAAAAACTGCTATAACTCAAAAATGCAATAAGATAAGTTCAAACTTTAAAAGACATGTTGTTCAGATGTACAAGCCCCTCTTGCACAGAAAGTATGGCTTAGATATCTCTTGTAGTTTCTTCAGAACACACAAATTATCTGAAAATGCTTCAGAAGCAATAGACACAAACACAGCTATAAATCCAAAACCTAATATGATAGACTCAAACTTTAAACTATATATTGTGTAGATTTACAGGTCCTACTTGCCCAGCAAAAAGGGTTCGAATAGCTCTTGCACTTTTTTCGAAACTCACAAACAACTGTTCATGGGCTGAAAAGGCTTTTGGAGCAATAAAAACTTAAAAACTGCTATAACTCAAAAATGCAATAAGATAAGTTCAAACTTTAAAAGACATGTTGTTCAGATGTACAAGCCCCTCTTGCACAGAAAGTATGGCTTAGATATCTCTTGTAGTTTCTTCAGAACACACAAATTATCTGAAAATGCTTTTGAAGCAAACGACACAAAAACAGCTATAAATCCAAAACCTAATATGATAGACTCAAACTTTAAACTATATATTGTGTAGATTTACAGGTCCTACTTGCCCAGCAAAAAGGGTTCGAATAGCTCTTGCACTTTTTTCGAAACTCACAAACAACTGTTCATGGGCTGAAAAGGCTTTTGGAGCAATAAAAACTTAAAAACTGCTATAACTCAAAAATGCAATAAGATAAGTTCAAACTTTAAAAGACATGTTGTTCAGATGTACAAGCCCCTCTTGCACAGAAAGTATGGCTTAGATATCTCTTGTAGTTTCTTCAGAACACACAAATTATCTGAAAATGCTTCAGAAGCAATAGACACAAAAACAGCTATAAATCCAAAACCTAATATGATAGACTCAAACTTTAAACTATATATTGTGTAGATTTACAGGTCCTACTTGCCCAGCAAAAAGGGTTCGAATAGCTCTTGCACTTTTTTCGAAACTCACAAACAACTGTTCATGGGCTGAAAAGGCTTTTGGAGCAATAAAAACTTAAAAACTGCTATAACTCAAAAATGCAATAAGATAAGTTCAAACTTTAAAAGACATGTTGTTCAGATGTACAAGCCCCTCTTGCACAGAAAGTATGGCTTAGATATCTCTTGTAGTTTCTTCAGAACACACAAATTATCTGAAAATGCTTTTGAAGCAATAGACACAAAAACAGCTATAAATCCAAAACCTAATATGATAGACTCAAACTTTAAACTATATTTTGTGTAGATTTACAGGTCCTACTTGCCCAGCAAAAAGGGTTCGAATAGCTCTTGCACTTTTTTCGAAACTCACAAACAACTGTTCATGGGCTGAAAAGGCTTTTGGAGCAATAAAAACTTAAAAACTGCTATAACTCAAAAATGCAATAAGATAAGTTCAAACTTTAAAAGACATGTTGTTCAGATGTACAAGCCCCTCTTGCACAGAAAGTATGGCTTAGATATCTCTTGTAGTTTCTTCAGAACACACAAATTATCTGAAAATGCTTTTGAAGCAAACGACACAAAAACAGCTATAAATCCAAAACCTAATATGATAGACTCAAACTTTAAACTATATATTGTGTAGATTTACAGGTCCTACTTGCCCAGCAAAAAGGGTTCGAATAGCTCTTGCACTTTTTTCGAAACTCACAAACAACTGTTCATGGGCTGAAAAGGCTTTTGGAGCAATAAAAACTTAAAAACTGCTATAACTCAAAAATGCAATAAGATAAGTTCAAACTTTAAAAGACATGTTGTTCAGATGTACAAGCCCCTCTTGCACAGAAAGTATGGCTTAGATATCTCTTGTAGTTTCTTCAGAACACACAAATTATCTGAAAATGCTTCAGAAGCAATAGACACAAACACAGCTATAAATCCAAAACCTAATATGATAGACTCAAACTTTAAACTATATATTGTGTAGATTTACAGGTCCTACTTGCCCAGCAAAAAGGGTTCGAATAGCTCTTGCACTTTTTTCGAAACTCACAAACAACTGTTCATGGGCTGAAAAGGCTTTTGGAGCAATAAAAACTTAAAAACTGCTATAACTCAAAAATGCAATAAGATAAGTTCAAACTTTAAAAGACATGTTGTTCAGATGTACAAGCCCCTCTTGCACAGAAAGTATGGCTTAGATATCTCTTGTAGTTTCTTCAGAACACACAAATTATCTGAAAATGCTTTTGAAGCAATAGACACAAACACAGCTATAAATCCAAAACCTAATATGATAGACTCAAACTTTAAACTATATATTGTGTAGATTTACAGGTCCTACTTGCCCAGCAAAAAGGGTTCGAATAGCTCTTGCACTTTTTTCGAAACTCACAAACAACTGTTCATGGGCTGAAAAGGCTTTTGGAGCAATAAAAACTTAAAAACTGCTATAACTCAAAAATGCAATAAGATAAGTTCAAACTTTAAAAGACATGTTGTTCAGATGTACAAGCCCCTCTTGCACAGAAAGTATGGCTTAGATATCTCTTGTAGTTTCTTCAGAACACACAAATTATCTGAAAATGCTTTTGAAGCAAACGACACAAAAACAGCTATAAATCCAAAACCTAATATGATAGACTCAAACTTTAAACTATATATTGTGTAGATTTACAGGTCCTACTTGCCCAGCAAAAAGGGTTCGAATAGCTCTTGCACTTTTTTCGAAACTCACAAACAACTGTTCATGGGCTGAAAAGGCTTTTGGAGCAATAAAAACTTAAAAACTGCTATAACTCAAAAATGCAATAAGATAAGTTCAAACTTTAAAAGACATGTTGTTCAGATGTACAAGCCCCTCTTGCACAGAAAGTATGGCTTAGATATCTCTTGTAGTTTCTTCAGAACACACAAATTATCTGAAAATGCTTCAGAAGCAATAGACACAAAAACAGCTATAAATCCAAAACCTAATATGATAGACTCAAACTTTAAACTATATATTGTGTAGATTTACAGGTCCTACTTGCCCAGCAAAAAGGGTTCGAATAGCTCTTGCACTTTTTTCGAAACTCACAAACAACTGTTCATGGGCTGAAAAGGCTTTTGGAGCAATAAAAACTTAAAAACTGCTATAACTCAAAAATGCAATAAGATAAGTTCAAACTTTAAAAGACATGTTGTTCAGATGTACAAGCCCCTCTTGCACAGAAAGTATGGCTTAGATATCTCTTGTAGTTTCTTCAGAACACACAAATTATCTGAAAATGCTTTTGAAGCAAACGACACAAAAACAGCTATAAATCCAAAACCTAATATGATAGACTCAAACTTTAAACTATATTTTGTGTAGATTTACAGGTCCTACTTGCCCAGCAAAAAGGGTTCGAATAGCTCTTGCACTTTTTTCGAAACTCACAAACAACTGTTCATGGGCTGAAAAGGCTTTTGGAGCAATAAAAACTTAAAAACTGCTATAACTCAAAAATGCAATAAGATAAGTTCAAACTTTAAAAGACATGTTGTTCAGATGTACAAGCCCCTCTTGCACAGAAAGTATGGCTTAGATATCTCTTGTAGTTTCTTCAGAACACACAAATTATCTGAAAATGCTTTTGAAGCAAACGACACAAAAACAGCTATAAATCCAAAACCTAATATGATAGACTCAAACTTTAAACTATATATTGTGTAGATTTACAGGTCCTACTTGCCCAGCAAAAAGGGTTCGAATAGCTCTTGCACTTTTTTCGAAACTCACAAACAACTGTTCATGGGCTGAAAAGGCTTTTGGAGCAATAAAAACTTAAAAACTGCTATAACTCAAAAATGCAATAAGATAAGTTCAAACTTTAAAAGACATGTTGTTCAGATGTACAAGCCCCTCTTGCACAGAAAGTATGGCTTAGATATCTCTTGTAGTTTCTTCAGAACACACAAATTATCTGAAAATGCTTTTGAAGCAAACGACACAAAAACAGCTATAAATCCAAAACCTAATATGATAGACTCAAACTTTAAACTATATATTGTGTAGATTTACAGGTCCTACTTGCCCAGCAAAAAGGGTTCGAATAGCTCTTGCACTTTTTTCGAAACTCACAAACAACTGTTCATGGGCTGAAAAGGCTTTTGGAGCAATAAAAACTTAAAAACTGCTATAACTCAAAAATGCAATAAGATAAGTTCAAACTTTAAAAGACATGTTGTTCAGATGTACAAGCCCCTCTTGCACAGAAAGTATGGCTTAGATATCTCTTGTAGTTTCTTCAGAACACACAAATTATCTGAAAATGCTTTTGAAGCAATAGACACAAAAACAGCTATAAATCCAAAACCTAATATGATAGACTCAAACTTTAAACTATATTTTGTGTAGATTTACAGGTCCTACTTGCCCAGCAAAAAGGGTTCGAATAGCTCTTGCACTTTTTTCGAAACTCACAAACAACTGTTCATGGGCTGAAAAGGCTTTTGGAGCAATAAAAACTTAAAAACTGCTATAACTCAAAAATGCAATAAGATAAGTTCAAACTTTAAAAGACATGTTGTTCAGATGTACAAGCCCCTCTTGCACAGAAAGTATGGCTTAGATATCTCTTGTAGTTTCTTCAGAACACACAAATTATCTGAAAATGCTTTTGAAGCAAACGACACAAAAACAGCTATAAATCCAAAACCTAATATGATAGACTCAAACTTTAAACTATATATTGTGTAGATTTACAGGTCCTACTTGCCCAGCAAAAAGGGTTCGAATAGCTCTTGCACTTTTTTCGAAACTCACAAACAACTGTTCATGGGCTGAAAAGGCTTTTGGAGCAATAAAAACTTAAAAACTGCTATAACTCAAAAATGCAATAAGATAAGTTCAAACTTTAAAAGACATGTTTTTCAGATGTACAAGCCCCTCTTGCACAGAAAGTATGGCTTAGATATCTCTTGTAGTTTCTTCAGAACACACAAATTATCTGAAAATGCTTTTGAAGCAAACGACACAAAAACAGCTATAAATCCAAAACCTAATATGATAGACTCAAACTTTAAACTATATATTGTGTAGATTTACAGGTCCTACTTGCCCAGCAAAAAGGGTTCGAATAGCTCTTGCACTTTTTTCGAAACTCACAAACAACTGTTCATGGGCTGAAAAGGCTTTTGGAGCAATAAAAACTTAAAAACTGCTATAACTCAAAAATGCAATAAGATAAGTTCAAACTTTAAAAGACATGTTGTTCAGATGTACAAGCCCCTCTTGCACAGAAAGTATGGCTTAGATATCTCTTGTAGTTTCTTCAGAACACACAAATTATCTGAAAATGCTTTTGAAGCAAACGACACAAAAACAGCTATAAATCCAAAACCTAATATGATAGACTCAAACTTTAAACTATATATTGTGTAGATTTACAGGTCCTACTTGCCCAGCAAAAAGGGTTCGAATAGCTCTTGCACTTTTTTCGAAACTCACAAACAACTGTTCATGGGCTGAAAAGGCTTTTGGAGCAATAAAAACTTAAAAACTGCTATAACTCAAAAATGCAATAAGATAAGTTCAAACTTTAAAAGACATGTTGTTCAGATGTACAAGCCCCTCTTGCACAGAAAGTATGGCTTAGATATCTCTTGTAGTTTCTTCAGAACACACAAATTATCTGAAAATGCTTTTGAAGCAAACGACACAAAAACAGCTATAAATCCAAAACCTAATATGATAGACTCAAACTTTAAACTATATATTGTGTAGATTTACAGGTCCTACTTGCCCAGCAAAAAGGGTTCGAATAGCTCTTGCACTTTTTTCGAAACTCACAAACAACTGTTCATGGGCTGAAAAGGCTTTTGGAGCAATAAAAACTTAAAAACTGCTATAACTCAAAAATGCAATAAGATAAGTTCAAACTTTAAAAGACATGTTGTTCAGATGTACAAGCCCCTCTTGCACAGAAAGTATGGCTTAGATATCTCTTGTAGTTTCTTCAGAACACACAAATTATCTGAAAATGCTTTTGAAGCAAACGACACAAAAACAGCTATAAATCCAAAACCTAATATGATAGACTCAAACTTTAAACTATATATTGTGTAGATTTACAGGTCCTACTTGCCCAGCAAAAAGGGTTCGAATAGCTCTTGCACTTTTTTCGAAACTCACAAACAACTGTTCATGGGCTGAAAAGGCTTTTGGAGCAATAAAAACTTAAAAACTGCTATAACTCAAAAATGCAATAAGATAAGTTCAAACTTTAAAAGACATGTTGTTCAGATGTACAAGCCCCTCTTGCACAGAAAGTATGGCTTAGATATCTCTTGTAGTTTCTTCAGAACACACAAATTATCTGAAAATGCTTTTGAAGCAATAGACACAAAAACAGCTATAAATCCAAAACCTAATATGATAGACTCAAACTTTAAACTATATTTTGTGTAGATTTACAGGTCCTACTTGCCCAGCAAAAAGGGTTCGAATAGCTCTTGCACTTTTTTCGAAACTCACAAACAACTGTTCATGGGCTGAAAAGGCTTTTGGAGCAATAAAAACTTAAAAACTGCTATAACTCAAAAATGCAATAAGATAAGTTCAAACTTTAAAAGACATGTTGTTCAGATGTACAAGCCCCTCTTGCACAGAAAGTATGGCTTAGATATCTCTTGTAGTTTCTTCAGAACACACAAATTATCTGAAAATGCTTTTGAAGCAAACGACACAAAAACAGCTATAAATCCAAAACCTAATATGATAGACTCAAACTTTAAACTATATATTGTGTAGATTTACAGGTCCTACTTGCCCAGCAAAAAGGGTTCGAATAGCTCTTGCACTTTTTTCGAAACTCACAAACAACTGTTCATGGGCTGAAAAGGCTTTTGGAGCAATAAAAACTTAAAAACTGCTATAACTCAAAAATGCAATAAGATAAGTTCAAACTTTAAAAGACATGTTTTTCAGATGTACAAGCCCCTCTTGCACAGAAAGTATGGCTTAGATATCTCTTGTAGTTTCTTCAGAACACACAAATTATCTGAAAATGCTTTTGAAGCAAACGACACAAAAACAGCTATAAATCCAAAACCTAATATGATAGACTCAAACTTTAAACTATATATTGTGTAGATTTACAGGTCCTACTTGCCCAGCAAAAAGGGTTCGAATAGCTCTTGCACTTTTTTCGAAACTCACAAACAACTGTTCATGGGCTGAAAAGGCTTTTGGAGCAATAAAAACTTAAAAACTGCTATAACTCAAAAATGCAATAAGATAAGTTCAAACTTTAAAAGACATGTTGTTCAGATGTACAAGCCCCTCTTGCACAGAAAGTATGGCTTAGATATCTCTTGTAGTTTCTTCAGAACACACAAATTATCTGAAAATGCTTTTGAAGCAAACGACACAAAAACAGCTATAAATCCAAAACCTAATATGATAGACTCAAACTTTAAACTATATATTGTGTAGATTTACAGGTCCTACTTGCCCAGCAAAAAGGGTTCGAATAGCTCTTGCACTTTTTTCGAAACTCACAAACAACTGTTCATGGGCTGAAAAGGCTTTTGGAGCAATAAAAACTTAAAAACTGCTATAACTCAAAAATGCAATAAGATAAGTTCAAACTTTAAAAGACATGTTGTTCAGATGTACAAGCCCCTCTTGCACAGAAAGTATGGCTTAGATATCTCTTGTAGTTTCTTCAGAACACACAAATTATCTGAAAATGCTTTTGAAGCAATAGACACAAAAACAGCTATAAATGAAAAACCTAATATGATAGACTCAAACTATAAACTATATATTGTGTAGATTTACAGGTCCTACTTGCCCAGCAAAAAGGGTTCGAATAGCTCTTGCACTTTTTTCGAAACTCACAAACAACTGTTCATGGGCTGAAAAGGCTTTTGGAGCAATACAAACTTAAAAACTGCTATAACTCAAAAATGCAATAAGATAAGTTCAAACTTTAAAAGACATGTTGTTCAGATGTACAAGCCCCTCTTGCACAGAAAGTATGGCTTAGATATCTCTTGTAGTTTCTTCAGAACACACAAATTATCTGAAAATGCTTTTGAAGCAATAGACACAAAAACAGCTATAAATCCAAAACCTAATATGATAGACTCAAACTTTAAACTATATTTTGTGTAGATTTACAGGTCCTACTTGCCCAGCAAAAAGGGTTCGAATAGCTCTTGCACTTTTTTCGAAACTCACAAACAACTGTTCATGGGCTGAAAAGGCTTTTGGAGCAATAAAAACTTAAAAACTGCTATAACTCAAAAATGCAATAAGATAAGTTCAAACTTTAAAAGACATGTTGTTCAGATGTACAAGCCCCTCTTGCACAGAAAGTATGGCTTAGATATCTCTTGTAGTTTCTTCAGAACACACAAATTATCTGAAAATGCTTTTGAAGCAAACGACACAAAAACAGCTATAAATCCAAAACCTAATATGATAGACTCAAACTTTAAACTATATATTGTGTAGATTTACAGGTCCTACTTGCCCAGCAAAAAGGGTTCGAATAGCTCTTGCACTTTTTTCGAAACTCACAAACAACTGTTCATGGGCTGAAAAGGCTTTTGGAGCAATAAAAACTTAAAAACTGCTATAACTCAAAAATGCAATAAGATAAGTTCAAACTTTAAAAGACATGTTGTTCAGATGTACAAGCCCCTCTTGCACAGAAAGTATGGCTTAGATATCTCTTGTAGTTTCTTCAGAACACACAAATTATCTGAAAATGCTTTTGAAGCAAACGACACAAAAACAGCTATAAATCCAAAACCTAATATGATAGACTCAAACTTTAAACTATATATTGTGTAGATTTACAGGTCCTACTTGCCCAGCAAAAAGGGTTCGAATAGCTCTTGCACTTTTTTCGAAACTCACAAACAACTGTTCATGGGCTGAAAAGGCTTTTGGAGCAATAAAAACTTAAAAACTGCTATAACTCAAAAATGCAATAAGATAAGTTCAAACTTTAAAAGACATGTTGTTCAGATGTACAAGCCCCTCTTGCACAGAAAGTATGGCTTAGATATCTCTTGTAGTTTCTTCAGAACACACAAATTATCTGAAAATGCTTTTGAAGCAATAGACACAAAAACAGCTATAAATGAAAAACCTAATATGATAGACTCAAACTATAAACTATATATTGTGTAGATTTACAAGTCCTACTTGCCCAGCAAAAAGGGTTCGAATAGTTCTTGCACTTTTTTCGAAACTCACAAACAACTGTTCATGGGCTGAAAAGGCTTTTGGAGCAATAAAAACTTAAAAACTGCTATAACTCAAAAATGCAATAAGATAAGTTCAAACTTTAAACGACATGTTGTTCAGATGTACAAGCCCCTCTTGCACAGAAAGTATGGCTTAGATATCTCTTGTAGTTTCTTCAGAACACACAAATTATCTGAAAATGCTTTTGAAGCAATAGACACAAAAACAGCTATAAATCCAAAACCTAATATGATAGACTCAAACTTTAAACTATATTTTGTGTAGATTTACAGGTCCTACTTGCCCAGCAAAAAGGGTTCGAATAGCTCTTGCACTTTTTTCGAAACTCACAAACAACTGTTCATGGGCTGAAAAGGCTTTTGGAGCAATAAAAACTTAAAAACTGCTATAACTCAAAAATGCAATAAGATAAGTTCAAACTTTAAAAGACATGTTGTTCAGATGTACAAGCCCCTCTTGCACAGAAAGTATGGCTTAGATATCTCTTGTAGTTTCTTCAGAACACACAAATTATCTGAAAATGCTTTTGAAGCAAACGACACAAAAACAGCTATAAATCCAAAACCTAATATGATAGACTCAAACTTTAAACTATATATTGTGTAGATTTACAGGTCCTACTTGCCCAGCAAAAAGGGTTCGAATAGCTCTTGCACTTTTTTCGAAACTCACAAACAACTCTTCATGGGCTGAAAAGGCTTTTGGAGCAATAAAAACTTAAAAACTGCTATAACTCAAAAATGCAATAAGATAAGTTCAAACTTTAAAAGACATGTTGTTCAGATGTACAAGCCCCTCTTGCACAGAAAGTATGGCTTAGATATCTCTTGTAATTTCTTCAGAACACACAAATTATCTGAAAATGCTTCAGAAGCAATAGACACAAACACAGCTATAAATCCAAAACCTAATATGATAGACTCAAACTTTAAACTATATATTGTGTAGATTTACAGGTCCTACTTGCCCAGCAAAAAGGGTTCGAATAGCTCTTGCACTTTTTTCGAAACTCACAAACAACTGTTCATGGGCTGAAAAGGCTTTTGGAGCAATAAAAACTTAAAAACTGCTATAACTCAAAAATGCAATAAGATAAGTTCAAACTTTAAAAGACATGTTGTTCAGATGTACAAGCCCCTCTTGCACAGAAAGTATGGCTTAGATATCTCTTGTAGTTTCTTCAGAACACACAAATTATCTGAAAATGCTTTTGAAGCAAACGACACAAAAACAGCTATAAATCCAAAACCTAATATGATAGACTCAAACTTTAAACTATATATTGTGTAGATTTACAGGTCCTACTTGCCCAGCAAAAAGGGTTCGAATAGCTCTTGCACTTTTTTCGAAACTCACAAACAACTGTTCATGGGCTGAAAAGGCTTTTGGAGCAATAAAAACTTAAAAACTGCTATAACTCAAAAATGCAATAAGATAAGTTCAAACTTTAAAAGACATGTTGTTCAGATGTACAAGCCCCTCTTGCACAGAAAGTATGGCTTAGATATCTCTTGTAGTTTCTTCAGAACACACAAATTATCTGAAAATGCTTCAGAAGCAATAGACACAAAAACAGCTATAAATCCAAAACCTAATATGATAGACTCAAACTTTAAACTATATATTGTGTAGATTTACAGGTCCTACTTGCCCAGCAAAAAGGGTTCGAATAGCTCTTGCACTTTTTTCGAAACTCACAAACAACTGTTCATGGGCTGAAAAGGCTTTTGGAGCAATAAAAACTTAAAAACTGCTATAACTCAAAAATGCAATAAGATAAGTTCAAACTTTAAAAGACATGTTGTTCAGATGTACAAGCCCCTCTTGCACAGAAAGTATGGCTTAGATATCTCTTGTAGTTTCTTCAGAACACACAAATTATCTGAAAATGCTTTTGAAGCAAACGACACAAAAACAGCTATAAATCCAAAACCTAATATGATAGACTCAAACTTTAAACTATATATTGTGTAGATTTACAGGTCCTACTTGCCCAGCAAAAAGGGTTCGAATAGCTCTTGCACTTTTTTCGAAACTCACAAACAACTGTTCATGGGCTGAAAAGGCTTTTGGAGCAATAAAAACTTAAAAACTGCTATAACTCAAAAATGCAATAAGATAAGTTCAAACTTTAAAAGACATGTTGTTCAGATGTACAAGCCCCTCTTGCACAGAAAGTATGGCTTAGATATCTCTTGTAGTTTCTTCAGAACACACAAATTATCTGAAAATGCTTTTGAAGCAATAGACACAAAAACAGCTATAAATCCAAAACCTAATATGATAGACTCAAACTTTAAACTATATTTTGTGTAGATTTACAGGTCCTACTTGCCCAGCAAAAAGGGTTCGAATAGCTCTTGCACTTTTTTCGAAACTCACAAACAACTGTTCATGGGCTGAAAAGGCTTTTGGAGCAATAAAAACTTAAAAACTGCTATAACTCAAAAATGCAATAAGATAAGTTCAAACTTTAAAAGACATGTTGTTCAGATGTACAAGCCCCTCTTGCACAGAAAGTATGGCTTAGATATCTCTTGTAGTTTCTTCAGAACACACAAATTATCTGAAAATGCTTTTGAAGCAAACGACACAAAAACAGCTATAAATCCAAAACCTAATATGATAGACTCAAACTTTAAACTATATATTGTGTAGATTTACAGGTCCTACTTGCCCAGCAAAAAGGGTTCGAATAGCTCTTGCACTTTTTTCGAAACTCACAAACAACTGTTCATGGGCTGAAAAGGCTTTTGGAGCAATAAAAACTTAAAAACTGCTATAACTCAAAAATGCAATAAGATAAGTTCAAACTTTAAAAGACATGTTGTTCAGATGTACAAGCCCCTCTTGCACAGAAAGTATGGCTTAGATATCTCTTGTAGTTTCTTCAGAACACACAAATTATCTGAAAATGCTTTTGAAGCAATAGACACAAAAACAGCTATAAATCCAAAACCTAATATGATAGACTCAAACTTTAAACTATATTTTGTGTAGATTTATAGGTCCTACTTGCCCAGCAAAAAGGGTTCGAATAGCTCTTGCACTTTTTTCGAAACTCACAAACAACTGTTCATGGGCTGAAAAGGCTTTTGGAGCAATAAAAACTTAAAAACTGCTATAACTCAAAAATGCAATAAGATAAGTTCAAACTTTAAAAGACATGTTGTTCAGATGTACAAGCCCCTCTTGCACAGAAAGTATGGCTTAGATATCTCTTGTAGTTTCTTCAGAACACACAAATTATCTGAAAATGCTTTTGAAGCAAACGACACAAAAACAGCTATAAATCCAAAACCTAATATGATAGACTCAAACTTTAAACTATATATTGTGTAGATTTACAGGTCCTACTTGCCCAGCAAAAAGGGTTCGAATAGCTCTTGCACTTTTTTCGAAACTCACAAACAACTGTTCATGGGCTGAAAAGGCTTTTGGAGCAATAAAAACTTAAAAACTGCTATAACTCAAAAATGCAATAAGATAAGTTCAAACTTTAAAAGACATGTTGTTCAGATGTACAAGCCCCTCTTGCACAGAAAGTATGGCTTAGATATCTCTTGTAGTTTCTTCAGAACACACAAATTATCTGAAAATGCTTTTGAAGCAATAGACACAAAAACAGCTATAAATCCAAAACCTAATATGATAGACTCAAACTTTAAACTATATTTTGTGTAGATTTACAGGTCCTACTTGCCCAGCAAAAAGGGTTCGAATAGCTCTTGCACTTTTTTCGAAACTCACAAACAACTGTTCATGGGCTGAAAAGGCTTTTGGAGCAATAAAAACTTAAAAACTGCTATAACTCAAAAATGCAATAAGATAAGTTCAAACTTTAAAAGACATGTTGTTCAGATGTACAAGCCCCTCTTGCACAGAAAGTATGGCTTAGATATCTCTTGTAGTTTCTTCAGAACACACAAATTATCTGAAAATGCTTTTGAAGCAAACGACACAAAAACAGCTATAAATCCAAAACCTAATATGATAGACTCAAACTTTAAACTATATATTGTGTAGATTTACAGGTCCTACTTGCCCAGCAAAAAGGGTTCGAATAGCTCTTGCACTTTTTTCGAAACTCACAAACAACTGTTCATGGGCTGAAAAGGCTTTTGGAGCAATAAAAACTTAAAAACTGCTATAACTCAAAAATGCAATAAGATAAGTTCAAACTTTAAAAGACATGTTGTTCAGATGTACAAGCCCCTCTTGCACAGAAAGTATGGCTTAGATATCTCTTGTAGTTTCTTCAGAACACACAAATTATCTGAAAATGCTTCAGAAGCAATAGACACAAAAACAGCTATAAATCCAAAACCTAATATGATAGACTCAAACTTTAAACTATATATTGTGTAGATTTACAGGTCCTACTTGCCCAGCAAAAAGGGTTCGAATAGCTCTTGCACTTTTTTCGAAACTCACAAACAACTGTTCATGGGCTGAAAAGGCTTTTGGAGCAATAAAAACTTAAAAACTGCTATAACTCAAAAATGCAATAAGATAAGTTCAAACTTTAAAAGACATGTTGTTCAGATGTACAAGCCCCTCTTGCACAGAAAGTATGGCTTAGATATCTCTTGTAGTTTCTTCAGAACACACAAATTATCTGAAAATGCTTTTGAAGCAAACGACACAAAAACAGCTATAAATCCAAAACCTAATATGATAGACTCAAACTTTAAACTATATATTGTGTAGATTTACAGGTCCTACTTGCCCAGCAAAAAGGGTTCGAATAGCTCTTGCACTTTTTTCGAAACTCACAAACAACTGTTCATGGGCTGAAAAGGCTTTTGGAGCAATAAAAACTTAAAAACTGCTATAACTCAAAAATGCAATAAGATAAGTTCAAACTTTAAAAGACATGTTGTTCAGATGTACAAGCCCCTCTTGCACAGAAAGTATGGCTTAGATATCTCTTGTAGTTTCTTCAGAACACACAAATTATCTGAAAATGCTTTTGAAGCAAACGACACAAAAACAGCTATAAATCCAAAACCTAATATGATAGACTCAAACTTTAAACTATATATTGTGTAGATTTACAGGTCCTACTTGCCCAGCAAAAAGGGTTCGAATAGCTCTTGCACTTTTTTCGAAACTCACAAACAACTGTTCATGGGCTGAAAAGGCTTTTGGAGCAATAAAAACTTAAAAACTGCTATAACTCAAAAATGCAATAAGATAAGTTCAAACTTTAAAAGACATGTTGTTCAGATGTACAAGCCCCTCTTGCACAGAAAGTATGGCTTAGATATCTCTTGTAGTTTCTTCAGAACACACAAATTATCTGAAAATGCTTTTGAAGCAATAGACACAAAAACAGCTATAAATCCAAAACCTAATATGATAGACTCAAACTTTAAACTATATTTTGTGTAGATTTACAGGTCCTACTTGCCCAGCAAAAAGGGTTCGAATAGCTCTTGCACTTTTTTCGAAACTCACAAACAACTGTTCATGGGCTGAAAAGGCTTTTGGAGCAATAAAAACTTAAAAACTGCTATAACTCAAAAATGCAATAAGATAAGTTCAAACTTTAAAAGACATGTTGTTCAGATGTACAAGCCCCTCTTGCACAGAAAGTATGGCTTAGATATCTCTTGTAGTTTCTTCAGAACACACAAATTATCTGAAAATGCTTTTGAAGCAAACGACACAAAAACAGCTATAAATCCAAAACCTAATATGATAGACTCAAACTTTAAACTATATATTGTGTAGATTTACAGGTCCTACTTGCCCAGCAAAAAGGGTTCGAATAGCTCTTGCACTTTTTTCGAAACTCACAAACAACTGTTCATGGGCTGAAAAGGCTTTTGGAGCAATAAAAACTTAAAAACTGCTATAACTCAAAAATGCAATAAGATAAGTTCAAACTTTAAAAGACATGTTGTTCAGATGTACAAGCCCCTCTTGCACAGAAAGTATGGCTTAGATATCTCTTGTAGTTTCTTCAGAACACACAAATTATCTGAAAATGCTTTTGAAGCAATAGACACAAAAACAGCTATAAATGAAAAACCTAATATGATAGACTCAAACTATAAACTATATATTGTGTAGATTTACAGGTCCTACTTGCCCAGCAAAAAGGGTTCGAATAGCTCTTGCACTTTTTTCGAAACTCACAAACAACTGTTCATGGGCTGAAAAGGCTTTTGGAGCAATACAAACTTAAAAACTGCTATAACTCAAAAATGCAATAAGATAAGTTCAAACTTTAAAAGACATGTTGTTCAGATGTACAAGCCCCTCTTGCACAGAAAGTATGGCTTAGATATCTCTTGTAGTTTCTTCAGAACACACAAATTATCTGAAAATGCTTTTGAAGCAATAGACACAAAAACAGCTATAAATCCAAAACCTAATATGATAGACTCAAACTTTAAACTATATTTTGTGTAGATTTACAGGTCCTACTTGCCCAGCAAAAAGGGTTCGAATAGCTCTTGCACTTTTTTCGAAACTCACAAACAACTGTTCATGGGCTGAAAAGGCTTTTGGAGCAATAAAAACTTAAAAACTGCTATAACTCAAAAATGCAATAAGATAAGTTCAAACTTTAAAAGACATGTTGTTCAGATGTACAAGCCCCTCTTGCACAGAAAGTATGGCTTAGATATCTCTTGTAGTTTCTTCAGAACACACAAATTATCTGAAAATGCTTTTGAAGCAAACGACACAAAAACAGCTATAAATCCAAAACCTAATATGATAGACTCAAACTTTAAACTATATATTGTGTAGATTTACAGGTCCTACTTGCCCAGCAAAAAGGGTTCGAATAGCTCTTGCACTTTTTTCGAAACTCACAAACAACTGTTCATGGGCTGAAAAGGCTTTTGGAGCAATAAAAACTTAAAAACTGCTATAACTCAAAAATGCAATAAGATAAGTTCAAACTTTAAAAGACATGTTGTTCAGATGTACAAGCCCCTCTTGCACAGAAAGTATGGCTTAGATATCTCTTGTAGTTTCTTCAGAACACACAAATTATCTGAAAATGCTTTTGAAGCAAACGACACAAAAACAGCTATAAATCCAAAACCTAATATGATAGACTCAAACTTTAAACTATATATTGTGTAGATTTACAGGTCCTACTTGCCCAGCAAAAAGGGTTCGAATAGCTCTTGCACTTTTTTCGAAACTCACAAACAACTGTTCATGGGCTGAAAAGGCTTTTGGAGCAATAAAAACTTAAAAACTGCTATAACTCAAAAATGCAATAAGATAAGTTCAAACTTTAAAAGACATGTTGTTCAGATGTACAAGCCCCTCTTGCACAGAAAGTATGGCTTAGATATCTCTTGTAGTTTCTTCAGAACACACAAATTATCTGAAAATGCTTTTGAAGCAATAGACACAAAAACAGCTATAAATGAAAAACCTAATATGATAGACTCAAACTATAAACTATATATTGTGTAGATTTACAAGTCCTACTTGCCCAGCAAAAAGGGTTCGAATAGTTCTTGCACTTTTTTCGAAACTCACAAACAACTGTTCATGGGCTGAAAAGGCTTTTGGAGCAATAAAAACTTAAAAACTGCTATAACTCAAAAATGCAATAAGATAAGTTCAAACTTTAAACGACATGTTGTTCAGATGTACAAGCCCCTCTTGCACAGAAAGTATGGCTTAGATATCTCTTGTAGTTTCTTCAGAACACACAAATTATCTGAAAATGCTTTTGAAGCAATAGACACAAAAACAGCTATAAATCCAAAACCTAATATGATAGACTCAAACTTTAAACTATATTTTGTGTAGATTTACAGGTCCTACTTGCCCAGCAAAAAGGGTTCGAATAGCTCTTGCACTTTTTTCGAAACTCACAAACAACTGTTCATGGGCTGAAAAGGCTTTTGGAGCAATAAAAACTTAAAAACTGCTATAACTCAAAAATGCAATAAGATAAGTTCAAACTTTAAAAGACATGTTGTTCAGATGTACAAGCCCCTCTTGCACAGAAAGTATGGCTTAGATATCTCTTGTAGTTTCTTCAGAACACACAAATTATCTGAAAATGCTTTTGAAGCAAACGACACAAAAACAGCTATAAATCCAAAACCTAATATGATAGACTCAAACTTTAAACTATATATTGTGTAGATTTACAGGTCCTACTTGCCCAGCAAAAAGGGTTCGAATAGCTCTTGCACTTTTTTCGAAACTCACAAACAACTGTTCATGGGCTGAAAAGGCTTTTGGAGCAATAAAAACTTAAAAACTGCTATAACTCAAAAATGCAATAAGATAAGTTCAAACTTTAAAAGACATGTTGTTCAGATGTACAAGCCCCTCTTGCACAGAAAGTATGGCTTAGATATCTCTTGTAGTTTCTTCAGAACACACAAATTATCTGAAAATGCTTCAGAAGCAATAGACACAAACACAGCTATAAATCCAAAACCTAATATGATAGACTCAAACTTTAAACTATATATTGTGTAGATTTACAGGTCCTACTTGCCCAGCAAAAAGGGTTCGAATAGCTCTTGCACTTTTTTCGAAACTCACAAACAACTGTTCATGGGCTGAAAAGGCTTTTGGAGCAATAAAAACTTAAAAACTGCTATAACTCAAAAATGCAATAAGATAAGTTCAAACTTTAAAAGACATGTTGTTCAGATGTACAAGCCCCTCTTGCACAGAAAGTATGGCTTAGATATCTCTTGTAATTTCTTCAGAACACACAAATTATCTGAAAATGCTTCAGAAGCAATAGACACAAACACAGCTATAAATCCAAAACCTAATATGATAGACTCAAACTTTAAACTATATATTGTGTAGATTTACAGGTCCTACTTGCCCAGCAAAAAGGGTTCGAATAGCTCTTGCACTTTTTTCGAAACTCACAAACAACTGTTCATGGGCTGAAAAGGCTTTTGGAGCAATAAAAACTTAAAAACTGCTATAACTCAAAAATGCAATAAGATAAGTTCAAACTTTAAAAGACATGTTGTTCAGATGTACAAGCCCCTCTTGCACAGAAAGTATGGCTTAGATATCTCTTGTAGTTTCTTCAGAACACACAAATTATCTGAAAATGCTTTTGAAGCAAACGACACAAAAACAGCTATAAATCCAAAACCTAATATGATAGACTCAAACTTTAAACTATATATTGTGTAGATTTACAGGTCCTACTTGCCCAGCAAAAAGGGTTCGAATAGCTCTTGCACTTTTTTCGAAACTCACAAACAACTGTTCATGGGCTGAAAAGGCTTTTGGAGCAATAAAAACTTAAAAACTGCTATAACTCAAAAATGCAATAAGATAAGTTCAAACTTTAAAAGACATGTTGTTCAGATGTACAAGCCCCTCTTGCACAGAAAGTATGGCTTAGATATCTCTTGTAGTTTCTTCAGAACACACAAATTATCTGAAAATGCTTCAGAAGCAATAGACACAAAAACAGCTATAAATCCAAAACCTAATATGATAGACTCAAACTTTAAACTATATATTGTGTAGATTTACAGGTCCTACTTGCCCAGCAAAAAGGGTTCGAATAGCTCTTGCACTTTTTTCGAAACTCACAAACAACTGTTCATGGGCTGAAAAGGCTTTTGGAGCAATAAAAACTTAAAAACTGCTATAACTCAAAAATGCAATAAGATAAGTTCAAACTTTAAAAGACATGTTGTTCAGATGTACAAGCCCCTCTTGCACAGAAAGTATGGCTTAGATATCTCTTGTAGTTTCTTCAGAACACACAAATTATCTGAAAATGCTTTTGAAGCAAACGACACAAAAACAGCTATAAATCCAAAACCTAATATGATAGACTCAAACTTTAAACTATATTTTGTGTAGATTTACAGGTCCTACTTGCCCAGCAAAAAGGGTTCGAATAGCTCTTGCACTTTTTTCGAAACTCACAAACAACTGTTCATGGGCTGAAAAGGCTTTTGGAGCAATAAAAACTTAAAAACTGCTATAACTCAAAAATGCAATAAGATAAGTTCAAACTTTAAAAGACATGTTGTTCAGATGTACAAGCCCCTCTTGCACAGAAAGTATGGCTTAGATATCTCTTGTAGTTTCTTCAGAACACACAAATTATCTGAAAATGCTTTTGAAGCAATAGACACAAAAACAGCTATAAATCCAAAACCTAATATGATAGACTCAAACTTTAAACTATATTTTGTGTAGATTTACAGGTCCTACTTGCCCAGCAAAAAGGGTTCGAATAGCTCTTGCACTTTTTTCGAAACTCACAAACAACTGTTCATGGGCTGAAAAGGCTTTTGGAGCAATAAAAACTTAAAAACTGCTATAACTCAAAAATGCAATAAGATAAGTTCAAACTTTAAAAGACATGTTGTTCAGATGTACAAGCCCCTCTTGCACAGAAAGTATGGCTTAGATATCTCTTGTAGTTTCTTCAGAACACACAAATTATCTGAAAATGCTTTTGAAGCAAACGACACAAAAACAGCTATAAATCCAAAACCTAATATGATAGACTCAAACTTTAAACTATATATTGTGTAGATTTACAGGTCCTACTTGCCCAGCAAAAAGGGTTCGAATAGCTCTTGCACTTTTTTCGAAACTCACAAACAACTGTTCATGGGCTGAAAAGGCTTTTGGAGCAATAAAAACTTAAAAACTGCTATAACTCAAAAATGCAATAAGATAAGTTCAAACTTTAAAAGACATGTTGTTCAGATGTACAAGCCCCTCTTGCACAGAAAGTATGGCTTAGATATCTCTTGTAGTTTCTTCAGAACACACAAATTATCTGAAAATGCTTTTGAAGCAATAGACACAAAAACAGCTATAAATCCAAAACCTAATATGATAGACTCAAACTTTAAACTATATTTTGTGTAGATTTACAGGTCCTACTTGCCCAGCAAAAAGGGTTCGAATAGCTCTTGCACTTTTTTCGAAACTCACAAACAACTGTTCATGGGCTGAAAAGGCTTTTGGAGCAATAAAAACTTAAAAACTGCTATAACTCAAAAATGCAATAAGATAAGTTCAAACTTTAAAAGACATGTTGTTCAGATGTACAAGCCCCTTTTGCACAGAAAGTATGGCTTAGATATCTCTTGTAGTTTCTTCAGAACACACAAATTATCTGAAAATGCTTTTGAAGCAAACGACACAAAAACAGCTATAAATCCAAAACCTAATATGATAGACTCAAACTTTAAACTATATATTGTGTAGATTTACAGGTCCTACTTGCCCAGCAAAAAGGGTTCGAATAGCTCTTGCACTTTTTTCGAAACTCACAAACAACTGTTCATGGGCTGAAAAGGCTTTTGGAGCAATAAAAACTTAAAAACTGCTATAACTCAAAAATGCAATAAGATAAGTTCAAACTTTAAAAGACATGTTGTTCAGATGTACAAGCCCCTCTTGCACAGAAAGTATGGCTTAGATATCTCTTGTAGTTTCTTCAGAACACACAAATTATCTGAAAATGCTTTTGAAGCAAACGACACAAAAACAGCTATAAATCCAAAACCTAATATGATAGACTCAAACTTTAAACTATATATTGTGTAGATTTACAGGTCCTACTTGCCCAGCAAAAAGGGTTCGAATAGCTCTTGCACTTTTTTCGAAACTCACAAACAACTGTTCATGGGCTGAAAAGGCTTTTGGAGCAATAAAAACTTAAAAACTGCTATAACTCAAAAATGCAATAAGATAAGTTCAAACTTTAAAAGACATGTTGTTCAGATGTACAAGCCCCTCTTGCACAGAAAGTATGGCTTAGATATCTCTTGTAGTTTCTTCAGAACACACAAATTATCTGAAAATGCTTTTGAAGCAATAGACACAAAAACAGCTATAAATCCAAAACCTAATATGATAGACTCAAACTTTAAACTATATTTTGTGTAGATTTACAGGTCCTACTTGCCCAGCAAAAAGGGTTCGAATAGCTCTTGCACTTTTTTCGAAACTCACAAACAACTGTTCATGGGCTGAAAAGGCTTTTGGAGCAATAAAAACTTAAAAACTGCTATAACTCAAAAATGCAATAAGATAAGTTCAAACTTTAAAAGACATGTTGTTCAGATGTACAAGCCCCTCTTGCACAGAAAGTATGGCTTAGATATCTCTTGTAGTTTCTTCAGAACACACAAATTATCTGAAAATGCTTTTGAAGCAATAGACACAAAAACAGCTATAAATCCAAAACCTAATATGATAGACTCAAACTTTAAACTATATTTTGTGTAGATTTACAGGTCCTACTTGCCCAGCAAAAAGGGTTCGAATAGCTCTTGCACTTTTTTCGAAACTCACAAACAACTGTTCATGGGCTGAAAAGGCTTTTGGAGCAATAAAAACTTAAAAACTGCTATAACTCAAAAATGCAATAAGATAAGTTCAAACTTTAAAAGACATGTTGTTCAGATGTACAAGCCCCTCTTGCACAGAAAGTATGGCTTAGATATCTCTTGTAGTTTCTTCAGAACACACAAATTATCTGAAAATGCTTTTGAAGCAAACGACACAAAAACAGCTATAAATCCAAAACCTAATATGATAGACTCAAACTTTAAACTATATATTGTGTAGATTTACAGGTCCTACTTGCCCAGCAAAAAGGGTTCGAATAGCTCTTGCACTTTTTTCGAAACTCACAAACAACTGTTCATGGGCTGAAAAGGCTTTTGGAGCAATAAAAACTTAAAAACTGCTATAACTCAAAAATGCAATAAGATAAGTTCAAACTTTAAAAGACATGTTGTTCAGATGTACAAGCCCCTCTTGCACAGAAAGTATGGCTTAGATATCTCTTGTAGTTTCTTCAGAACACACAAATTATCTGAAAATGCTTTTGAAGCAAACGACACAAAAACAGCTATAAATCCAAAACCTAATATGATAGACTCAAACTTTAAACTATATATTGTGTAGATTTACAGGTCCTACTTGCCCAGCAAAAAGGGTTCGAATAGCTCTTGCACTTTTTTCGAAACTCACAAACAACTGTTCATGGGCTGAAAAGGCTTTTGGAGCAATAAAAACTTAAAAACTGCTATAACTCAAAAATGCAATAAGATAAGTTCAAACTTTAAAAGACATGTTGTTCAGATGTACAAGCCCCTCTTGCACAGAAAGTATGGCTTAGATATCTCTTGTAGTTTCTTCAGAACACACAAATTATCTGAAAATGCTTTTGAAGCAAACGACACAAAAACAGCTATAAATCCAAAACCTAATATGATAGACTCAAACTTTAAACTATATATTGTGTAGATTTACAGGTCCTACTTGCCCAGCAAAAAGGGTTCGAATAGCTCTTGCACTTTTTTCGAAACTCACAAACAACTGTTCATGGGCTGAAAAGGCTTTTGGAGCAATAAAAACTTAAAAACTGCTATAACTCAAAAATGCAATAAGATAAGTTCAAACTTTAAAAGACATGTTGTTCAGATGTACAAGCCCCTCTTGCACAGAAAGTATGGCTTAGATATCTCTTGTAGTTTCTTCAGAACACACAAATTATCTGAAAATGCTTTTGAAGCAATAGACACAAAAACAGCTATAAATGAAAAACCTAATATGATAGACTCAAACTATAAACTATATATTGTGTAGATTTACAAGTCCTACTTGCCCAGCAAAAAGGGTTCGAATAGTTCTTGCACTTTTTTCGAAACTCACAAACAACTGTTCATGGGCTGAAAAGGCTTTTGGAGCAATAAAAACTTAAAAACTGCTATAACTCAAAAATGCAATAAGATAAGTTCAAACTTTAAACGACATGTTGTTCAGATGTACAAGCCCCTCTTGCACAGAAAGTATGGCTTAGATATCTCTTGTAGTTTCTTCAGAACACACAAATTATCTGAAAATGCTTTTGAAGCAATAGACACAAAAACAGCTATAAATGAAAAACCTAATATGATAGACTCAAACTATAAACTATATATTGTGTAGATTTACAAGTCCTACTTGCCCAGCAAAAAGGGTTCGAATAGTTCTTGCACTTTTTTCGAAACTCACAAACAACTGTTCATGGGCTGAAAAGGCTTTTGGAGCAATAAAAACTTAAAAACTGCTATAACTCAAAAATGCAATAAGATAAGTTCAAACTTTAAACGACATGTTGTTCAGATGTACAAGCCCCTCTTGCACAGAAAGTATGGCTTAGATATCTCTTGTAGTTTCTTCAGAACACACAAATTATCTGAAAATGCTTTTGAAGCAATAGACACAAAAACAGCTATAAATCCAAAACCTAATATGATAGACTCAAACTTTAAACTATATTTTGTGTAGATTTACAGGTCCTACTTGCCCAGCAAAAAGGGTTCGAATAGCTCTTGCACTTTTTTCGAAACTCACAAACAACTGTTCATGGGCTGAAAAGGCTTTTGGAGCAATAAAAACTTAAAAACTGCTATAACTCAAAAATGCAATAAGATAAGTTCAAACTTTAAAAGACATGTTGTTCAGATGTACAAGCCCCTCTTGCACAGAAAGTATGGCTTAGATATCTCTTGTAGTTTCTTCAGAACACACAAATTATCTGAAAATGCTTCAGAAGCAATAGACACAAAAACAGCTATAAATCCAAAACCTAATATGATAGACTCAAACTTTAAACTATATATTGTGTAGATTTACAGGTCCTACTTGCCCAGCAAAAAGGGTTCGAATAGCTCTTGCACTTTTATCGAAACTCACAAACAACTGTTCATGGGCTGAAAAGGCTTTTGGAGCAATAAAAACTTAAAAACTGCTATAACTCAAAAATGCAATAAGATAAGTTCAAACTTTAAAAGACATGTTGTTCAGATGTACAAGCCCCTCTTGCACAGAAAGTATGGCTTAGATATCTCTTGTAGTTTCTTCAGAACACACAAATTATCTGAAAATGCTTCAGAAGCAATAGACACAAAAACAGCTATAAATCCAAAACCTAATATGATAGACTCAAACTTTAAACTATATATTGTGTAGATTTACAGGTCCTACTTGCCCAGCAAAAAGGGTTCGAATAGCTCTTGCACTTTTTTCGAAACTCACAAACAACTGTTCATGGGCTGAAAAGGCTTTTGGAGCAATAAAAACTTAAAAACTGCTATAACTCAAAAATGCAATAAGATAAGTTCAAACTTTAAAAGACATGTTGTTCAGATGTACAAGCCCCTCTTGCACAGAAAGTATGGCTTAGATATCTCTTGTAGTTTCTTCAGAACACACAAATTATCTGAAAATGCTTTTGAAGCAATAGACACAAAAACAGCTATAAATGAAAAACCTAATATGATAGACTCAAACTATAAACTATATATTGTGTAGATTTACAAGTCCTACTTGCCCAGCAAAAAGGGTTCGAATAGTTCTTGCACTTTTTTCGAAACTCACAAACAACTGTTCATGGGCTGAAAAGGCTTTTGGAGCAATAAAAACTTAAAAACTGCTATAACTCAAAAATGCAATAAGATAAGTTCAAACTTTAAAAGACATGTTGTTCAGATGTACAAGCCCCTCTTGCACAGAAAGTATGGCTTAGATATCTCTTGTAGTTTCTTCAGAACACACAAATTATCTGAAAATGCTTCAGAAGCAATAGACACAAAAACAGCTATAAATCCAAAACCTAATATGATAGACTCAAACTTTAAACTATATATTGTGTAGATTTACAGGTCCTACTTGCCCAGCAAAAAGGGTTCGAATAGCTCTTGCACTTTTTTCGAAACTCACAAACAACTGTTCATGGGCTGAAAAGGCTTTTGGAGCAATAAAAACTTAAAAACTGCTATAACTCAAAAATGCAATAAGATAAGTTCAAACTTTAAAAGACATGTTGTTCAGATGTACAAGCCCCTCTTGCACAGAAAGTATGGCTTAGATATCTCTTGTAGTTTCTTCAGAACACACAAATTATCTGAAAATGCTTTTGAAGCAAACGACACAAAAACAGCTATAAATCCAAAACCTAATATGATAGACTCAAACTTTAAACTATATATTGTGTAGATTTACAGGTCCTACTTGCCCAGCAAAAAGGGTTCGAATAGCTCTTGCACTTTTTTCGAAACTCACAAACAACTGTTCATGGGCTGAAAAGGCTTTTGGAGCAATAAAAACTTAAAAACTGCTATAACTCAAAAATGCAATAAGATAAGTTCAAACTTTAAAAGACATGTTGTTCAGATGTACAAGCCCCTCTTGCACAGAAAGTATGGCTTAGATATCTCTTGTAGTTTCTTCAGAACACACAAATTATCTGAAAATGCTTCAGAAGCAATAGACACAAACACAGCTATAAATCGAAAACCTAATATGATAGACTCAAACTTTAAACTATATATTGTGTAGATTTACAGGTCCTACTTGCCCAGCAAAAAGGGTTCGAATAGCTCTTGCACTTTTTTCGAAACTCACAAACAACTGTTCATGGGCTGAAAAGGCTTTTGGAGCAATAAAAACTTAAAAACTGCTATAACTCAAAAATGCAATAAGATAAGTTCAAACTTTAAAAGACATGTTGTTCAGATGTACAAGCCCCTCTTGCACAGAAAGTATGGCTTAGATATCTCTTGTAGTTTCTTCAGAACACACAAATTATCTGAAAATGCTTTTGAAGCAAACGACACAAAAACAGCTATAAATCCAAAACCTAATATGATAGACTCAAACTATAAACTATATATTGTGTAGATTTACAAGTCCTACTTGCCCAGCAAAAAGGGTTCGAATAGTTCTTGCACTTTTTTCGAAACTCACAAACAACTGTTCATGGGCTGAAAAGGCTTTTGGAGCAATAAAAACTTAAAAACTGCTATAACTCAAAAATGCAATAAGATAAGTTCAAACTTTAAACGACATGTTGTTCAGATGTACAAGCCCCTCTTGCACAGAAAGTATGGCTTAGATATCTCTTGTAGTTTCTTCAGAACACACAAATTATCTGAAAATGCTTTTGAAGCAATAGACACAAAAACAGCTATAAATCCAAAACCTAATATGATAGACTCAAACTTTAAACTATATATTGTGTAGATTTACAGGTCCTACTTGCCCAGCAAAAAGGGTTCGAATAGCTCTTGCACTTTTTTCGAAACTCACAAACAACTGTTCATGGGCTGAAAAGGCTTTTGGAGCAATAAAAACTTAAAAACTGCTATAACTCAAAAATGCAATAAGATAAGTTCAAACTTTAAAAGACATGTTGTTCAGATGTACAAGCCCCTCTTGCACAGAAAGTATGGCTTAGATATCTCTTGTAGTTTCTTCAGAACACACAAATTATCTGAAAATGCTTTTGAAGCAAACGACACAAAAACAGCTATAAATCCAAAACCTAATATGATAGACTCAAACTTTAAACTATATATTGTGTAGATTTACAGGTCCTACTTGCCCAGCAAAAAGGGTTCGAATAGCTCTTGCACTTTTTTCGAAACTCACAAACAACTGTTCATGGGCTGAAAAGGCTTTTGGAGCAATAAAAACTTAAAAACTGCTATAACTCAAAAATGCAATAAGATAAGTTCAAACTTTAAACGACATGTTGTTCAGATGTACAAGCCCCTCTTGCACAGAAAGTATGGCTTAGATATCTCTTGTAGTTTCTTCAGAACACACAAATTATCTGAAAATGCTTCAGAAGCAATAGACACAAAAACAGCTATAAATCCAAAACCTAATATGATAGACTCAAACTTTAAACTATATATTGTGTAGATTTACAGGTCCTACTTGCCCAGCAAAAAGGGTTCGAATAGCTCTTGCACTTTTTTCGAAACTCACAAACAACTGTTCATGGGCTGAAAAGGCTTTTGGAGCAATAAAAACTTAAAAACTGCTATAACTCAAAAATGCAATAAGATAAGTTCAAACTTTAAAAGACATGTTGTTCAGATGTACAAGCCCCTCTTGCACAGAAAGTATGGCTTAGATATCTCTTGTAGTTTCTTCAGAACACACAAATTATCTGAAAATCCTTTTGAAGCAATAGACACAAAAACAGCTATAAATGAAAAACCTAATATGATAGACTCAAACTATAAACTATATATTGTGTAGATTTACAAGTCCTACTTGCCCAGCAAAAAGGGTTCGAATAGTTCTTGCACTTTTTTCGAAACTCACAAACAACTGTTCATGGGCTGAAAAGGCTTTTGGAGCAATAAAAACTTAAAAACTGCTATAACTCAAAAATGCAATAAGATAAGTTCAAACTTTAAACGACATGTTGTTCAGATGTACAAGCCCCTCTTGCACAGAAAGTATGGCTTAGATATCTCTTGTAGTTTCTTCAGAACACACAAATTATCTGAAAATGCTTCATAAGCAATAGACACAAAAACAGCTATAAATCCAAAACCTAATATGATAGACTCAAACTTTAAACTATATATTGTGTAGATTTACAGGTCCTACTTGCCCAGCAAAAAGGGTTCGAATAGCTCTTGCACTTTTTTCGAAACTCACAAACAACTGTTCATGGGCTGAAAAGGCTTTTGGAGCAATAAAAACTTAAAAACTGCTATAACTCAAAAATGCAATAAGATAAGTTCAAACTTTAAAAGACATGTTGTTCAGATGTACAAGCCCCTCTTGCACAGAAAGTATGGCTTAGATATCTCTTGTAGTTTCTTCAGAACACACAAATTATCTGAAAATGCTTTTGAAGCAATAGACACAAAAACAGCTATAAATCCAAAACCTAATATGATAGACTCAAACTTTAAACTATATTTTGTGTAGATTTACAGGTCCTACTTGCCCAGCAAAAAGGGTTCGAATAGCTCTTGCACTTTTTTCGAAACTCACAAACAACTGTTCATGGGCTGAAAAGGCTTTTGGAGCAATAAAAACTTAAAAACTGCTATAACTCAAAAATGCAATAAGATAAGTTCAAACTTTAAAAGACATGTTGTTCAGATGTACAAGCCCCTCTTGCACAGAAAGTATGGCTTAGATATCTCTTGTAGTTTCTTCAGAACACACAAATTATCTGAAAATGCTTTTGAAGCAAACGACACAAAAACAGCTATAAATCCAAAACCTAATATGATAGACTCAAACTTTAAACTATATATTGTGTAGATTTACAGGTCCTACTTGCCCAGCAAAAAGGGTTCGAATAGCTCTTGCACTTTTTTCGAAACTCACAAACAACTGTTCATGGGCTGAAAAGGCTTTTGGAGCAATAAAAACTTAAAAACTGCTATAACTCAAAAATGCAATAAGATAAGTTCAAACTTTAAACAACATGTTGTTCAGATGTACAAGCCCCTCTTGCACAGAAAGTATGGCTTAGATATCTCTTGTAGTTTCTTCAGAACACACAAATTATCTGAAAATGCTTCAGAAGCAATAGACACAAACACAGCTATAAATCGAAAACCTAATATGATAGACTCAAACTTTAAACTATATATTGTGTAGATTTACAGGTCCTACTTGCCCAGCAAAAAGGGTTCGAATAGCTCTTGCACTTTTTTCGAAACTCACAAACAACTGTTCATGGGCTGAAAAGGCTTTTGGAGCAATAAAAACTTAAAAACTGCTATAACTCAAAAATGCAATAAGATAAGTTCAAACTTTAAAAGACATGTTGTTCAGATGTACAAGCCCCTCTTGCACAGAAAGTATGGCTTAGATATCTCTTGTAGTTTCTTCAGAACACACAAATTATCTGAAAATGCTTTTGAAGCAATAGACACAAAAACAGCTATAATCAAAAACCTAATATGATAGACTCAAACTTTAAACTATATATTGTGTAGATTTACAGGTCCTACTTGCCCAGCAAAAAGGGTTCGAATAGCTCTTGCACTTTTTTCGAAACTCACAAACAACTGTTCATGGGCTGAAAAGGCTTTTGGAGCAATAAAAACTTAAAAACTGCTATAACTCAAAAATGCAATAAGATAAGTTCAAACTTTAAAAGACATGTTGTTCAGATGTACAAGCCCCTCTTGCACAGAAAGTATGGCTTAGATATCTCTTGTAGTTTCTTCAGAACACACAAATTATCTGAAAATGCTTTTGAAGCAATAGACACAAAAACAGCTATAAATGAAAAACCTAATATGATAGACTCAAACTATAAACTATATATTGTGTAGATTTACAAGTCCTACTTGCCCAGCAAAAAGGGTTCGAATAGTTCTTGCACTTTTTTCGAAACTCACAAACAACTGTTCATGGGCTGAAAAGGCTTTTGGAGCAATAAAAACTTAAAAACTGCTATAACTCAAAAATGCAATAAGATAAGTTCAAACTTTAAACGACATGTTGTTCAGATGTACAAGCCCCTCTTGCACAGAAAGTATGGCTTAGATATCTCTTGTAGTTTCTTCAGAACACACAAATTATCTGAAAATGCTTTTGAAGCAATAGACACAAAAACAGCTATAAATCCAAAACCTAATATGATAGACTCAAACTTTAAACTATATTTTGTGTAGATTTACATGTCCTACTTGCCCAGCAAAAAGGGTTCGAATAGCTCTTGCACTTTTTTCGAAACTCACAAACAACTGTTCATGGGCTGAAAAGGCTTTTGGAGCAATAAAAACTTAAAAACTGCTATAACTCAAAAATGCAATAAGATAAGTTCAAACTTTAAAAGACATGTTGTTCAGATGTACAAGCCCCTCTTGCACAGAAAGTATGGCTTAGATATCTCTTGTAGTTTCTTCAGAACACACAAATTATCTGAAAATGCTTTTGAAGCAAACGACACAAAAACAGCTATAAATCCAAAACCTAATATGATAGACTCAAACTTTAAACTATATATTGTGTAGATTTACAGGTCCTACTTGCCCAGCAAAAAGGGTTCGAATAGCTCTTGCACTTTTTTCGAAACTCACAAACAACTGTTCATGGGCTGAAAAGGCTTTTGGAGCAATAAAAACTTAAAAACTGCTATAACTCAAAAATGCAATAAGATAAGTTCAAACTTTAAAAGACATGTTGTTCAGATGTACAAGCCCCTCTTGCACAGAAAGTATGGCTTAGATATCTCTTGTAGTTTCTTCAGAACACACAAATTATCTGAAAATGCTTCAGAAGCAATAGACACAAACACAGCTATAAATCCAAAACCTAATATGATAGACTCAAACTTTAAACTATATATTGTGTAGATTTACAGGTCCTACTTGCCCAGCAAAAAGGGTTCGAATAGCTCTTGCACTTTTTTCGAAACTCACAAACAACTGTTCATGGGCTGAAAAGGCTTTTGGAGCAATAAAAACTTAAAAACTGCTATAACTCAAAAATGCAATAAGATAAGTTCAAACTTTAAAAGACATGTTGTTCAGATGTACAAGCCCCTCTTGCACAGAAAGTATGGCTTAGATATCTCTTGTAGTTTCTTCAGAACACACAAATTATCTGAAAATGCTTTTGAAGCAAACGACACAAAAACAGCTATAAATCCAAAACCTAATATGATAGACTCAAACTTTAAACTATATATTGTGTAGATTTACAGGTCCTACTTGCCCAGTAAAAAGGGTTCGAATAGCTCTTGCACTTTTTTCGAAACTCACAAACAACTGTTCATGGGCTGAAAAGGCTTTTGGAGCAATAAAAACTTAAAAACTGCTATAACTCAAAAATGCAATAAGATAAGTTCAAACTTTAAAAGACATGTTGTTCAGATGTACAAGCCCCTCTTGCACAGAAAGTATGGCTTAGATATCTCTTGTAGTTTCTTCAGAACACACAAATTATCTGAAAATGCTTCAGAAGCAATAGACACAAAAACAGCTATAAATCCAAAACCTAATATGATAGACTCAAACTTTCAACTATATATTGTGTAGATTTACAGGTCCTACTTGCCCAGCAAAAAGGGTTCGAATAGCTCTTGCACTTTTTTCGAAACTCACAAACAACTGTTCATGGGCTGAAAAGGCTTTTGGAGCAATAAAAACTTAAAAACTGCTATAACTCAAAAATGCAATAAGATAAGTTCAAACTTTAAAAGACATGTTGTTCAGATGTACAAGCCCCTCTTGCACAGAAAGTATGGCTTAGATATCTCTTGTAGTTTCTTCAGAACACACAAATTATCTGAAAATGCTTCAGAAGCAAACGACACAAAAACAGCTATAAATCCAAAACCTAATATGATAGACTCAAACTTTAAACTATATATTGTGTAGATTTACAGGTCCTACTTGCCCAGCAAAAAGGGTTCGAATAGCTCTTGCACTTTTTTCGAAACTCACAAACAACTGTTCATGGGCTGAAAAGGCTTTTGGAGCAATAAAAACTTAAAAACTGCTATAACTCAAAAATGCAATAAGATAAGTTCAAACTTTAAAAGACATGTTGTTCAGATGTACAAGCCCCTCTTGCACAGAAAGTATGGCTTAGATATCTCTTGTAGTTTCTTCAGAACACACAAATTATCTGAAAATGCTTTTGAAGCAATAGACACAAAAACAGCTATAAATCCAAAACCTAATATGATAGACTCAAACTTTAAACTATATTTTGTGTAGATTTACAGGTCCTACTTGCCCAGCAAAAAGGGTTCGAATAGCTCTTGCACTTTTTTCGAAACTCACAAACAACTGTTCATGGGCTGAAAAGGCTTTTGGAGCAATAAAAACTTAAAAACTGCTATAACTCAAAAATGCAATAAGATAAGTTCAAACTTTAAAAGACATGTTGTTCAGATGTACAAGCCCCTCTTGCACAGAAAGTATGGCTTAGATATCTCTTGTAGTTTCTTCAGAACACACAAATTATCTGAAAATGCTTTTGAAGCAAACGACACAAAAACAGCTATAAATCCAAAACCTAATATGATAGACTCAAACTTTAAACTATATATTGTGTAGATTTACAGGTCCTACTTGCCCAGCAAAAAGGGTTCGAATAGCTCTTGCACTTTTTTCGAAACTCACAAACAACTGTTCATGGGCTGAAAAGGCTTTTGGAGCAATAAAAACTTAAAAACTGCTATAACTCAAAAATGCAATAAGATAAGTTCAAACTTTAAAAGACATGTTGTTCAGATGTACAAGCCCCTCTTGCACAGAAAGTATGGCTTAGATATCTCTTGTAGTTTCTTCAGAACACACAAATTATCTGAAAATGCTTTTGAAGCAATAGACACAAAAACAGCTATAAATCCAAAACCTAATATGATAGACTCAAACTTTAAACTATATTTTGTGTAGATTTACAGGTCCTACTTGCCCAGCAAAAAGGGTTCGAATAGCTCTTGCACTTTTTTCGAAACTCACAAACAACTGTTCATGGGCTGAAAAGGCTTTTGGAGCAATAAAAACTTAAAAACTGCTATAACTCAAAAATGCAATAAGATAAGTTCAAACTTTAAAAGACATGTTGTTCAGATTTACAAGCCCCTCTTGCACAGAAAGTATGGCTTAGATATCTCTTGTAGTTTCTTCAGAACACACAAATTATCTGAAAATGCTTTTGAAGCAAACGACACAAAAACAGCTATAAATCCAAAACCTAATATGATAGACTCAAACTTTAAACTATATATTGTGTAGATTTACAGGTCCTACTTGCCCAGCAAAAAGGGTTCGAATAGCTCTTGCACTTTTTTCGAAACTCACAAACAACTGTTCATGGGCTGAAAAGGCTTTTGGAGCAATAAAAACTTAAAAACTGCTATAACTCAAAAATGCAATAAGATAAGTTCAAACTTTAAACGACATGTTGTTCAGATGTACAAGCCCCTCTTGCACAGAAAGTATGGCTTAGATATCTCTTGTAGTTTCTTCAGAACACACAAATTATCTGAAAATGCTTCAGAAGCAATAGACACAAAAACAGCTATAAATCCAAAACCTAATATGATAGACTCAAACTTTAAACTATATATTGTGTAGATTTACAGGTCCTACTTGCCCAGCAAAAAGGGTTCGAATAGCTCTTGCACTTTTTTCGAAACTCACAAACAACTGTTCATGGGCTGAAAAGGCTTTTGGAGCAATAAAAACTTAAAAACTGCTATAACTCAAAAATGCAATAAGATAAGTTCAAACTTTAAAAGACATGTTGTTCAGATGTACAAGCCCCTCTTGCACAGAAAGTATGGCTTAGATATCTCTTGTAGTTTCTTCAGAACACACAAATTATCTGAAAATGCTTTTGAAGCAATAGACACAAAAACAGCTATAAATGAAAAACCTAATATGATAGACTCAAACTATAAACTATATATTGTGTAGATTTACAGGTCCTACTTGCCCAGCAAAAAGGGTTCGAATAGCTCTTGCACTTTTTTCGAAACTCACAAACAACTGTTCATGGGCTGAAAAGGCTTTTGGAGCAATAAAAACTTAAAAACTGCTATAACTCAAAAATGCAATAAGATAAGTTCAAACTTTAAAAGACATGTTGTTCAGATGTACAAGCCCCTCTTGCACAGAAAGTATGGCTTAGATATCTCTTGTAGTTTCTTCAGAACACACAAATTATCTGAAAATGCTTCAGAAGCAATAGACACAAACACAGCTATAAATCGAAAACCTAATATGATAGACTCAAACTTTAAACTATATATTGTGTAGATTTACAGGTCCTACTTGCCCAGCAAAAAGGGTTCGAATAGCTCTTGCACTTTTTTCGAAACTCACAAACAACTGTTCATGGGCTGAAAAGGCTTTTGGAGCAATAAAAACTTAAAAACTGCTATAACTCAAAAATGCAATAAGATAAGTTCAAACTTTAAAAGACATGTTGTTCAGATGTACAAGCCCCTCTTGCACAGAAAGTATGGCTTAGATATCTCTTGTAGTTTCTTCAGAACACACAAATTATCTGAAAATGCTTTTGAAGCAAACGACACAAAAACAGCTATAAATCCAAAACCTAATATGATAGACTCAAACTATAAACTATATATTGTGTAGATTTACAAGTCCTACTTGCCCAGCAAAAAGGGTTCGAATAGTTCTTGCACTTTTTTCGAAACTCACAAACAACTGTTCATGGGCTGAAAAGGCTTTTGGAGCAATAAAAACTTAAAAACTGCTATAACTCAAAAATGCAATAAGATAAGTTCAAACTTTAAACGACATGTTGTTCAGATGTACAAGCCCCTCTTGCACAGAAAGTATGGCTTAGATATCTCTTGTAGTTTCTTCAGAACACACAAATTATCTGAAAATGCTTTTGAAGCAATAGACACAAAAACAGCTATAAATCCAAAACCTAATATGATAGACTCAAACTTTAAACTATATATTGTGTAGATTTACAGGTCCTACTTGCCCAGCACAAAGGGTTCGAATAGCTCTTGCACTTTTTTCGAAACTCACAAACAACTGTTCATGGGCTGAAAAGGCTTTTGGAGCAATAAAAACTTAAAAACTGCTATAACTCAAAAATGCAATAAGATAAGTTCAAACTTTAAACGACATGTTGTTCAGATGTACAAGCCCCTCTTGCACAGAAAGTATGGCTTAGATATCTCTTGTAGTTTCTTCAGAACACACAAATTATCTGAAAATGCTTCAGAAGCAATAGACACAAAAACAGCTATAAATCCAAAACCTAATATGATAGACTCAAACTTTAAACTATATATTGTGTAGATTTACAGGTCCTACTTGCCCAGCAAAAAGGGTTCGAATAGCTCTTGCACTTTTTTCGAAACTCACAAACAACTGTTCATGGGCTGAAAAGGCTTTTGGAGCAATAAAAACTTAAAAACTGCTATAACTCAAAAATGCAATAAGATAAGTTCAAACTTTAAAAGACATGTTGTTCAGATGTACAAGCCCCTCTTGCACAGAAAGTATGGCTTAGATATCTCTTGTAGTTTCTTCAGAACACACAAATTATCTGAAAATCCTTTTGAAGCAATAGACACAAAAACAGCTATAAATGAAAAACCTAATATGATAGACTCAAACTATAAACTATATATTGTGTAGATTTACAAGTCCTACTTGCCCAGCAAAAAGGGTTCGAATAGTTCTTGCACTTTTTTCGAAACTCACAAACAACTGTTCATGGGCTGAAAAGGCTTTTGGAGCAATAAAAACTTAAAAACTGCTATAACTCAAAAATGCAATAAGATAAGTTCAAACTTTAAACGACATGTTGTTCAGATGTACAAGCCCCTCTTGCACAGAAAGTATGGCTTAGATATCTCTTGTAGTTTCTTCAGAACACACAAATTATCTGAAAATGCTTCAGAAGCAATAGACACAAAAACAGCTATAAATCCAAAACCTAATATGATAGACTCAAACTTTAAACTATATATTGTGTAGATTTACAGGTCCTACTTGCCCAGCAAAAAGGGTTCGAATAGCTCTTGCACTTTTTTCGAAACTCACAAACAACTGTTCATGGGCTGAAAAGGCTTTTGGAGCAATAAAAACTTAAAAACTGCTATAACTCAAAAATGCAATAAGATAAGTTCAAACTTTAAAAGACATGTTGTTCAGATGTACAAGCCCCTCTTGCACAGAAAGTATGGCTTAGATATCTCTTGTAGTTTCTTCAGAACACACAAATTATCTGAAAATGCTTTTGAAGCAATAGACACAAAAACAGCTATAAATCCAAAACCTAATATGATAGACTCAAACTTTAAACTATATTTTGTGTAGATTTACAGGTCCTACTTGCCCAGCAAAAAGGGTTCGAATAGCTCTTGCACTTTTTTCGAAACTCACAAACAACTGTTCATGGGCTGAAAAGGCTTTTGGAGCAATAAAAACTTAAAAACTGCTATAACTCAAAAATGCAATAAGATAAGTTCAAACTTTAAAAGACATGTTGTTCAGATGTACAAGCCCCTCTTGCACAGAAAGTATGGCTTAGATATCTCTTGTAGTTTCTTCAGAACACACAAATTATCTGAAAATGCTTTTGAAGCAAACGACACAAAAACAGCTATAAATCCAAAACCTAATATGATAGACTCAAACTTTAAACTATATATTGTGTAGATTTACAGGTCCTACTTGCCCAGCAAAAAGGGTTCGAATAGCTCTTGCACTTTTTTCGAAACTCACAAACAACTGTTCATGGGCTGAAAAGGCTTTTGGAGCAATAAAAACTTAAAAACTGCTATAACTCAAAAATGCAATAAGATAAGTTCAAACTTTAAACGACATGTTGTTCAGATGTACAAGCCCCTCTTGCACAGAAAGTATGGCTTAGATATCTCTTGTAGTTTCTTCAGAACACACAAATTATCTGAAAATGCTTCAGAAGCAATAGACACAAACACAGCTATAAATCGAAAACCTAATATGATAGACTCAAACTTTAAACTATATATTGTGTAGATTTACAGGTCCTACTTGCCCAGCAAAAAGGGTTCGAATAGCTCTTGCACTTTTTTCGAAACTCACAAACAACTGTTCATGGGCTGAAAAGGCTTTTGGAGCAATAAAAACTTAAAAACTGCTATAACTCAAAAATGCAATAAGATAAGTTCAAACTTTAAAAGACATGTTGTTCAGATGTACAAGCCCCTCTTGCACAGAAAGTATGGCTTAGATATCTCTTGTAGTTTCTTCAGAACACACAAATTATCTGAAAATGCTTTTGAAGCAATAGACACAAAAACAGCTATAATCAAAAACCTAATATGATAGACTCAAACTTTAAACTATATATTGTGTAGATTTACAGGTCCTACTTGCCCAGCAAAAAGGGTTCGAATAGCTCTTGCACTTTTTTCGAAACTCACAAACAACTGTTCATGGGCTGAAAAGGCTTTTGGAGCAATAAAAACTTAAAAACTGCTATAACTCAAAAATGCAATAAGATAAGTTCAAACTTTAAAAGACATGTTGTTCAGATGTACAAGCCCCTCTTGCACAGAAAGTATGGCTTAGATATCTCTTGTAGTTTCTTCAGAACACACAAATTATCTGAAAATGCTTTTGAAGCAATAGACACAAAAACAGCTATAAATGAAAAACCTAATATGATAGACTCAAACTATAAACTATATATTGTGTAGATTTACAAGTCCTACTTGCCCAGCAAAAAGGGTTCGAATAGTTCTTGCACTTTTTTCGAAACTCACAAACAACTGTTCATGGGCTGAAAAGGCTTTTGGAGCAATAAAAACTTAAAAACTGCTATAACTCAAAAATGCAATAAGATAAGTTCAAACTTTAAACGACATGTTGTTCAGATGTACAAGCCCCTCTTGCACAGAAAGTATGGCTTAGATATCTCTTGTAGTTTCTTCAGAACACACAAATTATCTGAAAATGCTTTTGAAGCAATAGACACAAAAACAGCTATAAATCCAAAACCTAATATGATAGACTCAAACTTTAAACTATATTTTGTGTAGATTTACATGTCCTACTTGCCCAGCAAAAAGGGTTCGAATAGCTCTTGCACTTTTTTCGAAACTCACAAACAACTGTTCATGGGCTGAAAAGGCTTTTGGAGCAATAAAAACTTAAAAACTGCTATAACTCAAAAATGCAATAAGATAAGTTCAAACTTTAAAAGACATGTTGTTCAGATGTACAAGCCCCTCTTGCACAGAAAGTATGGCTTAGATATCTCTTGTAGTTTCTTCAGAACACACAAATTATCTGAAAATGCTTTTGAAGCAAACGACACAAAAACAGCTATAAATCCAAAACCTAATATGATAGACTCAAACTTTAAACTATATATTGTGTAGATTTACAGGTCCTACTTGCCCAGCAAAAAGGGTTCGAATAGCTCTTGCACTTTTTTCGAAACTCACAAACAACTGTTCATGGGCTGAAAAGGCTTTTGGAGCAATAAAAACTTAAAAACTGCTATAACTCAAAAATGCAATAAGATAAGTTCAAACTTTAAAAGACATGTTGTTCAGATGTACAAGCCCCTCTTGCACAGAAAGTATGGCTTAGATATCTCTTGTAGTTTCTTCAGAACACACAAATTATCTGAAAATGCTTCAGAAGCAATAGACACAAACACAGCTATAAATCCAAAACCTAATATGATAGACTCAAACTTTAAACTATATATTGTGTAGATTTACAGGTCCTACTTGCCCAGCAAAAAGGGTTCGAATAGCTCTTGCACTTTTTTCGAAACTCACAAACAACTGTTCATGGGCTGAAAAGGCTTTTGGAGCAATAAAAACTTAAAAACTGCTATAACTCAAAAATGCAATAAGATAAGTTCAAACTTTAAAAGACATGTTGTTCAGATGTACAAGCCCCTCTTGCACAGAAAGTATGGCTTAGATATCTCTTGTAGTTTCTTCAGAACACACAAATTATCTGAAAATGCTTTTGAAGCAAACGACACAAAAACAGCTATAAATCCAAAACCTAATATGATAGACTCAAACTTTAAACTATATATTGTGTAGATTTACAGGTCCTACTTGCCCAGCAAAAAGGGTTCGAATAGCTCTTGCACTTTTTTCGAAACTCACAAACAACTGTTCATGGGCTGAAAAGGCTTTTGGAGCAATAAAAACTTAAAAACTGCTATAACTCAAAAATGCAATAAGATAAGTTCAAACTTTAAACGACATGTTGTTCAGATGTACAAGCCCCTCTTGCACAGAAAGTATGGCTTAGATATCTCTTGTAGTTTCTTCAGAACACACAAATTATCTGAAAATGCTTCAGAAGCAATAGACACAAAAACAGCTATAAATCCAAAACCTAATATGATAGACTCAAACTTTAAACTATATATTGTGTAGATTTACAGGTCCTACTTGCCCAGCAAAAAGGGTTCGAATAGCTCTTGCACTTTTTTCGAAACTCACAAACAACTGTTCATGGGCTGAAAAGGCTTTTGGAGCAATAAAAACTTAAAAACTGCTATAACTCAAAAATGCAATAAGATAAGTTCAAACTTTAAAAGACATGTTGTTCAGATGTACAAGCCCCTCTTGCACAGAAAGTATGGCTTAGATATCTCTTGTAGTTTCTTCAGAACACACAAATTATCTGAAAATGCTTTTGAAGCAATAGACACAAAAACAGCTATAAATGAAAAACCTAATATGATAGACTCAAACTATAAACTATATATTGTGTAGATTTACAAGTCCTACTTGCCCAGCAAAAAGGGTTCGAATAGTTCTTGCACTTTTTTCGAAACTCACAAACAACTGTTCATGGGCTGAAAAGGCTTTTGGAGCAATAAAAACTTAAAAACTGCTATAACTCAAAAATGCAATAAGATAAGTTCAAACTTTAAAAGACATGTTGTTCAGATGTACAAGCCCCTCTTGCACAGAAAGTATGGCTTAGATATCTCTTGTAGTTTCTTCAGAACACACAAATTATCTGAAAATGCTTTTGAAGCAATAGACACAAAAACAGCTATAAATCCAAAACCTAATATGATAGACTCAAACTTTAAACTATATATTGTGTAGATTTACAGGTCCTACTTGCCCAGCAAAAAGGGTTCGAATAGCTCTTGCACTTTTTTCGAAACTCACAAACAACTGTTCATGGGCTGAAAAGGCTTTTGGAGCAATAAAAACTTAAAAACTGCTATAACTCAAAAATGCAATAAGATAAGTTCAAACTTTAAAATACATGTTGTTCAGATGTACAAGCCCCTCTTGCACAGAAAGTATGGCTTAGATATCTCTTGTAGTTTCTTCAGAACACACAAATTATCTGAAAATGCTTTTGAAGCAAACGACACAAAAACAGCTATAAATCCAAAACCTAATATGATAGACTCAAACTTTAAACTATATATTGTGTAGATTTACAGGTCCTACTTGCCCAGCAAAAAGGGTTCGAATAGCTCTTGCACTTTTTTCGAAACTCACAAACAACTGTTCATGGGCTGAAAAGGCTTTTGGAGCAATAAAAACTTAAAAACTGCTATAACTCAAAAATGCAATAAGATAAGTTCAAACTTTAAAAGACATGTTGTTCAGATGTACAAGCCCCTCTTGCACAGAAAGTATGGCTTAGATATCTCTTGTAGTTTCTTCAGAACACACAAATTATCTGAAAATGCTTTTGAAGCAATAGACACAAAAACAGCTATAAATCCAAAACCTAATATGATAGACTCAAACTTTAAACTATATTTTGTGTAGATTTACAGGTCCTACTTGCCCAGCAAAAAGGGTTCGAATAGCTCTTGCACTTTTTTCGAAACTCACAAACAACTGTTCATGGGCTGAAAAGGCTTTTGGAGCAATAAAAACTTAAAAACTGCTATAACTCAAAAATGCAATAAGATAAGTTCAAACTTTAAAAGACATGTTGTTCAGATGTACAAGCCCCTCTTGCACAGAAAGTATGGCTTAGATATCTCTTGTAGTTTCTTCAGAACACACAAATTATCTGAAAATGCTTTTGAAGCAAACGACACAAAAACAGCTATAAATCCAAAACCTAATATGATAGACTCAAACTTTAAACTATATATTGTGTAGATTTACAGGTCCTACTTGCCCAGCAAAAAGGGTTCGAATAGCTCTTGCACTTTTTTCGAAACTCACAAACAACTGTTCATGGGCTGAAAAGGCTTTTGGAGCAATAAAAACTTAAAAACTGCTATAACTCAAAAATGCAATAAGATAAGTTCAAACTTTAAACGACATGTTGTTCAGATGTACAAGCCCCTCTTGCACAGAAAGTATGGCTTAGATATCTCTTGTAGTTTCTTCAGAACACACAAATTATCTGAAAATGCTTCAGAAGCAATAGACACAAAAACAGCTATAAATCCAAAACCTAATATGATAGACTCAAACTTTAAACTATATATTGTGTAGATTTACAGGTCCTACTTGCCCAGCAAAAAGGGTTCGAATAGCTCTTGCACTTTTTTCGAAACTCACAAACAACTGTTCATGGGCTGAAAAGGCTTTTGGAGCAATAAAAACTTAAAAACTGCTATAACTCAAAAATGCAATAAGATAAGTTCAAACTTTAAAAGACATGTTGTTCAGATGTACAAGCCCCTCTTGCACAGAAAGTATGGCTTAGATATCTCTTGTAGTTTCTTCAGAACACACAAATTATCTGAAAATGCTTTTGAAGCAATAGACACAAAAACAGCTATAAATGAAAAACCTAATATGATAGACTCAAACTATAAACTATATATTGTGTAGATTTACAAGTCCTACTTGCCCAGCAAAAAGGGTTCGAATAGTTCTTGCACTTTTTTCGAAACTCACAAACAACTGTTCATGGGCTGAAAAGGCTTTTGGAGCAATAAAAACTTAAAAACTGCTATAACTCAAAAATGCAATAAGATAAGTTCAAACTTTAAACGACATGTTGTTCAGATGTACAAGCCCCTCTTGCACAGAAAGTATGGCTTAGATATCTCTTGTAGTTTCTTCAGAACACACAAATTATCTGAAAATGCTTCAGAAGCAATAGACACAAAAACAGCTATAAATCCAAAACCTAATATGATAGACTCAAACTTTAAACTATATATTGTGTAGATTTACAGGTCCTACTTGCCCAGCAAAAAGGGTTCGAATAGCTCTTGCACTTTTTTCGAAACTCACAAACAACTGTTCATGGGCTGAAAAGGCTTTTGGAGCAATAAAAACTTAAAAACTGCTATAACTCAAAAATGCAATAAGATAAGTTCAAACTTTAAAAGACATGTTGTTCAGATGTACAAGCCCCTCTTGCACAGAAAGTATGGCTTAGATATCTCTTGTAGTTTCTTCAGAACACACAAATTATCTGAAAATGCTTTTGAAGCAAACGACACAAAAACAGCTATAAATCCAAAACCTAATATGATAGACTCAAACTTTAAACTATATATTGTGTAGATTTACAGGTCCTACTTGCCCAGCAAAAAGGGTTCGAATAGCTCTTGCACTTTTTTCGAAACTCACAAACAACTGTTCATGGGCTGAAAAGGCTTTTGGAGCAATAAAAACTTAAAAACTGCTATAACTCAAAAATGCAATAAGATAAGTTCAAACTTTAAAAGACATGTTGTTCAGATGTACAAGCCCCTCTTGCACAGAAAGTATGGCTTAGATATCTCTTGTAGTTTCTTCAGAACACACAAATTATCTGAAAATGCTTCAGAAGCAATAGACACAAACACAGCTATAAATCGAAAACCTAATATGATAGACTCAAACTTTAAACTATATATTGTGTAGATTTACAGGTCCTACTTGCCCAGCAAAAAGGGTTCGAATAGTTCTTGCACTTTTTTCGAAACTCACAAACAACTGTTCATGGGCTGAAAAGGCTTTTGGAGCAATAAAAACTTAAAAACTGCTATAACTCAAAAATGCAATAAGATAAGTTCAAACTTTAAACGACATGTTGTTCAGATGTACAAGCCCCTCTTGCACAGAAAGTATGGCTTAGATATCTCTTGTAGTTTCTTCAGAACACACAAATTATCTGAAAATGCTTTTGAAGCAATAGACACAAAAACAGCTATAAATCCAAAACCTAATATGATAGACTCAAACTTTAAACTATATTTTGTGTAGATTTACAGGTCCTACTTGCCCAGCAAAAAGGGTTCGAATAGCTCTTGCACTTTTTTCGAAACTCACAAACAACTGTTCATGGGCTGAAAAGGCTTTTGGAGCAATAAAAACTTAAAAACTGCTATAACTCAAAAATGCAATAAGATAAGTTCAAACTTTAAAAGACATGTTGTTCAGATGTACAAGCCCCTCTTGCACAGAAAGTATGGCTTAGATATCTCTTGTAGTTTCTTCAGAACACACAAATTATCTGAAAATGCTTTTGAAGCAAACGACACAAAAACAGCTATAAATCCAAAACCTAATATGATAGACTCAAACTTTAAACTATATATTGTGTAGATTTACAGGTCCTACTTGCCCAGCAAAAAGGGTTCGAATAGCTCTTGCACTTTTTTCGAAACTCACAAACAACTGTTCATGGGCTGAAAAGGCTTTTGGAGCAATAAAAACTTAAAAACTGCTATAACTCAAAAATGCAATAAGATAAGTTCAAACTTTAAACGACATGTTGTTCAGATGTACAAGCCCCTCTTGCACAGAAAGTATGGCTTAGATATCTCTTGTAGTTTCTTCAGAACACACAAATTATCTGAAAATGCTTTTGAAGCAATAGACACAAAAACAGCTATAAATGAAAAACCTAATATTATAGACTCAAACTATAAACTATATATTGTGTAGATTTACAGGTCCTACTTGCCCAGCAAAAAGGGTTCGAATAGCTCTTGCACTTTTTTTGAAACTCACAAACAACTGTTCATGGGCTGAAAAGGCTTTTGGAGCAATAAAAACTTAAAAACTGCTATAACTCAAAAATGCAATAAGATAAGTTCAAACTTTAAAAGACATGTTGTTCAGATGTACAAGCCCCTCTTGCACAGAAAGTATGGCTTAGATATCTCTTGTAGTTTCTTCAGAACACACAAATTATCTGAAAATGCTTCAGAAGCAATAGACACAAAAACAGCTATAAATCCAAAACCTAATATGATAGACTCAAACTTTAAACTATATATTGTGTAGATTTACAGGTCCTACTTGCCCAGCAAAAAGGGTTCGAATAGCTATTGCAGTTTTTTCGAAACTCACAAACAACTGTTCATGGGCTGAAAAGGCTTTTGGAGCAATAAAAACTTAAAAACTGCTATAACTCAAAAATGCAATAAGATAAGTTCAAACTTTAAACGACATGTTGTTCAGATGTACAAGCCCCTCTTGCACAGAAAGTATGGCTTAGATATCTCTTGTAGTTTCTTCAGAACACACAAATTATCTGAAAATGCTTTTGAAGCAATAGACACAAAAACAGCTATAAATCCAAAACCTAATATGATAGACTCAAACTTTAAACTATATTTTGTGTAGATTTACAGGTCCTACTTGCCCAGCAAAAAGGGTTCGAATAGCTCTTGCACTTTTTTCGAAACTCACAAACAACTGTTCATGGGCTGAAAAGGCTTTTGGAGCAATAAAAACTTAAAAACTGCTATAACTCAAAAATGCAATAAGATAAGTTCAAACTTTAAAAGACATGTTGTTCAGATGTACAAGCCCCTCTTGCACAGAAAGTATGGCTTAGATATCTCTTGTAGTTTCTTCAGAACACACAAATTATCTGAAAATGCTTTTGAAGCAAACGACACAAAAACAGCTATAAATCCAAAACCTAATATGATAGACTCAAACTTTAAACTATATATTGTGTAGATTTACAGGTCCTACTTGCCCAGCAAAAAGGGTTCGAATAGCTCTTGCACTTTTTTCGAAACTCACAAACAACTGTTCATGGGCTGAAAAGGCTTTTGGAGCAATAAAAACTTAAAAACTGCTATAACTCAAAAATGCAATAAGATAAGTTCAAACTTTAAACGACATGTTGTTCAGATGTACAAGCCCCTCTTGCACAGAAAGTATGGCTTAGATATCTCTTGTAGTTTCTTCAGAACACACAAATTATCTGAAAATGCTTTTGAAGCAATAGACACAAAAACAGCTATAAATGAAAAACCTAATATTATAGACTCAAACTATAAACTATATATTGTGTAGATTTACAGGTCCTACTTGCCCAGCAAAAAGGGTTCGAATAGCTCTTGCACTTTTTTTGAAACTCACAAACAACTGTTCATGGGCTGAAAAGGCTTTTGGAGCAATAAAAACTTAAAAACTGCTATAACTCAAAAATGCAATAAGATAAGTTCAAACTTTAAAAGACATGTTGTTCAGATGTACAAGCCCCTCTTGCACAGAAAGTATGGCTTAGATATCTCTTGTAGTTTCTTCAGAACACACAAATTATCTGAAAATGCTTCAGAAGCAATAGACACAAAAACAGCTATAAATCCAAAACCTAATATGATAGACTCAAACTTTAAACTATATATTGTGTAGATTTACAGGTCCTACTTGCCCAGCAAAAAGGGTTCGAATAGCTATTGCAGTTTTTTCGAAACTCACAAACAACTGTTCATGGGCTGAAAAGGCTTTTGGAGCAATAAAAACTTAAAAACTGCTATAACTCAAAAATGCAATAAGATAAGTTCAAACTTTAAAAGACATGTTGTTCAGATGTACAAGCCCCTCTTGCACAGAAAGTATGGCTTAGATATCTCTTGTAGTTTCTTCAGAACACACAAATTATCTGAAAATGCTTCAGAAGCAATAGACACAAAAACAGCTATAAATCCAAAACCTAATATGATAGACTCAAACTTTAAACTATATATTGTGTAGATTTACAGGTCCTACTTGCCCAGCAAAAAGGGTTCGAATAGCTCTTGCACTTTTTTCGAAACTCACAAACAACTGTTCATGGGCTGAAAAGGCTTTTGGAGCAATAAAAACTTAAAAACTGCTATAACTCAAAAATGCAATAAGATAAGTTCAAACTTTAAAAGACATGTTGTTCAGATGTACAAGCCCCTCTTGCACAGAAAGTATGGCTTAGATATCTCTTGTAGTTTCTTCAGAACACACAAATTATCTGAAAATGCTTCAGAAGCAATAGACACAAACACAGCTATAAATCGAAAACCTAATATGATAGACTCAAACTTTAAACTATATATTGTGTAGATTTACAGGTCCTACTTGCCCAGCAAAAAGGGTTCGAATAGCTCTTGCACTTTTTTCGAAACTCACAAACAACTGTTCATGGGCTGAAAAGGCTTTTGGAGCAATAAAAACTTAAAAACTGCTATAACTCAAAAATGCAATAAGATAAGTTCAAACTTTAAAAGACATGTTGTTCAGATGTACAAGCCCCTCTTGCACAGAAAGTATGGCTTAGATATCTCTTGTAGTTTCTTCAGAACACACAAATTATCTGAAAATGCTTTTGAAGCAATAGACACAAAAACAGCTATAAATGAAAAACCTAATATGATAGACTCAAACTATAAACTATATATTGTGTAGATTTACAAGTCCTACTTGCCCAGCAAAAAGGGTTCGAATAGTTCTTGCACTTTTTTCGAAACTCACAAACAACTGTTCATGGGCTGAAAAGGCTTTTGGAGCAATAAAAACTTAAAAACTGCTATAACTCAAAAATGCAATAAGATAAGTTCAAACTTTAAACGACATGTTGTTCAGATGTACAAGCCCCTCTTGCACAGAAAGTATGGCTTAGATATCTCTTGTAGTTTCTTCAGAACACACAAATTATCTGAAAATGCTTTTGAAGCAATAGACACAAAAACAGCTATAAATCCAAAACCTAATATGATAGACTCAAACTTTAAACTATATATTGTGTAGATTTACAGGTCCTACTTGCCCAGCAAAAAGGGTTCGAATAGCTCTTGCACTTTTTTCGAAACTCACAAACAACTGTTCATGGGCTGAAAAGGCTTTTGGAGCAATAAAAACTTAAAAACTGCTATAACTCAAAAATGCAATAAGATAAGTTCAAACTTTAAAAGACATGTTGTTCAGATGTACAAGCCCCCCTTGCACAGAAAGTATGGCTTAGATATCTCTTGTAGTTTCTTCAGAACACACAAATTATCTGAAAATGCTTTTGAAGCAAACGACACAAAAACAGCTATAAATCCAAAACCTAATATGATAGACTCAAACTTTAAACTATATATTGTGTAGATTTACAGGTCCTACTTGCCCAGCAAAAAGGGTTCGAATAGCTCTTGCACTTTTTTCGAAACTCACAAACAACTGTTCATTGGCTGAAAAGGCTTTTGGAGCAATAAAAACTTAAAAACTGCTATAACTCAAAAATGCAATAAGATAAGTTCAAACTTTAAAAGACATGTTGTTCAGATGTACAAGCCCCTCTTGCACAGAAAGTATGGCTTAGATATCTCTTGTAGTTTCTTCAGAACACACAAATTATCTGAAAATGCTTTTGAAGCAAACGACACAAAAACAGCTATAAATCCAAAACCTAATATGATAGACTCAAACTTTAAACTATATATTGTGTAGATTTACAGGTCCTACTTGCCCAGCAAAAAGGGTTCGAATAGCTCTTGCACTTTTTTCGAAACTCACAAACAACTGTTCATGGGCTGAAAAGGCTTTTGGAGCAATAAAAACTTAAAAACTGCTATAACTCAAAAATGCAATAAGATAAGTTCAAACTTTAAAAGACATGTTGTTCAGATGTACAAGCCCCTCTTGCACAGAAAGTATGGCTTAGATATCTCTTGTAGTTTCTTCAGAACACACAAATTATCTGAAAATGCTTTTGAAGCAAACGACACAAAAACAGCTATAAATCCAAAACCTAATATGATAGACTCAAACTTTAAACTATATATTGTGTAGATTTACAGGTCCTACTTGCCCAGCAAAAAGGGTTCGAATAGCTCTTGCACTTTTTTCGAAACTCACAAACAACTGTTCATGGGCTGAAAAGGCTTTTGGAGCAATAAAAACTTAAAAACTGCTATAACTCAAAAATGCAATAAGATAAGTTCAAACTTTAAAAGACATGTTGTTCAGATGTACAAGCCCCTCTTGCACAGAAAGTATGGCTTAGATATCTTTTGTAGTTTCTTCAGAACACACAAATTATCTGAAAATGCTTCAGAAGCAATAGACACAAAAACAGCTATAAATCCAAAACCTAATATGATAGACTCAAACTTTAAACTATATATTGTGTAGATTTACAGGTCCTACTTGCCCAGCAAAAAGGGTTCGAATAGCTCTTGCACTTTTTTCGAAACTCACAAACAACTGTTCATGGGCTGAAAAGGCTTTTGGAGCAATAAAAACTTAAAAACTGCTATAACTCAAAAATGCAATAAGATAAGTTCAAACTTTAAAAGACATGTTGTTCAGATGTACAAGCCCCTCTTGCACAGAAAGTATGGCTTAGATATCTCTTGTAGTTTCTTCAGAACACACAAATTATCTGAAAATGCTTTTGAAGCAAACGACACAAACACAGCTATAAATCCAAAACCTAATATGATAGACTCAAACTTTAAACTATATATTGTGTAGATTTACAGGTCCTACTTGCCCAGCAAAAAGGGTTCGAATAGCTCTTGCACTTTTTTCGAAACTCACAAACAACTGTTCATGGGCTGAAAAGGCTTTTGGAGCAATAAAAACTTAAAAACTGCTATAACTCAAAAATGCAATAAGATAAGTTCAAACTTTAAAAGACATGTTGTTCAGATGTACAAGCCCCTCTTGCACAGAAAGTATGGCTTAGATATCTCTTGTAGTTTCTTCAGAACACACAAATTATCTGAAAATGCTTTTGAAGCAAACGACACAAAAACAGCTATAAATCCAAAACCTAATATGATAGACTCAAACTTTAAACTATATATTGTGTAGATTTACAGGTCCTACTTGCCCAGCAAAAAGGGTTCGAATAGCTCTTGCACTTTTTTCGAAACTCACAAACAACTGTTCATGGGCTGAAAAGGCTTTTGGAGCAATAAAAACTTAAAAACTGCTATAACTCAAAAATGCAATAAGATAAGTTCAAACTTTAAAAGACATGTTGTTCAGATGTACAAGCCCCTCTTGCACAGAAAGTATGGCTTAGATATCTTTTGTAGTTTCTTCAGAACACACAAATTATCTGAAAATGCTTCAGAAGCAATAGACACAAAAACAGCTATAAATCCAAAACCTAATATGATAGACTCAAACTTTAAACTATATATTGTGTAGATTTACAGGTCCTACTTGCCCAGCAAAAAGGGTTCGAATAGCTCTTGCACTTTTTTCGAAACTCACAAACAACTGTTCATGGGCTGAAAAGGCTTTTGGAGCAATAAAAACTTAAAAACTGCTATAACTCAAAAATGCAATAAGATAAGTTCAAACTTTAAAAGACATGTTGTTCAGATGTACAAGCCCCTCTTGCACAGAAAGTATGGCTTAGATATCTCTTGTAGTTTCTTCAGAACACACAAATTATCTGAAAATGCTTTTGAAGCAAACGACACAAAAACAGCTATAAATCCAAAACCTAATATGATAGACTCAAACTTTAAACTATATATTGTGTAGATTTACAGGTCCTACTTGCCCAGCAAAAAGGGTTCGAATAGCTCTTGCACTTTTTTCGAAACTCACAAACAACTGTTCATGGGCTGAAAAGGCTTTTGGAGCAATAAAAACTTAAAAACTGCTATAACTCAAAAATGCAATAAGATAAGTTCAAACTTTAAAAGACATGTTGTTCAGATGTACAAGCCCCTCTTGCACAGAAAGTATGGCTTAGATATCTCTTGTAGTTTCTTCAGAACACACAAATTATCTGAAAATGCTTTTGAAGCAATAGACACAAAAACAGCTATAAATCCAAAACCTAATATGATAGACTCAAACTTTAAACTATATTTTGTGTAGATTTACAGGTCCTACTTGCCCAGCAAAAAGGGTTCGAATAGCTCTTGCACTTTTTTCGAAACTCACAAACAACTGTTCATGGGCTGAAAAGGCTTTTGGAGCAATAAAAACTTAAAAACTGCTATAACTCAAAAATGCAATAAGATAAGTTCAAACTTTAAAAGACATGTTGTTCAGATGTACAAGCCCCTCTTGCACAGAAAGTATGGCTTAGATATCTCTTGTAGTTTCTTCAGAACACACAAATTATCTGAAAATGCTTTTGAAGCAAACGACACAAAAACAGCTATAAATCCAAAACCTAATATGATAGACTCAAACTTTAAACTATATATTGTGTAGATTTACAGGTCCTACTTGCCCAGCAAAAAGGGTTCGAATAGCTCTTGCACTTTTTTCGAAACTCACAAACAACTGTTCATGGGCTGAAAAGGCTTTTGGAGCAATAAAAACTTAAAAACTGCTATAACTCAAAAATGCAATAAGATAAGTTCAAACTTTAAAAGACATGTTGTTCAGATGTACAAGCCCCTCTTGCACAGAAAGTATGGCTTAGATATCTCTTGTAGTTTCTTCAGAACACACAAATTATCTGAAAATGCTTTTGAAGCAATAGACACAAAAACAGCTATAAATCCAAAACCTAATATGATAGACTCAAACTTTAAACTATATTTTGTGTAGATTTACAGGTCCTACTTGCCCAGCAAAAAGGGTTCGAATAGCTCTTGCACTTTTTTCGAAACTCACAAACAACTGTTCATGGGCTGAAAAGGCTTTTGGAGCAATAAAAACTTAAAAACTGCTATAACTCAAAAATGCAATAAGATAAGTTCAAACTTTAAAAGACATGTTGTTCAGATGTACAAGCCCCTCTTGCACAGAAAGTATGGCTTAGATATATCTTGTAGTTTCTTCAGAACACACAAATTATCTGAAAATGCTTTTGAAGCAAACGACACAAAAACAGCTATAAATCCAAAACCTAATATGATAGACTCAAACTTTAAACTATATATTGTGTAGATTTACAGGTCCTACTTGCCCAGCAAAAAGGGTTCGAATAGCTCTTGCACTTTTTTCGAAACTCACAAACAACTGTTCATGGGCTGAAAAGGCTTTTGGAGCAATAAAAACTTAAAAACTGCTATAACTCAAAAATGCAATAAGATAAGTTCAAACTTTAAAAGACATGTTGTTCAGATGTACAAGTCCCTCTTGCACAGAAAGTATGGCTTAGATATCTCTTGTAGTTTCTTCAGAACACACAAATTATCTGAAAATGCTTTTGAAGCAAACGACACAAAAACAGCTATAAATCCAAAACCTAATATGATAGACTCAAACTTTAAACTATATATTGTGTAGATTTACAGGTCCTACTTGCCCAGCAAAAAGGGTTCGAATAGCTCTTGCACTTTTTTCGAAACTCACAAACAACTGTTCATGGGCTGAAAAGGCTTTTGGAGCAATAAAAACTTAAAAACTGCTATAACTCAAAAATGCAATAAGATAAGTTCAAACTTTAAAAGACATGTTGTTCAGATGTACAAGCCCCTCTTGCACAGAAAGTATGGCTTAGATATCAAATGTAGTTTCTTCAGAACACACAAATTATCTGAAAATGCTTTTGAAGCAATAGACACAAAAACAGCTATAAATGAAAAACCTAATATGATAGACTCAAACTATAAACTATATATTGTGTAGATTTACAAGTCCTACTTGCCCAGCAAAAAGGGTTCGAATAGTTCTTGCACTTTTTTTGAAACTCACAAACAACTGTTCATGGGCTGAAAAGGCTTTTGGAGCAATAAAAACTTAAAAACTGCTATAACTCAAAAATGCAATAAGATAAGTTCAAACTTTAAACGACATGTTGTTCAGATGTACAAGCCCCTCTTGCACAGAAAGTATGGCTTAGATATCTCTTGTAGTTTCTTCAGAACACACAAATTATCTGAAAATGCTTCAGAAGCAATAGACACAAAAACAGCTATAAATCCAAAACCTAATATGATAGACTCAAACTTTAAACTATATATTGTGTAGATTTACAGGTCCTACTTGCCCAGCAAAAAGGGTTCGAATAGCTCTTGCACTTTTTTCGAAACTCACAAACAACTGTTCATGGGCTGAAAAGGCTTTTGGAGCAATACAAACTTAAAAACTGCTATAACTCAAAAATGCAATAAGATAAGTTCAAACTTTAAAAGACATGTTGTTCAGATGTACAAGCCCCTCTTGCACAGAAAGTATGGCTTAGATATCTCTTGTAGTTTCTTCAGAACACACAAATTATCTGAAAATGCTTTTGAAGCAATAGACACAAAAACAGCTATAAATGAAAAACCTAATATGATAGACTCAAACTATAAACTATATATTGTGTAGATTTACAAGTCCTACTTGCCCAGCAAAAAGGGTTCGAATAGTTCTTGCACTTTTTTCAAAACTCACAAACAACTGTTCATGGGCTGAAAAGGCTTTTGGAGCAATAAAAACTTAAAAACTGCTATAACTCAAAAATGCAATAAGATAAGTTCAAACTTTAAACGACATGTTGTTCAGATGTACAAGCCCCTCTTGCACAGAAAGTATGGCTTAGATATCTCTTGTAGTTTCTTCAGAACACACAAATTATCTGAAAATGCTTTTGAAGCAATAGACACAAAAACAGCTATAAATCCAAAACCTAATATGATAGACTCAAACTTTAAACTATATTTTGTGTAGATTTACAGGTCCTACTTGCCCAGCAAAAAGGGTTCGAATAGCTCTTGCACTTTTTTCGAAACTCACAAACAACTGTTCATGGGCTGAAAAGGCTTTTGGAGCAATAAAAACTTAAAAACTGCTATAACTCAAAAATGCAATAAGATAAGTTCAAACTTTAAAAGACATGTTGTTCAGATGTACAAGCCCCTCTTGCACAGAAAGTATGGCTTAGATATCTCTTGTAGTTTCTTCAGAACACACAAATTATCTGAAAATGCTTTTGAAGCAAACGACACAAAAACAGCTATAAATCCAAAACCTAATATGATAGACTCAAACTTTAAACTATATATTGTGTAGATTTACAGGTCCTACTTGCCCAGCAAAAAGGGTTCGAATAGCTCTTGCACTTTTTTCGAAACTCACAAACAACTGTTCATGGGCTGAAAAGGCTTTTGGAGCAATAAAAACTTAAAAACTGCTATAACTCAAAAATGCAATAAGATAAGTTCAAACTTTAAAAGACATGTTGTTCAGATGTACAAGCCCCTCTTGCACAGAAAGTATGGCTTAGATATCTCTTGTAGTTTCTTCAGAACACACAAATTATCTGAAAATGCTTTTGAAGCAATAGACACAAAAACAGCTATAAATCCAAAACCTAATATGATAGACTCAAACTTTAAACTATATATTGTGTAGATTTACAGGTCCTACTTGCCCAGCAAAAAGGGTTCGAATAGCTCTTGCACTTTTTTCGAAACTCACAAACAACTGTTCATGGGCTGAAAAGGCTTTTGGAGCAATAAAAACTTAAAAACTGCTATAACTCAAAAATGCAATAAGATAAGTTCAAACTTTAAAAGACATGTTGTTCAGATGTACAAGCCCCTCTTGCACAGAAAGTATGGCTTAGATATCTCTTGTAGTTTCTTCAGAACACACAAATTATCTGAAAATGCTTTTGAAGCAAACGACACAAAAACAGCTATAAATCCAAAACCTAATATGATAGACTCAAACTTTAAACTATATATTGTGTAGATTTACAGGTCCTACTTGCCCAGCAAAAAGGGTTCGAATAGCTCTTGCACTTTTTTCGAAACTCACAAACAACTGTTCATGGGCTGAAAAGGCTTTTGGAGCAATAAAAACTTAAAAACTGCTATAACTCAAAAATGCAATAAGATAAGTTCAAACTTTAAAAGACATGTTGTTCAGATGTACAAGCCCCTCTTGCACAGAAAGTATGGCTTAGATATCTCTTGTAGTTTCTTCAGAACACACAAATTATCTGAAAATGCTTTTGAAGCAAACGACACGAAAACAGCTATAAATCCAAAACCTAATATGATAGACTCAAACTTTAAACTATATATTGTGTAGATTTACAGGTCCTACTTGCCCAGCAAAAAGGGTTCGAATAGCTCTTGCACTTTTTTCGAAACTCACAAACAACTGTTCATGGGCTGAAAAGGCTTTTGGAGCAATAAAAACTTAAAAACTGCTATAACTCAAAAATGCAATAAGATAAGTTCAAACTTTAAAAGACATGTTGTTCAGATGTACAAGCCCCTCTTGCACAGAAAGTATGGCTTAGATATCTCTTGTAGTTTCTTCAGAACACACAAATTATCTGAAAATGCTTTTGAAGCAATAGACACAAAAACAGCTATAAATCCAAAACCTAATATGATAGACTCAAACTTTAAACTATATATTGTGTAGATTTACAGGTCCTACTTGCCCAGCAAAAAGGGTTCGAATAGCTCTTGCACTTTTTTCGAAACTCACAAACAACTGTTCATGGGCTGAAAAGGCTTTTGGAGCAATAAAAACTTAAAAACTGCTATAACTCAAAAATGCAATAAGATAAGTTCAAACTTTAAAAGACATGTTGTTCAGATGTACAAGCCCCTCTTGCACAGAAAGTATGGCTTAGATATCTCTTGTAGTTTCTTCAGAACACACAAATTATCTGAAAATGCTTTTGAAGCAATAGACACAAAAACAGCTATAAATCCAAAACCTAATATGATAGACTCAAACTTTAAACTATATATTGTGTAGATTTACAGGTCCTACTTGCCCAGCAAAAAGGGTTCGAATAGCTCTTGCACTTTTTTCGAAACTCACAAACAACTGTTCATGGGCTGAAAAGGCTTTTGGAGCAATAAAAACTTAAAAACTGCTATAACTCAAAAATGCAATAAGATAAGTTCAAACTTTAAAAGACATGTTGTTCAGATGTACAAGCCCCTCTTGCACAGAAAGTATGGCTTAGATATCTCTTGTAGTTTCTTCAGAACACACAAATTATCTGAAAATGCTTTTGAAGCAAACGACACAAAAACAGCTATAAATCCAAAACCTAATATGATAGACTCAAACTTTAAACTATATATTGTGTAGATTTACAGGTCCTACTTGCCCAGCAAAAAGGGTTCGAATAGCTCTTGCACTTTTTTCGAAACTCACAAACAACTGTTCATGGGCTGAAAAGGCTTTTGGAGCAATAAAAACTTAAAAACTGCTATAACTCAAAAATGCAATAAGATAAGTCCAAACTTTAAAAGACATGTTGTTCAGATGTACAAGTCCCTCTTGCACAGAAAGTATGGCTTAGATATCTCTTGTAGTTTCTTCAGAACACACAAATTATCTGAAAATGCTTCAGAAGCAAATGACACAAAAACAGCTATAAATCCAAAACCTAATATGATAGACTCAAACTTTAAACTATATATTGTGTAGATTTACAGGTCCTACTTGCCCAGCAAAAAGGGTTCGAATAGCTCTTGCACTTTTTTCGAAACTCACAAACAACTGTTCATGGGCTGAAAAGGCTTTTGGAGCAATAAAAACTTAAAAACTGCTATAACTCAAAAATGCAATAAGATAAGTTCAAACTTTAAAAGACATGTTGTTCAGATGTACAAGCCCCTCTTGCACAGAAAGTATGGCTTAGATATCTCTTGTAGTTTCTTCAGAACACACAAATTATCTGAAAATGCTTTTGAAGCAATAGACACAAAAACAGCTATAAATCCAAAACCTAATATGATAGACTCAAACTTTAAACTATATATTGTGTAGATTTACAGGTCCTACTTGCCCAGCAAAAAGGGTTCGAATAGCTCTTGCACTTTTTTCGAAACTCACAAACAACTGTTCATGGGCTGAAAAGGCTTTTGGAGCAATAAAAACTTAAAAACTGCTATAACTCAAAAATGCAATAAGATAAGTTCAAACTTTAAAAGACATGTTGTTCAGATGTACAAGCCCCTCTTGCACAGAAAGTATGGCTTAGATATCTCTTGTAGTTTCTTCAGAACACACAAATTATCTGAAAATGCTTTTGAAGCAATAGACACAAAAACAGCTATAAATCCAAAACCTAATATGATAGACTCAAACTTTAAACTATATATTGTGTAGATTTACAGGTCCTACTTGCCCAGCAAAAAGGGTTCGAATAGCTCTTGCACTTTTTTCGAAACTCACAAACAACTGTTCATGGGCTGAAAAGGCTTTTGGAGCAATAAAAACTTAAAAACTGCTATAACTCAAAAATGCAATAAGATAAGTTCAAACTTTAAAATACATGTTGTTCAGATGTACAAGCCCCTCTTGCACAGAAAGTATGGCTTAGATATCTCTTGTAGTTTCTTCAGAACACACAAATTATCTGAAAATGCTTTTGAAGCAAACGACACAAAAACAGCTATAAATCCAAAACCTAATATGATAGACTCAAACTTTAAACTATATATTGTGTAGATTTACAGGTCCTACTTGCCCAGCAAAAAGGGTTCGAATAGCTCTTGCACTTTTTTCGAAACTCACAAACAACTGTTCATGGGCTGAAAAGGCTTTTGGAGCAATAAAAACTTAAAAACTGCTATAACTCAAAAATGCAATAAGATAAGTCCAAACTTTAAAAGACATGTTGTTCAGATGTACAAGTCCCTCTTGCACAGAAAGTATGGCTTAGATATCTCTTGTAGTTTCTTCAGAACACACAAATTATCTGAAAATGCTTTTGAAGCAATAGACACAAAAACAGCTATAAATGAAAAACCTAATATGATAGACTCAAACTATAAACTATATATTGTGTAGATTTACAAGTCCTACTTGCCCAGCAAAAAGGGTTCGAATAGTTCTTGCACTTTTTTCGAAACTCACAAACAACTGTTCATGGGCTGAAAAGGCTTTTGGAGCAATAAAAACTTAAAAACTGCTATAACTCAAAAATGCAATACGATAAGTTCAAACTTTAAACGACATGTTGTTCAGATGTACAAGCCCCTCTTGCACAGAAAGTATGGCTTAGATATCTCTTGTAGTTTCTTCAGAACACACAAATTATCTGAAAATGCTTCAGAAGCAATAGACACAAAAACAGCTATAAATCCAAAACCTAATATGATAGACTCAAACTTTAAACTATATATTGTGTAGATTTACAGGTCCTACTTGCCCAGCAAAAAGGGTTCGAATAGCTCTTGCACTTTTTTCGAAACTCACAAACAACTGTTCATGGGCTGAAAAGGCTTTTGGAGCAATAAAAACTTAAAAACTGCTATAACTCAAAAATGCAATAAGATAAGTTCAAACTTTAAAAGACATGTTGTTCAGATGTACAAGCCCCTCTTGCACAGAAAGTATGGCTTAGATATCTCTTGTAGTTTCTTCAGAACACACAAATTATCTGAAAATGCTTTTGAAGCAATAGACACAAAAACAGCTATAAATCCAAAACCTAATATGATAGACTCAAACTTTAAACTATATATTGTGTAGATTTACAGGTCCTACTTGCCCAGCAAAAAGGGTTCGAATAGCTCTTGCACTTTTTTCGAAACTCACAAACAACTGTTCATGGGCTGAAAAGGCTTTTGGAGCAATAAAAACTTAAAAACTGCTATAACTCAAAAATGCAATAAGATAAGTTCAAACTTTAAAAGACATGTTGTTCAGATGTACAAGCCCCTCTTGCACAGAAAGTATGGCTTAGATATCTCTTGTAGTTTCTTCAGAACACACAAATTATCTGAAAATGCTTTTGAAGCAAACGACACAAAAACAGCTATAAATCCAAAACCTAATATGATAGACTCAAACTTTAAACTATATATTGTGTAGATTTACAGGTCCTACTTGCCCAGCAAAAAGGGTTCGAATAGCTCTTGCACTTTTTTCGAAACTCACAAACAACTGTTCATGGGCTGAAAAGGCTTTTGGAGCAATAAAAACTTAAAAACTGCTATAACTCAAAAATGCAATAAGATAAGTCCAAACTTTAAAAGACATGTTGTTCAGATGTACAAGTCCCTCTTGCACAGAAAGTATGGCTTAGATATCTCTTGTAGTTTCTTCAGAACACACAAATTATCTGAAAATGCTTTTGAAGCAATAGACACAAAAACAGCTATAAATGAAAAACCTAATATGATAGACTCAAACTATAAACTATATATTGTGTAGATTTACAAGTCCTACTTGCCCAGCAAAAAGGGTTCGAATAGTTCTTGCACTTTTTTCGAAACTCACAAACAACTGTTCATGGGCTGAAAAGGCTTTTGGAGCAATAAAAACTTAAAAACTGCTATAACTCAAAAATGCAATACGATAAGTTCAAACTTTAAACGACATGTTGTTCAGATGTACAAGCCCCTCTTGCACAGAAAGTATGGCTTAGATATCTCTTGTAGTTTCTTCAGAACACACAAATTATCTGAAAATGCTTTTGAAGCAAACGACACAAAAACAGCTATAAATCCAAAACCTAATATGATAGACTCAAACTTTAAACTATATATTGTGTAGATTTACAGGTCCTACTTGCCCAGCAAAAAGGGTTCGAATAGCTCTTGCACTTTTTTCGAAACTCACAAACAACTGTTCATGGGCTGAAAAGGCTTTTGGAGCAATAAAAACTTAAAAACTGCTATAACTCAAAAATGCAATAAGATAAGTTCAAACTTTAAAAGACATGTTGTTCAGATGTACAAGCCCCTCTTGCACAGAAAGTATGGCTTAGATATCTCTTGTAGTTTCTTCAGAACACACAAATTATCTGAAAATGCTTTTGAAGCAATAGACACAAAAACAGCTATAAATCCAAAACCTAATATGATAGACTCAAACTTTAAACTATATATTGTGTAGATTTACAGGTCCTACTTGCCCAGCAAAAAGGGTTCGAATAGCTCTTGCACTTTTTTCGAAACTCACAAACAACTGTTCATGGGCTGAAAAGGCTTTTGGAGCAATAAAAACTTAAAAACTGCTATAACTCAAAAATGCAATAAGATAAGTTCAAACTTTAAAAGACATGTTGTTCAGATGTACAAGCCCCTCTTGCACAGAAAGTATGGCTTAGATATCTCTTGTAGTTTCTTCAGAACACACAAATTATCTGAAAATGCTTTTGAAGCAAACGACACAAAAACAGCTATAAATCCAAAACCTAATATGATAGACTCAAACTTTAAACTATATATTGTGTAGATTTACAGGTCCTACTTGCCCAGCAAAAAGGGTTCGAATAGCTCTTGCACTTTTTTCGAAACTCACAAACAACTGTTCATGGGCTGAAAAGGCTTTTGGAGCAATAAAAACTTAAAAACTGCTATAACTCAAAAAATGCAATAAGATAAGTTCAAACTTTAAAAGACATGTTGTTCAGATGTACAAGCCCCTCTTGCACAGAAAGTATGGCTTAGATATCTCTTGTAGTTTCTTCAGAACACACAAATTATCTGAAAATGCTTTTGAAGCAATAGACACAAAAACAGCTATAAATGAAAAACCAAATATGATAGACTCAAACTTTAAACTATATATTTTGTAGATTTACAGGTCCTACTTGCCCAGCAAAAAGGGTTCGAATAGCTCTTGCACTTTTTTCGAAACTCACAAACAACTGTTCATGGGCTGAAAAGGCGTTTGGAGCAATAAAAACTTAAAAACTGCTATAACTCAAAAATGCAATAAGATAAGTTCAAACTTTAAAAGACATGTTGGTCAGATGTACAAGCCCCTCTTGCACAGAAAGTATGGCTTAGATATCTCTTGTAGTTCCTTCAGAACACACAAATTATCTGAAAATGCTTTTGAAGCAATAGACACAAAAACAGCTATAAATCAAAAAACTAATATGATAGACTCAAACTTTAAACTATATATTGTGTAGATTTACAGGTCCTACTTGCCCAGCAAAAAGGGTTCGAATAGCTCTTGCACTTTTTTCGAAACTCACAAACAACTGTTCATGGGCTGAAAAGGCTTTTGGAGCAATAAAAACTTAAAAACTGCTATAACTCAAAAATGCAATAAGAAAAGTTCAAACTTTAAAAGACATGTTGTTCAGATGTACAAGCCCCTCTTGCACAGAAAGTATGGCTTAGATATCTCTTGTAGTTTCTTCAGAACACACAAATTATCTGAAAATGCTTTTGAAGCAAACGACACAAAAACAGCTATAAATCCAAAACCTAATATGATAGACTCAAACTTTAAACTATATTTTGTGTAGATTTACAGGTCCTACTTGCCCAGCAAAAAGGGTTCGAATAGCTCTTGCACTTTTTTCGAAACTCACAAACAACTGTTCATGGGCTGAAAAGGCTTTTGGAGCAATAAAAACTTAAAAACTGCTATAACTCAAAAATGCAATAAGATAAGTTCAAACTTTAAAAGACATGTTGTTCAGATGTACAAGCCCCTCTTGCACAGAAAGTATGGCTTAGATATCTCTTGTAGTTTCTTCAGAACACACAAATTATCTGAAAATGCTTTTGAAGCAAACGACACAAAAACAGCTATAAATCCAAAACCTAATATGATAGACTCAAACTTTAAACTATATTTTGTGTAGATTTACAGGTCCTACTTGCCCAGCAAAAAGGGTTCGAATAGCTCTTGCACTTTTTTCGAAACTCACAAACAACTGTTCATGGGCTGAAAAGGCTTTTGGAGCAATAAAAACTTAAAAACTGCTATAACTCAAAAATGCAATAAGATAAGTTCAAACTTTAAAAGACATGTTGTTCAGATGTACAAGCCCCTCTTGCACAGAAAGTATGGCTTAGATATCTCTTGTAGTTTCTTCAGAACACACAAATTATCTGAAAATGCTTTTGAAGCAATAGACACAAAAACAGCTATAAATCCAAAACCTAATATGATAGACTCAAACTTTAAACTATATATTGTGTAGATTTACAGGTCCTACTTGCCCAGCAAAAAGGGTTCGAATAGCTCTTGCACTTTTTTCGAAACTCACAAACAACTGTTCATGGGCTGAAAAGGCTTTTGGAGCAATAAAAACTTAAAAACTGCTATAACTCAAAAATGCAATAAGATAAGTTCAAACTTTAAAAGACATGTTGTTCAGATGTACAAGCCCCTCTTGCACAGAAAGTATGGCTTAGATATCTCTTGTAGTTTCTTCAGAACACACAAATTATCTGAAAATGCTTTTGAAGCAAACGACACAAAAACAGCTATAAATCCAAAACCTAATATGATAGACTCAAACTTTAAACTATATATTGTGTAGATTTACAGGTCCTACTTGCCCAGCAAAAAGGGTTCGAATAGCTCTTGCACTTTTTTCGAAACTCACAAACAACTGTTCATGGGCTGAAAAGGCTTTTGGAGCAATAAAAACTTAAAAACTGCTATAACTCAAAAATGCAATAAGATAAGTCCAAACTTTAAAAGACATGTTGTTCAGATGTACAAGTCCCTCTTGCACAGAAAGTATGGCTTAGATATCTCTTGTAGTTTCTTCAGAACACACAAATTATCTGAAAATGCTTTTGAAGCAATAGACACAAAAACAGCTATAAATGAAAAACCTAATATGATAGACTCAAACTATAAACTATATATTGTGTAGATTTACAAGTCCTACTTGCCCAGCAAAAAGGGTTCGAATAGTTCTTGCACTTTTTTCGAAACTCACAAACAACTGTTCATGGGCTGAAAAGGCTTTTGGAGCAATAAAAACTTAAAAACTGCTATAACTCAAAAATGCAATACGATAAGTTCAAACTTTAAACGACATGTTGTTCAGATGTACAAGCCCCTCTTGCACAGAAAGTATGGCTTAGATATCTCTTGTAGTTTCTTCAGAACACACAAATTATCTGAAAATGCTTTTGAAGCAAACGACACAAAAACAGCTATAAATCCAAAACCTAATATGATAGACTCAAACTTTAAACTATATATTGTGTAGATTTACAGGTCCTACTTGCCCAGCAAAAAGGGTTCGAATAGCTCTTGCACTTTTTTCGAAACTCACAAACAACTGTTCATGGGCTGAAAAGGCTTTTGGAGCAATAAAAACTTAAAAACTGCTATAACTCAAAAATGCAATAAGATAAGTTCAAACTTTAAAAGACATGTTGTTCAGATGTACAAGCCCCTCTTGCACAGAAAGTATGGCTTAGATATCTCTTGTAGTTTCTTCAGAACACACAAATTATCTGAAAATGCTTTTGAAGCAATAGACACAAAAACAGCTATAAATCCAAAACCTAATATGATAGACTCAAACTTTAAACTATATATTGTGTAGATTTACAGGTCCTACTTGCCCAGCAAAAAGGGTTCGAATAGCTCTTGCACTTTTTTCGAAACTCACAAACAACTGTTCATGGGCTGAAAAGGCTTTTGGAGCAATAAAAACTTAAAAACTGCTATAACTCAAAAATGCAATAAGATAAGTTCAAACTTTAAAAGACATGTTGTTCAGATGTACAAGCCCCTCTTGCACAGAAAGTATGGCTTAGATATCTCTTGTAGTTTCTTCAGAACACACAAATTATCTGAAAATGCTTTTGAAGCAAACGACACAAAAACAGCTATAAATCCAAAACCTAATATGATAGACTCAAACTTTAAACTATATATTGTGTAGATTTACAGGTCCTACTTGCCCAGCAAAAAGGGTTTGAATAGCTCTTGCACTTTTTTCGAAACTCACAAACAACTGTTCATGGGCTGAAAAGGCTTTTGGAGCAATAAAAACTTAAAAACTGCTATAACTCAAAAAATGCAATAAGATAAGTTCAAACTTTAAAAGACATGTTGTTCAGATGTACAAGCCCCTCTTGCACAGAACGTATGGCTTAGATATCTCTTGTAGTTTCTTCAGAACACACAAATTATCTGAAAATGCTTTTGAAGCAATAGACACAAAAACAGCTATAAATGAAAAACCTAATATGATAGACTCAAACTTTAAACTATATATTTTGTAGATTTACAGGTCCTACTTGCCCAGCAAAAAGGGTTCGAATAGCTCTTGCACTTTTTTCGAAACTCACAAACAACTGTTCATGGGCTGAAAAGGCGTTTGGAGCAATAAAAACTTAAAAACTGCTATAACTCAAAAATGCAATAAGATAAGTTCAAACTTTAAAAGACATGTTGGTCAGATGTACAAGCCCCTCTTGCACAGAAAGTATGGCTTAGATATCTCTTGTAGTTCCTTCAGAACACACAAATTATCTGAAAATGCTTTTGAAGCAATAGACACAAAAACAGCTATAAATCAAAAAACTAATATGATAGACTCAAACTTTAAACTATATATTGTGTAGATTTACAGGTCCTACTTGCCCAGCAAAAAGGGTTCGAATAGCTCTTGCACTTTTTTCGAAACTCACAAACAACTGTTCATGGGCTGAAAAGGCTTTTGGAGCAATAAAAACTTAAAAACTGCTATAACTCAAAAATGCAATAAGAAAAGTTCAAACTTTAAAAGACATGTTGTTCAGATGTACAAGCCCCTCTTGCACAGAAAGTATGGCTTAGATATCTCTTGTAGTTTCTTCAGAACACACAAATTATCTGAAAATGCTTTTGAAGCAATAGACACAAAAACAGCTATAATCAAAAACCTAATATGATAGACTCAAACTTTAAACTATATATTGTGTAGATTTACAGGTCCTACTTGCCCAGCAAAAAGGGTTCGAATAGCTCTTGCACTTTTTTCGAAACTCACAAACAACTGTTCATGGGCTGAAAAGGCTTTTGGAGCAATAAAAACTTAAAAACTGCTATAACTCAAAAATGCAATAAGATAAGTTCAAACTTTAAAAGACATGTTGTTCAGATGTACAAGCCCCTCTTGCACAGAAAGTATGGCTTAGATATCTCTTGTAGTTTCTTCAGAACACACAAATTATCTGAAAATGCTTTTGAAGCAACATACACAAAAACAGCTATAAATCAAAAACCTAATATGATAGACTCAAACTTTAAACTATATATTGTGTAGATTTACAAGTCCTACTTGCCCAGCAAAAAGGGTTCGAATAGCTCTTGCACTTTTTTCGAAACTCACAAACAACTGTTCATGGGCTGAAAAGGCTTTTGGAGCAATAAAAACTTAAAAACTGCTATAACTCAAAAATGCAATAAGATAAGTTCAAACTTTAAAAGACATGTTGTTCAGATGTACAAGCCCCTCTTGCACAGAAAGTATGGCTTAGATATCTCTTGTAGTTTCTTCAGAACACACAAATTATCTGAAAATGCTTTTGAAGCAAACGACACAAAAACAGCTATAAATCAAAAACCTAATATGATAGACTCAAACTTTAAACTATATATTGTGTAGATTTACAGGTCCTACTTGCCCAGCAAAAAGGGTTCGAATAGCTCTTGCACTTTTTTCGAAACTCACAAACAACTGTTCATGGGCTGAAAAGGCTTTTGGAGCAATAAAAACGTAAAAACTGCTATAACTCAAAAATGCAATAAGATAGGTTCAAACTTTAAAAGACATTTTGTGCAGATGTACAAGCCCCTCTTGCACAGAAAGTATGGCTTAGAAATCTCTTGTAGTTTCTTCAGAACACATAAATTATCTGAAAATGCTTTTGAAGCAAACGATACAAAAACAGCTATAAAACAAAATCCTAATATGATAGACTCAAACTTCAAACTATATATTGTGTAGATTTACAGGTCCTACTTGCCCAGCAAAAATGGTTCGAATAGCTCTTGCACTTTTTTCGAAACTCACAAACAACTGTTCATGGGCTGAAAAGGCTTTTGGAGCAATAAAAACTTAAAAACTGCTATAACTCAAAAATGCAATAAGATAAGTTCAAACTTTAAAAGACATGTTGTTCAGATGTACAAGCCCCTCTTGCACAGAAAGTATGGCTTAGATATCTCTTGTAGTTTCTTCAGAACACACAAATTATCTGAAAATGCTTTTGAAGCAATAGACACAAAAACAGCTATAATCAAAAACCTAATATGATAGACTCAAACTTTAAACTATATATTGTGTAGATTTACAGGTCCTACTTGCCCAGCAAAAAGGGTTCGAATAGCTCTTGCACTTTTTTTCGAAACTCACAAACAACTGTTCATGGGCTGAAAAGGCTTTTGGAGCAATAAAAACTTAAAAACTGCTATAACTCAAAAATGCAATAAGATAAGTTCAAACTTTAAAAGACATGTTGTTCAGATGTACAAGCCCCTCTTGCACAGAAAGTATGGCTTAGATATCTCTTGTAGTTTCTTCAGAACACACAAATTATCTGAAAATGCTTTTGAAGCAATAGACACAAAAACAGCTATAAATCCAAAACCTAATATGATAGACTCAAACTTTAAACTATATTTTGTGTAGATTTACAGGTCCTACTTGCCCAGCAAAAAGGGTTCGAATAGCTCTTGCACTTTTTTCGAAACTCACAAACAACTGTTCATGGGCTGAAAAGGCTTTTGGAGCAATAAAAACTTAAAAAATGCTATAACTCAAAAATGCAATAAGATAAGTTCAAACTTTAAAAGACATGTTGTTCAGATGTACAAGCCCCTCTTGCACAGAAAGTATGGCTTAGATATCTCTTGTAGTTCCTTCAGAACACACAAATTATCTGAAAATGCTTTTGAAGCAATAGACACAAAAACAGCTATAAATCAAAAAACTAATATGATAGACTCAAACTTTAAACTATATATTGTGTAGATTTACAGGTCCTACTTGCCCAGCAAAAAGGGTTCGAATAGCTCTTGCACTTTTTTCGAAACTCACAAACAACTGTTCATGGGCTGAAAAGGCTTTTGGAGCAATAAAAACTTAAAAACTGCTATAACTCAAAAATGCAATAAGATAAGTTCAAACTTTAAAAGACATGTTGTTCAGATGTACAAGCCCCTCTTGCACAGAAAGTATGGCTTAGATATCTCTTGTAGTTTCTTCAGAACACACAAATTATCTGAAAATGCTTTTGAAGCAAACAACACAAAAACAGCTATAAATCCAAAACCTAATATGATAGACTCAAACTTTAAACTATATATTGTGTAGATTTACAGGTCCTACTTGCCCAGCAAAAAGGGTTCGAATAGCTCTTGCACTTTTTTCGAAACTCACAAACAACTGTTCATGGGCTGAAAAGGCTTTTGGAGCAATAAAAACTTAAAAACTGCTATAACTCAAAAATGCAATAAGATAAGTTCAAACTTTAAAAGACATGTTGTTCAGATGTACAAGCCACTCTTGCACAGAAAGTATGGCTTAGATATCTCTTGTAGTTTCTTCAGAACACACAAATTATCTGAAAATGCTTCAGAAGCAATAGACACAAACACAGCTATAAATCCAAAACCTAATATGATAGACTCAAACTTTAAACTATATATTGTGTAGATTTACAGGTCCTACTTGCCCAGCAAAAAGGGTTCGAATAGCTCTTGCACTTTTTTCGAAACTCACAAACAACTGTTCATGGGCTGAAAAGGCTTTTGGAGCAATAAAAACTTAAAAACTGCTATAACTCAAAAATGCAATAAGATAAGTTCAAACTTTAAAAGACATGTTGTTCAGATGTACAAGCCCCTCTTGCACAGAAAGTATGGCTTAGATATCTCTTGTAGTTTCTTCAGAACACACAAATTATCTGAAAATGCTTCAGAAGCAATAGACACAAAAACAGCTATAAATCCAAAACCTAATATGATAGACTCAAACTTTAAACTATATATTGTGTAGATTTACAGGTCCTACTTGCCCAGCAAAAAGGGTTCGAATAGCTCTTGCACTTTTTTCGAAACTCACAAACAACTGTTCATGGGCTGAAAAGGCTTTTGGAGCAATAAAAACTTAAAAACTGCTATAACTCAAAAATGCAATAAGATAAGTTCAAACTTTAAACGACATGTTGTTCAGATGTACAAGCCCCTCTTGCACAGAAAGTATGGCTTAGATATCTCTTGTAGTTTCTTCAGAACACACAAATTATCTGAAAATGCTTTTGAAGCAATAGACACAAAAACAGCTATAAATCAAAAAACTAATATGATAGACTCAAACTTTAAACTATATATTGTGTAGATTTACAGGTCCTACTTGCCCAGCAAAAAGGGTTCGAATAGCTCTTGCACTTTTTTCGAAACTCACAAACAACTGTTCATGGGCTGAAAAGGCTTTTGGAGCAATAAAAACTTAAAAACTGCTATAACTCAAAAATGCAATAAGAAAAGTTCAAACTTTAAAAGACATGTTGTTCAGATGTACAAGCCCCTCTTGCACAGAAAGTATGGCTTAGATATCTCTTGTAGTTTCTTCAGAACACACAAATTATCTGAAAATGCTTTTGAAGCAATAGACACAAAAACAGCTATAATCAAAAACCTAATATGATAGACTCAAACTTTAAACTATATATTGTGTAGATTTACAGGTCCTACTTGCCCAGCAAAAAGGGTTCGAATAGCTCTTGCACTTTTTTCGAAACTCACAAACAACTGTTCATGGGCTGAAAAGGCTTTTGGAGCAATAAAAACTTAAAAACTGCTATAACTCAAAAATGCAATAAGATAAGTTCAAACTTTAAAAGACATGTTGTTCAGATGTACAAGCCCCTCTTGCACAGAAAGTATGGCTTAGATATCTCTTGTAGTTTCTTCAGAACACACAAATTATCTGAAAATGCTTTTGAAGCAACATACACAAAAACAGCTATAAATCAAAAACCTAATATGATAGACTCAAACTTTAAACTATATATTGTGTAGATTTACAAGTCCTACTTGCCCAGCAAAAAGGGTTCGAATAGCTCTTGCACTTTTTTCGAAACTCACAAACAACTGTTCATGGGCTGAAAAGGCTTTTGGAGCAATAAAAACTTAAAAACTGCTATAACTCAAAAATGCAATAAGATAAGTTCAAACTTTAAAAGACATGTTGTTCAGATGTACAAGCCCCTCTTGCACAGAAAGTATGGCTTAGATATCTCTTGTAGTTTCTTCAGAACACACAAATTATCTGAAAATGCTTTTGAAGCAAACGACACAAAAACAGCTATAAATCAAAAACCTAATATGATAGACTCAAACTTTAAACTATATATTGTGTAGATTTACAGGTCCTACTTGCCCAGCAAAAAGGGTTCGAATAGCTCTTGCACTTTTTTTCGAAACTCACAAACAACTGTTCATGGGCTGAAAAGGCTTTTGGAGCAATAAAAACGTAAAAACTGCTATAACTCAAAAATGCAATAAGATAGGTTCAAACTTTAAAAGACATTTTGTGCAGATGTACAAGCCCCTCTTGCACAGAAAGTATGGCTTAGAAATCTCTTGTAGTTTCTTCAGAAGACATAAATTATCTGAAAATGCTTTTGAAGCAAACGATACAAAAACAGCTATAAAACAAAATCCTAATATGATAGACTCAAACTTCAAACTATATATTGTGTAGATTTACAGGTCCTACTTGCCCAGCAAAAATGGTTCGAATAGCTCTTGCACTTTTTTCGAAACTCACAAACAACTGTTCATGGGCTGAAAAGGCTTTTGGAGCAATACAAACTTAAAAACTGCTATAACTCAAAAATGCAATAAGATAAGTTCAAACTTTAAAAGACATGTTGTTCAGATGTACAAGCCCCTCTTGCACAGAAAGTATGGCTTAGATATCTCTTGTAGTTTCTTCAGAACACACAAATTATCTGAAAATGCTTTTGAAGCAATAGACACAAAAACAGCTATAATCAAAAACCTAATATGATAGACTCAAACTTTAAACTATATATTGTGTAGATTTACAGGTCCTACTTGCCCAGCAAAAAGGGTTCGAATAGCTCTTGCACTTTTTTTCGAAACTCACAAACAACTGTTCATGGGCTGAAAAGGCTTTTGGAGCAATAAAAACTTAAAAACTGCTATAACTCAAAAATGCAATAAGATAAGTTCAAACTTTAAAAGACATGTTGTTCAGATGTACAAGCCCCTCTTGCACAGAAAGTATGGCTTAGATATCTCTTGTAGTTTCTTCAGAACACACAAATTATCTGAAAATGCTTTTGAAGCAATAGACACAAAAACAGCTATAAATCCAAAACCTAATATGATAGACTCAAACTTTAAACTATATTTTGTGTAGATTTACAGGTCCTACTTGCCCAGCAAAAAGGGTTCGAATAGCTCTTGCACTTTTTTCGAAACTCACAAACAACTGTTCATGGGCTGAAAAGGCTTTTGGAGCAATAAAAACTTAAAAAATGCTATAACTCAAAAATGCAATAAGATAAGTTCAAACTTTAAAAGACATGTTGTTCAGATGTACAAGCCCCTCTTGCACAGAAAGTATGGCTTAGATATCTCTTGTAGTTCCTTCAGAACACACAAATTATCTGAAAATGCTTTTGAAGCAATAGACACAAAAACAGCTATAAATCAAAAAACTAATATGATAGACTCAAACTTTAAACTATATATTGTGTAGATTTACAGGTCCTACTTGCCCAGCAAAAAGGGTTCGAATAGCTCTTGCACTTTTTTCGAAACTCACAAACAACTGTTCATGGGCTGAAAAGGCTTTTGGAGCAATAAAAACTTAAAAACTGCTATAACTCAAAAATGCAATAAGATAAGTTCAAACTTTAAAAGACATGTTGTTCAGATGTACAAGCCCCTCTTGCACAGAAAGTATGGCTTAGATATCTCTTGTAGTTTCTTCAGAACACACAAATTATCTGAAAATGCTTTTGAAGCAATAGACACAAAAACAGCTATAATCAAAAACCTAATATGATAGACTCAAACTTTAAACTATATATTGTGTAGATTTACAGGTCCTACTTGCCCAGCAAAAAGGGTTCGAATAGCTCTTGCACTTTTTTCGAAACTCACAAACAACTGTTCATGGGCTGAAAAGGCTTTTGGAGCAATAAAAACTTAAAAACTGCTATAACTCAAAAATGCAATAAGATAAGTTCAAACTTTAAAAGACATGTTGTTCAGATGTACAAGCCCCTCTTGCACAGAAAGTATGGCTTAGATATCTCTTGTAGTTTCTTCAGAACACACAAATTATCTGAAAATGCTTTTGAAGCAACATACACAAAAACAGCTATAAATCAAAAACCTAATATGATAGACTCAAACTTTAAACTATATATTGTGTAGATTTACAGGTCCTACTTGCCCAGCAAAAAGGGTTCGAATAGCTCTTGCACTTTTTTCGAAACTCACAAACAACTGTTCATGGGCTGAAAAGGCTTTTGGAGCAATAAAAACTTAAAAACTGCTATAACTCAAAAATGCAATAAGATAAGTTCAAACTTTAAAAGACATGTTGTTCAGATGTACAAGCCCCTCTTGCACAGAAAGTATGGCTTAGATATCTCTTGTAGTTTCTTCAGAACACACAAATTATCTGAAAATGCTTTTGAAGCAAACGACACAAAAACAGCTATAAATCAAAAACCTAATATGATAGACTCAAACTTTAAACTATATATTGTGTAGATTTACAGGTCCTACTTGCCCAGCAAAAAGGGTTCGAATAGCTCTTGCACTTTTTTCGAAACTCACAAATCAAATCAAATCAAATCAATTTATTTTTGTAAGGCCCAAAATCACAACAACAGTTGCCTCTGAGGGCCACAAACAACTGTTCATGGGCTGAAAAGGCTTTTGGAGCAATAAAAACGTAAAAACTGCTATAACTCAAAAATGCAATAAGATAGGTTCAAACTTTAAAAGACATTTTGTGCAGATGTACAAGCCCCTCTTGCACAGAAAGTATGGCTTAGAAATCTCTTGTAGTTTCTTCAGAACACATAAATTATCTGAAAATGCTTTTGAAGCAATAGACACAAAAACAGCTATAAATCCAAAACCTAATATGATAGACTCAAACTTTAAACTATATATTGTGTAGATTTACAGGTCCTACTTGCCCAGCAAAAAGGGTTCGAATAGCTCTTGCACTTTTTTCGAAACTCACAAACAACTGTTCATGGGCTGAAAAGGCTTTTGGAGCAATAAAAACTTAAAAACTGCTATAACTCAAAAATGCAATAAGATAAGTTAAAACTTTAAAAGACATGTTGTTCAGATGTACAAGCCCCTCTTGCACAGAAAGTATGGCTTAGATATCTCTTGTAGTTTCTTCAGAACACACAAATTATCTGAAAATGCTTCAGAAGCAATAGACACAAAAACAGCTATAAATCCAAAACCTAATATGATAGACTCAAACTTTAAACTATATATTGTGTAGATTTACAGGTCCTACTTGCCCAGCAAAAAGGGTTTGAATAGCTCTTGCACTTTTTTCGAAACTCACAAACAACTGTTCATGGGCTGAAAAGGCTTTTGGAGCAATAAAAACTTAAAAACTGCTATAACTCAAAAATGCAATAAGATAAGTTCAAACTTTAAAAGACATGTTGTTCAGATGTACAAGCCCCTCTTGCACAGAAAGTATGGCTTAGATATCTCTTGTAGTTTCTTCAGAACACACAAATTATCTGAAAATGCTTTTGAAGCAAACGACACAAAAACAGCTATAAATCAAAAACCTAATATGATAGACTCAAACTTTAAACTATATATTGTGTAGATTTACAGGTCCTACTTGCCCAGCAAAAAGGGTTCGAATAGCTCTTGCACTTTTTTCGAAACTCACAAACAACTGTTCATGGGCTGAAAAGGCTTTTGGAGCAATAAAAACGTAAAAACTGCTATAACTCAAAAATGCAATAAGATAGGTTCAAACTTTAAAAGACATTTTGTGCAGATGTACAAGCCCCTCTTGCACAGAAAGTATGGCTTAGAAATCTCTTGTAGTTTCTTCAGAACACATAAATTATCTGAAAATGCTTTTGAAGCAAACGATACAAAAACAGCTATAAAACAAAATCCTAATATGATAGACTCAAACTTCAAACTATATATTGTGTAGATTTACAGGTCCTACTTGCCCAGCAAAAATGGTTCGAATAGCTCTTGCACTTTTTTCGAAACTCACAAACAACTGTTCATGGGCTGAAAAGGCTTTTGGAGCAATAAAAACTTAAAAACTGCTATAACTCAAAAATGCAATAAGATAAGTTCAAACTTTAAAAGACATGTTGTTCAGATGTACAAGCCCCTCTTGCACAGAAAGTATGGCTTAGATATCTCTTGTAGTTTCTTCAGAACACACAAATTATCTGAAAATGCTTTTGAAGCAAACAACACAAAAACAGCTATAAATCCAAAACCTAATATGATAGACTCAAACTTTAAACTATATATTGTGTAGATTTACAGGTCCTACTTGCCCAGCAAAAAGGGTTCGAATAGCTCTTGCACTTTTTTCGAAACTCACAAACAACTGTTCATGGGCTGAAAAGGCTTTTGGAGCAATAAAAACTTAAAAACTGCTATAACTCAAAAATGCAATAAGATAAGTTCAAACTTTAAAAGACATGTTGTTCAGATGTACAAGCCACTCTTGCACAGAAAGTATGGCTTAGATATCTCTTGTAGTTTCTTCAGAACACACAAATTATCTGAAAATGCTTCAGAAGCAATAGACACAAACACAGCTATAAATCCAAAACCTAATATGATAGACTCAAACTTTAAACTATATATTGTGTAGATTTACAGGTCCTACTTGCCCAGCAAAAAGGGTTCGAATAGCTCTTGCACTTTTTTCGAAACTCACAAACAACTGTTCATGGGCTGAAAAGGCTTTTGGAGCAATAAAAACTTAAAAACTGCTATAACTCAAAAATGCAATAAGATAAGTTCAAACTTTAAAAGACATGTTGTTCAGATGTACAAGCCCCTCTTGCACAGAAAGTATGGCTTAGATATCTCTTGTAGTTTCTTCAGAACACACAAATTATCTGAAAATGCTTCAGAAGCAATAGACACAAAAACAGCTATAAATCCAAAACCTAATATGATAGACTCAAACTTTAAACTATATATTGTGTAGATTTACAGGTCCTACTTGCCCAGCAAAAAGGGTTCGAATAGCTCTTGCACTTTTTTCGAAACTCACAAACAACTGTTCATGGGCTGAAAAGGCTTTTGGAGCAATAAAAACTTAAAAACTGCTATAACTCAAAAATGCAATAAGATAAGTTCAAACTTTAAACGACATGTTGTTCAGATGTACAAGCCCCTCTTGCACAGAAAGTATGGCTTAGATATCTCTTGTAGTTTCTTCAGAACACACAAATTATCTGAAAATGCTTTTGAAGCAATAGACACAAAAACAGCTATAAATCAAAAAACTAATATGATAGACTCAAACTTTAAACTATATATTGTGTAGATTTACAGGTCCTACTTGCCCAGCAAAAAGGGTTCGAATAGCTCTTGCACTTTTTTCGAAACTCACAAACAACTGTTCATGGGCTGAAAAGGCTTTTGGAGCAATAAAAACTTAAAAACTGCTATAACTCAAAAATGCAATAAGAAAAGTTCAAACTTTAAAAGACATGTTGTTCAGATGTACAAGCCCCTCTTGCACAGAAAGTATGGCTTAGATATCTCTTGTAGTTTCTTCAGAACACACAAATTATCTGAAAATGCTTTTGAAGCAATAGACACAAAAACAGCTATAATCAAAAACCTAATATGATAGACTCAAACTTTAAACTATATATTGTGTAGATTTACAGGTCCTACTTGCCCAGCAAAAAGGGTTCGAATAGCTCTTGCACTTTTTTCGAAACTCACAAACAACTGTTCATGGGCTGAAAAGGCTTTTTGAGCAATAAAAACTTAAAAACTGCTATAACTCAAAAATGCAATAAGATAAGTTCAAACTTTAAAAGACATGTTGTTCAGATGTACAAGCCCCTCTTGCACAGAAAGTATGGCTTAGATATCTCTTGTAGTTTCTTCAGAACACACAAATTATCTGAAAATGCTTTTGAAGCAACATACACAAAAACAGCTATAAATCAAAAACCTAATATGATAGACTCAAACTTTAAACTATATATTGTGTAGATTTACAAGTCCTACTTGCCCAGCAAAAAGGGTTCGAATAGCTCTTGCACTTTTTTCGAAACTCACAAACAACTGTTCATGGGCTGAAAAGGCTTTTGGAGCAATAAAAACTTAAAAACTGCTATAACTCAAAAATGCAATAAGATAAGTTCAAACTTTAAAAGACATGTTGTTCAGATGTACAAGCCCCTCTTGCACAGAAAGTATGGCTTAGATATCTCTTGTAGTTTCTTCAGAACACACAAATTATCTGAAAATGCTTTTGAAGCAACATACACAAAAACAGCTATAAATCAAAAACCTAATATGATAGACTCAAACTTTAAACTATATATTGTGTAGATTTACAGGTCCTACTTGCCCAGCAAAAAGGGTTCGAATAGCTCTTGCACTTTTTTCGAAACTCACAAACAACTGTTCATGGGCTGAAAAGGCTTTTGGAGCAATAAAAACTTAAAAACTGCTATAACTCAAAAATGCAATAAGATAAGTTCAAACTTTAAAAGACATGTTGTTCAGATGTACAAGCCCCTCTTGCACAGAAAGTATGGCTTAGATATCTCTTGTAGTTTCTTCAGAACACACAAATTATCTGAAAATGCTTTTGAAGCAAACGACACAAAAACAGCTATAAATCAAAAACCTAATATGATAGACTCAAACTTTAAACTATATATTGTGTAGATTTACAGGTCCTACTTGCCCAGCAAAAAGGGTTCGAATAGCTCTTGCACTTTTTTCGAAACTCACAAACAACTGTTCATGGGCTGAAAAGGCTTTTGGAGCAATAAAAACGTAAAAACTGCTATAACTCAAAAATGCAATAAGATAGGTTCAAACTTTAAAAGACATTTTGTGCAGATGTACAAGCCCCTCTTGCACAGAAAGTATGGCTTAGAAATCTCTTGTAGTTTCTTCAGAACACATAAATTATCTGAAAATGCTTTTGAAGCAATAGACACAAAAACAGCTATAAATCCAAAACCTAATATGATAGACTCAAACTTTAAACTATATATTGTGTAGATTTACAGGTCCTACTTGCCCAGCAAAAAGGGTTCGAATAGCTCTTGCACTTTTTTCGAAACTCACAAACAACTGTTCATGGGCTGAAAAGGCTTTTGGAGCAATAAAAACTTAAAAACTGCTATAACTCAAAAATGCAATAAGATAAGTTAAAACTTTAAAAGACATGTTGTTCAGATGTACAAGCCCCTCTTGCACAGAAAGTATGGCTTAGATATCTCTTGTAGTTTCTTCAGAACACACAAATTATCTGAAAATGCTTCAGAAGCAATAGACACAAAAACAGCTATAAATCCAAAACCTAATATGATAGACTCAAACTTTAAACTATATATTGTGTAGATTTACAGGTCCTACTTGCCCAGCAAAAAGGGTTTGAATAGCTCTTGCACTTTTTTCGAAACTCACAAACAACTGTTCATGGGCTGAAAAGGCTTTTGGAGCAATAAAAACTTAAAAACTGCTATAACTCAAAAATGCAATAAGATAAGTTCAAACTTTAAAAGACATGTTGTTCAGATGTACAAGCCCCTCTTGCACAGAAAGTATGGCTTAGATATCACTTGTAGTTTCTTCAGAACACACAAATTATCTGAAAATGCTTTTGAAGCAATAGACACAAAAACAGCTATAATCAAAAACCTAATATGATAGACTCAAACTTTAAACTATATATTGTGTAGATTTACAGGTCCTACTTGCCCAGCAAAAAGGGTTCGAATAGCTCTTGCACTTTTTTTCGAAACTCACAAACAACTGTTCATGGGCTGAAAAGGCTTTTGGAGCAATAAAAACTTAAAAACTGCTATAACTCAAAAATGCAATAAGATAAGTTCAAACTTTAAAAGACATGTTGTTCAGATGTACAAGCCCCTCTTGCACAGAAAGTATGGCTTAGATATCTCTTGTAGTTTCTTCAGAACACACAAATTATCTGAAAATGCTTTTGAAGCAATAGACACAAAAACAGCTATAAATCCAAAACCTAATATGATAGACTCAAACTTTAAACTATATATTGTGTAGATTTACAGGTCCTACTTGCCCAGCAAAAAGGGTTCGAATAGCTCTTGCACTTTTTTCGAAACTCACAAACAACTGTTCATGGGCTGAAAAGGCTTTTGGAGCAATAAAAACTTAAAAAACTGCTATAACTCAAAAATGCAATAAGATAAGTTCAAACTTTAAAAGACATGTTGTTCAGATGTACAAGCCCCTCTTGCACAGAAAGTATGGCTTAGATATCTCTTGTAGTTTCTTCAGAACACACAAATTATCTGAAAATGCTTTTGAAGCAATAGACACAAAAACAGCTATAATCAAAAACCTAATATGATAGACTCAAACTTTAAACTATATATTGTGTAGATTTACAGGTCCTACTTGCCCAGCAAAAAGGGTTCGAATAGCTCTTGCACTTTTTTCGAAACTCACAAACAACTGTTCATGGGCTGAAAAGGCTTTTGGAGCAATAAAAACTTAAAAACTGCTATAACTCAAAAATGCAATAAGATAAGTTCAAACTTTAAAAGACATGTTGTTCAGATGTACAAGCCCCTCTTGCACAGAAAGTATGGCTTAGATATCTCTTGTAGTTTCTTCAGAACACACAAATTATCTGAAAATGCTTCAGAAGCAATAGACACAAAAACAGCTATAAATCCAAAACCTAATATGATAGACTCAAACTTTAAACTATATATTGTGTAGATTTACAGGTCCTACTTGCCCAGCAAAAAGGGTTTGAATAGCTCTTGCACTTTTTTCGAAACTCACAAACAACTGTTCATGGGCTGAAAAGGCTTTTGGAGCAATAAAAACTTAAAAACTGCTATAACTCAAAAATGCAATAAGATAAGTTCAAACTTTAAAAGACATGTTGTTCAGATGTACAAGCCCCTCTTGCACAGAAAGTATGGCTTAGATATCACTTGTAGTTTCTTCAGAACACACAAATTATCTGAAAATGCTTTTGAAGCAAACGATACAAAAACAGCTATAAAACAAAATCCTAATATGATAGACTCAAACTTCAAACTATATATTGTGTAGATTTACAGGTCCTACTTGCCCAGCAAAAATGGTTCGAATAGCTCTTGCACTTTTTTCGAAACTCACAAACAACTGTTCATGGGCTGAAAAGGCTTTTGGAGCAATAAAAACTTAAAAACTGCTATAACTCAAAAATGCAATAAGATAAGTTCAAACTTTAAAAGACATGTTGTTCAGATGTACAAGCCCCTCTTGCACAGAAAGTATGGCTTAGATATCTCTTGTAGTTTCTTCAGAACACACAAATTATCTGAAAATGCTTTTGAAGCAATAGACACAAAAACAGCTATAATCAAAAACCTAATATGATAGACTCAAACTTTAAACTATATATTGTGTAGATTTACAGGTCCTACTTGCCCAGCAAAAAGGGTTCGAATAGCTCTTGCACTTTTTTTCGAAACTCACAAACAACTGTTCATGGGCTGAAAAGGCTTTTGGAGCAATAAAAACTTAAAAACTGCTATAACTCAAAAATGCAATAAGATAAGTTCAAACTTTAAAAGACATGTTGTTCAGATGTACAAGCCCCTCTTGCACAGAAAGTATGGCTTAGATATCTCTTGTAGTTTCTTCAGAACACACAAATTATCTGAAAATGCTTTTGAAGCAATAGACACAAAAACAGCTATAAATCCAAAACCTAATATGATAGACTCAAACTTTAAACTATATTTTGTGTAGATTTACAGGTCCTACTTGCCCAGCAAAAAGGGTTCGAATAGCTCTTGCACTTTTTTCGAAACTCACAAACAACTGTTCATGGGCTGAAAAGGCTTTTGGAGCAATAAAAACTTAAAAACTGCTATAACTCAAAAATGCAATAAGATAAGTTCAAACTTTAAAAGACATGTTGTTCAGATGTACAAGCCCCTCTTGCACAGAAAGTATGGCTTAGATATCTCTTGTAGTTTCTTCAGAACACACAAATTATCTGAAAATGCTTTTGAAGCAATAGACACTAAAACAGCTATAAATCAAAAACCTAATATGATAGACTCAAACTTTAAACTATATATTGTGTAGATTTACAGGTCCTACTTGCCCAGCAAAAAGGGTTCGAATAGCTCTTGCACTTTTTTCGAAACTCACAAACAACTGTTCATGGGCTGAAAAGGCTTTTGGAGCAATAAAAACTTAAAAAACTGCTATAACTCAAAAATGCAATAAGATAAGTTCAAACTTTAAAAGACATGTTGTTCAGATGTACAAGCCCCTCTTGCACAGAAAGTATGGCTTAGATATCTCTTGTAGTTTCTTCAGAACACACAAATTATCTGAAAATGCTTTTGAAGCAAACGACACAAAAACAGCTATAAATCAAAAACCTAATATGATAGACTCAAACTTTAAACTATATATTGTGTAGATTTACAGGTCCTACTTGCCCAGCAAAAAGGGTTCGAATAGCTCTTGCACTTTTTTCGAAACTCACAAACAACTGTTCATGGGCTGAAAAGGCTTTTGGAGCAATAAAAACTTAAAAACTGCTATAACTCAAAAATGCAATAAGATAAGTTCAAACTTTAAAAGACATGTTGTTCAGATGTACAAGCCCCTCTTGCACAGAAAGTATGGCTTAGATATCTCTTGTAGTTTCTTCAGAACACACAAATTATCTGAAAATGCTTTTGAAGCAATAGACACAAAAACAGCTATAATCAAAAACCTAATATGATAGACTCAAACTTTAAACTATATATTGTGTAGATTTACAGGTCCTACTTGCCCAGCAAAAAGGGTTCGAATAGCTCTTGCACTTTTTTCGAAACTCACAAACAACTGTTCATGGGCTGAAAAGGCTTTTGGAGCAATAAAAACTTAAAAACTGCTATAACTCAAAAATGCAATAAGATAAGTTCAAACTTTAAAAGAAATGTTGGTCAGATGTACAAGCCCCTCTTGCACAGAAAGTATGGCTTAGATATCTCTTGTAGTTCCTTCAGAACACACAAATTATCTGAAAATGCTTTTGAAGCAATAGACACAAAAACAGCTATAAATCAAAAAACTAATATGATAGACTCAAACTTTAAACTATATATTGTGTAGATTTACAGGTCCTACTTGCCCAGCAAAAAGGGTTCGAATAGCTCTTGCACTTTTTTCGAAACTCACAAACAACTGTTCATGGGCTGAAAAGGCTTTTGGAGCAATAAAAACTTAAAAACTGCTATAACTCAAAAATGCAATAAGATAAGTTCAAACTTTAAAAGACATGTTGTTCAGATGTACAAGCCCCTCTTGCACAGAAAGTATGGCTTAGATATCTCTTGTAGTTTCTTCAGAACACACAAATTATCTGAAAATGCTTTTGAAGCAATAGACACAAAAACAGCTATAAATCCAAAACCTAATATGATAGACTCAAACTTTAAACTATATATTGTGTAGATTTACAGGTCCTACTTGCCCAACAAAAAGGGTTCGAATAGCTCTTGCACTTTTTTCGAAACTCACAAACAACTGTTCATGGGCTGAAAAGGCTTTTGGAGCAATAAAAACTTAAAAACTGCTATAACTCAAAAATGCAATAAGATAAGTTCAAACTTTAAAAGACATGTTGTTCAGATGTACAAGCGCCTCTTGCACAGAAAGTATGGCTTAGATATCTCTTGTAGTTTCTTCAGAACACACAAATTATCTGAAAATGCTTTTGAAGCAATAGACACAAAAACAGCTATAAATCCAAAACCTAATATGATAGACTCAAACTTTAAACTATATATTGTGTAGATTTACAGGTCCTACTTGCCCAGCAAAAAGGGTTCGAATAGCTCTTGCACTTTTTTCGAAACTCACAAACAACTGTTCATGGGCTGAAAAGGCTTTTGGAGCAATAAAATCTTAAAAACTGCTATAACTCAAAAATGCAATAAGATAAGTTCAAACTTTAAAAGACATGTTGTTCAGATGTACAAGCCCCTCTTGCACAGAAAGTATGGCTTAGATATCTCTTGTAGTTTCTTCAGAACACACAAATTATCTGAAAATGCTTTTGAAGCAATAGACACAAAAACAGCTATAATCAAAAACCTAATATGATAGACTCAAACTTTAAACTATATATTGTGTAGATTTACAGGTCCTACTTGCCCAGCAAAAAGGGTTCGAATAGCTCTTGCACTTTTTTCGAAACTCACAAACAACTGTTCATGGGCTGAAAAGGCTTTTGGAGCAATAAAAACTTAAAAACTGCTATAACTCAAAAATGCAATAAGATAAGTTCAAACTTTAAAAGACATGTTGTTCAGATGTACAAGCCCCTCTTGCACAGAAAGTATGGCTTAGATATCTCTTGTAGTTTCTTCAGAACACACAAATTATCTGAAAATGCTTTTGAAGCAATAGACACAAAAACAGCTATAATCAAAAACCTAATATGATAGACTCAAACTTTAAACTATATATTGTGTAGATTTACAGGTCCTACTTGCCCAGCAAAAAGGGTTCGAATAGCTCTTGCACTTTTTTCGAAACTCACAAACAACTGTTCATGGGCTGAAAAGGCTTTTGGAGCAATAAAAACTTAAAAACTGCTATAACTCAAAAATGCAATAAGATAAGTTCAAACTTTAAAAGAAATGTTGGTCAGATGTACAAGCCCCTCTTGCACAGAAAGTATGGCTTAGATATCTCTTGTAGTTCCTTCAGAACACACAAATTATCTGAAAATGCTTTTGAAGCAATAGACACAAAAACAGCTATAAATCCAAAACCTAATATGATAGACTCAAACTTTAAACTATATATTGTGTAGATTTACAGGTCCTACTTGCCCAGCAAAAAGGGTTCGAATAGCTCTTGCACTTTTTTCGAAACTCACAAACAACTGTTCATGGGCTGAAAAGGCTTTTGGAGCAATAAAATCTTAAAAACTGCTATAACTCAAAAATGCAATAAGATAAGTTCAAACTTTAAAAGACATGTTGTTCAGATGTACAAGCCCCTCTTGCACAGAAAGTATGGCTTAGATATCTCTTGTAGTTTCTTCAGAACACACAAATTATCTGAAAATGCTTTTGAAGCAATAGACACAAAAACAGCTATAATCAAAAACCTAATATGATAGACTCAAACTTTAAACTATATATTGTGTAGATTTACAGGTCCTACTTGCCCAGCAAAAAGGGTTCGAATAGCTCTTGCACTTTTTTCGAAACTCACAAACAACTGTTCATGGGCTGAAAAGGCTTTTGGAGCAATAAAAACTTAAAAACTGCTATAACTCAAAAATGCAATAAGATAAGTTCAAACTTTAAAAGACATGTTGTTCAGATGTACAAGCCCCTCTTGCACAGAAAGTATGGCTTAGATATCTCTTGTAGTTTCTTCAGAACACACAAATTATCTGAAAATGCTTTTGAAGCAATAGACACAAAAACAGCTATAATCAAAAACCTAATATGATAGACTCAAACTTTAAACTATATATTGTGTAGATTTACAGGTCCTACTTGCCCAGCAAAAAGGGTTCGAATAGCTCTTGCACTTTTTTCGAAACTCACAAACAACTGTTCATGGGCTGAAAAGGCTTTTGGAGCAATAAAAACTTAAAAACTGCTATAACTCAAAAATGCAATAAGATAAGTTCAAACTTTAAAAGAAATGTTGGTCAGATGTACAAGCCCCTCTTGCACAGAAAGTATGGCTTAGATATCTCTTGTAGTTCCTTCAGAACACACAAATTATCTGAAAATGCTTTTGAAGCAATAGACACAAAAACAGCTATAAATCAAAAAACTAATATGATAGACTCAAACTTTAAACTATATATTGTGTAGATTTACAGGTCCTACTTGCCCAGCAAAAAGGGTTCGAATAGCTCTTGCACTTTTTTCGAAACTCACAAACAACTGTTCATGGGCTGAAAAGGCTTTTGGAGCAATAAAAACTTAAAAACTGCTATAACTCAAAAATGCAATAAGATAAGTTCAAACTTTAAAAGACATGTTGTTCAGATGTACAAGCCCCTCTTGCACAGAAAGTATGGCTTAGATATCTCTTGTAGTTTCTTCAGAACACACAAATTATCTGAAAATGCTTTTGAAGCAATAGACACAAAAACAGCTATAAATCCAAAACCTAATATGATAGACTCAAACTTTAAACTATATATTGTGTAGATTTACAGGTCCTACTTGCCCAACAAAAAGGGTTGGAATAGCTCTTGCACTTTTTTCGAAACTCACAAACAACTGTTCATGGGCTGAAAAGGCTTTTGGAGCAATAAAAACTTAAAAACTGCTATAACTCAAAAATGCAATAAGATAAGTTCAAACTTTAAAAGACATGTTGTTCAGATGTACAAGCGCCTCTTGCACAGAAAGTATGGCTTAGATATCTCTTGTAGTTTCTTCAGAACACACAAATTATCTGAAAATGCTTTTGAAGCAATAGACACAAAAACAGCTATAAATCCAAAACCTAATATGATAGACTCAAACTTTAAACTATATATTGTGTAGATTTACAGGTCCTACTTGCCCAGCAAAAAGGGTTCGAATAGCTCTTGCACTTTTTTCGAAACTCACAAACAACTGTTCATGGGCTGAAAAGGCTTTTGGAGCAATAAAATCTTAAAAACTGCTATAACTCAAAAATGCAATAAGATAAGTTCAAACTTTAAAAGACATGTTGTTCAGATGTACAAGCCCCTCTTGCACAGAAAGTATGGCTTAGATATCTCTTGTAGTTTCTTCAGAACACACAAATTATCTGAAAATGCTTTTGAAGCAATAGACACAAAAACAGCTATAATCAAAAACCTAATATGATAGACTCAAACTTTAAACTATATATTGTGTAGATTTACAGGTCCTACTTGCCCAGCAAAAAGGGTTCGAATAGCTCTTGCACTTTTTTCGAAACTCACAAACAACTGTTCATGGGCTGAAAAGGCTTTTGGAGCAATAAAAACTTAAAAACTGCTATAACTCAAAAATGCAATAAGATATGTTCAAACTTTAAAAGACATGTTGTTCAGATGTACAAGCCCCTCTTGCACAGAAAGTATGGCTTAGATATCTCTTGTAGTTTCTTCAGAACACACAAATTATCTGAAAATGCTTTTGAAGCAATATACACAAAAACAGCTATAAATCAAAAAACCTAATATGATAGACTCAAACTTTAAACTATATATTGTGTAGATTTACAAGTCCTACTTGCCCAGCAAAAAGGGTTCGAATAGCTCTTGCACTTTTTTCGAAACTCACAAACAACTGTTCATGGGCTGAAAAGGCTTTTGGAGCAATAAAAACTTAAAAACTGCTATAACTCAAAAATGCAATAAGATAAGTTCAAACTTTAAAAGACATGTTGTTCAGATGTACAAGCCCCTCTTGCACAGAAAGTATGGCTTAGAAATCTCTTGTAGTTTCTTCAGAACACATAAATTATCTGAAAATGCTTTTGAAGCAAACGACACAAAAACAGCTATAAATCCAAAACCTAATATGATAGACTCAAACTTTAAACTATATATTGTGTAGATTTACAGGTCCTACTTGCCCAGCAAAAAGGGTTCGAATAGCTCTTGCACTTTTTTCGAAACTCACAAACAACTGTTCATGGGCTGAAAAGGCTTTTGGAGCATTAAAAACTTAAAAACTGCTATAACTCAAAAATGCAATAAGATAAGTTCAAACTTTAAAAGACATGTTGTTCAGATGTACAAGCGCCTCTTGCACAGAAAGTATGGCTTAGATATCTCTTGTAGTTTCTTCAGAACACACAAATTATCTGAAAATGCTTCAGAAGCAATAGACACAAAAACAGCTATAAATCCAAAACCTAATATGATAGACTCAAACTTTAAACTATATATTGTGTAGATTTACAGGTCCTACTTGCCCAGCAAAAAGGGTTTGAATAGCTCTTGCACTTTTTTCGAAACTCACAAACAACTGTTCATGGGCTGAAAAGGCTTTTGGAGCAATAAAAACTTAAAAACTGCTATAACTCAAAAATGCAATAAGATAGGTTCAAACTTTAAAAGACATGTTGTTCAGATGTACAAGCCCCTCTTGCACAGAAAGTATGGCTTAGATATCACTTGTAGTTTCTTCAGAACACACAAATTATCTGAAAATGCTTTTGAAGCAAACGATACAAAAACAGCTATAAAACAAAATCCTAATATGATAGACTCAAACTTCAAACTATATATTGTGTAGATTTACAGGTCCTACTTGCCCAGCAAAAATGGTTCGAATAGCTCTTGCACTTTTTTCGAAACTCACAAACAACTGTTCATGGGCTGAAAAGGCTTTTGGAGCAATAAAAACTTAAAAACTGCTATAACTCAAAAATGCAATAAGATAAGTTCAAACTTTAAAAGACATGTTGTTCAGATGTACAAGCCCCTCTTGCACAGAAAGTATGGCTTAGATATCTCTTGTAGTTTCTTCAGAACACACAAATTATCTGAAAATGCTTTTGAAGCAATAGACACAAAAACAGCTATAATCAAAAACCTAATATGATAGACTCAAACTTTAAACTATATATTGTGTAGATTTACAGGTCCTACTTGCCCAGCAAAAAGGGTTCGAATAGCTCTTGCACTTTTTTTCGAAACTCACAAACAACTGTTCATGGGCTGAAAAGGCTTTTGGAGCAATAAAAACTTAAAAACTGCTATAACTCAAAAATGCAATAAGATAAGTTCAAACTTTAAAAGACATGTTGTTCAGATGTACAAGCCCCTCTTGCACAGAAAGTATGGCTTAGATATCTCTTGTAGTTTCTTCAGAACACACAAATTATCTGAAAATGCTTTTGAAGCAATAGACACAAAAACAGCTATAAATCCAAAACCTAATATGATAGACTCAAACTTTAAACTATATTTTGTGTAGATTTACAGGTCCTACTTGCCCAGCAAAAAGGGTTCGAATAGCTCTTGCACTTTTTTCGAAACTCACAAACAACTGTTCATGGGCTGAAAAGGCTTTTGGAGCAATAAAAACTTAAAAACTGCTATAACTCAAAAATGCAATAAGATAAGTTCAAACTTTAAAAGACATGTTGTTCAGATGTACAAGCCCCTCTTGCACAGAAAGTATGGCTTAGATATCTCTTGTAGTTTCTTCAGAACACACAAATTATCTGAAAATGCTTTTGAAGCAATAGACACAAAAACAGCTATAAATCCAAAACCTAATATGATAGACTCAAACTTTAAACTATATATTGTGTAGATTTACAGGTCCTACTTGCCCAGCAAAAAGGGTTCGAATAGCTCTTGCACTTTTTTCGAAACTCACAAACAACTGTTCATGGGCTGAAAAGGCTTTTGGAGCAATAAAAACTTAAAAACTGCTATAACTCAAAAATGCAATAAGATAAGTTCAAACTTTAAAAGACATGTTGTTCAGATGTACAAGCCCCTCTTGCACAGAAAGTATGGCTTAGATATCTCTTGTAGTTTCTTCAGAACACACAAATTATCTGAAAATGCTTTTGAAGCAATAGACACAAAAACAGCTATAAATCCAAAACCTAATATGATAGACTCAAACTTTAAACTATATATTGTGTAGATTTACAGGTCCTACTTGCCCAACAAAAAGGGTTCGAATAGCTCTTGCACTTTTTTCGAAACTCACAAACAACTGTTCATGGGCTGAAAAGGCTTTTGGAGCAATAAAAACTTAAAAACTGCTATAACTCAAAAATGCAATAAGATAAGTTCAAACTTTAAAAGACATGTTGTTCAGATGTACAAGCGCCTCTTGCACAGAAAGTATGGCTTAGATATCTCTTGTAGTTTCTTCAGAACACACAAATTATCTGAAAATGCTTTTGAAGCAATAGACACAAAAACAGCTATAAATCCAAAACCTAATATGATAGACTCAAACTTTAAACTATATATTGTGTAGATTTACAGGTCCTACTTGCCCAGCAAAAAGGGTTCGAATAGCTCTTGCACTTTTTTCGAAACTCACAAACAACTGTTCATGGGCTGAAAAGGCTTTTGGAGCAATAAAATCTTAAAAACTGCTATAACTCAAAAATGCAATAAGATAAGTTCAAACTTTAAAAGACATGTTGTTCAGATGTACAAGCCCCTCTTGCACAGAAAGTATGGCTTAGATATCTCTTGTAGTTTCTTCAGAACACACAAATTATCTGAAAATGCTTTTGAAGCAATAGACACAAAAACAGCTATAATCAAAAACCTAATATGATAGACTCAAACTTTAAACTATATATTGTGTAGATTTACAGGTCCTACTTGCCCAGCAAAAAGGGTTCGAATAGCTCTTGCACTTTTTTCGAAACTCACAAACAACTGTTCATGGGCTGAAAAGGCTTTTGGAGCAATAAAAACTTAAAAACTGCTATAACTCAAAAATGCAATAAGATATGTTCAAACTTTAAAAGACATGTTGTTCAGATGTACAAGCCCCTCTTGCACAGAAAGTATGGCTTAGATATCTCTTGTAGTTTCTTCAGAACACACAAATTATCTGAAAATGCTTTTGAAGCAATATACACAAAAACAGCTATAAATCAAAAAACCTAATATGATAGACTCAAACTTTAAACTATATATTGTGTAGATTTACAAGTCCTACTTGCCCAGCAAAAAGGGTTCGAATAGCTCTTGCACTTTTTTCGAAACTCACAAACAACTGTTCATGGGCTGAAAAGGCTTTTGGAGCAATAAAAACTTAAAAACTGCTATAACTCAAAAATGCAATAAGATAAGTTCAAACTTTAAAAGACATGTTGTTCAGATGTACAAGACCCTCTTGCACAGAAAGTATGGCTTAGAAATCTCTTGTAGTTTCTTCAGAACACATAAATTATCTGAAAATGCTTTTGAAGCAAACGACACAAAAACAGCTATAAATCCAAAACCTAATATGATAGACTCAAACTTTAAACTATATATTGTGTAGATTTACAGGTCCTACTTGCCCAGCAAAAAGGGTTCGAATAGCTCTTGCACTTTTTTCGAAACTCACAAACAACTGTTCATGGGCTGAAAAGGCTTTTGGAGCATTAAAAACTTAAAAACTGCTATAACTCAAAAATGCAATAAGATAAGTTCAAACTTTAAAAGACATGTTGTTCAGATGTACAAGCGCCTCTTGCACAGAAAGTATGGCTTAGATATCTCTTGTAGTTTCTTCAGAACACACAAATTATCTGAAAATGCTTCAGAAGCAATAGACACAAAAACAGCTATAAATCCAAAACCTAATATGATAGACTCAAACTTTAAACTATATATTGTGTAGATTTACAGGTCCTACTTGCCCAGCAAAAAGGGTTTGAATAGCTCTTGCACTTTTTTCGAAACTCACAAACAACTGTTCATGGGCTGAAAAGGCTTTTGGAGCAATAAAAACTTAAAAACTGCTATAACTCAAAAATGCAATAAGATAGGTTCAAACTTTAAAAGACATGTTGTTCAGATGTACAAGCCCCTCTTGCACAGAAAGTATGGCTTAGATATCACTTGTAGTTTCTTCAGAACACACAAATTATCTGAAAATGCTTTTGAAGCAAACGATACAAAAACAGCTATAAAACAAAATCCTAATATGATAGACTCAAACTTCAAACTATATATTGTGTAGATTTACAGGTCCTACTTGCCCAGCAAAAATGGTTCGAATAGCTCTTGCACTTTTTTCGAAACTCACAAACAACTGTTCATGGGCTGAAAAGGCTTTTGGAGCAATAAAAACTTAAAAACTGCTATAACTCAAAAATGCAATAAGATAAGTTCAAACTTTAAAAGACATGTTGTTCAGATGTACAAGCCCCTCTTGCACAGAAAGTATGGCTTAGATATCTCTTGTAGTTTCTTCAGAACACACAAATTATCTGAAAATGCTTTTGAAGCAATAGACACAAAAACAGCTATAATCAAAAACCTAATATGATAGACTCAAACTTTAAACTATATATTGTGTAGATTTACAGGTCCTACTTGCCCAGCAAAAAGGGTTCGAATAGCTCTTGCACTTTTTTTCGAAACTCACAAACAACTGTTCATGGGCTGAAAAGGCTTTTGGAGCAATAAAAACTTAAAAACTGCTATAACTCAAAAATGCAATAAGATAAGTTCAAACTTTAAAAGACATGTTGTTCAGATGTACAAGCCCCTCTTGCACAGAAAGTATGGCTTAGATATCTCTTGTAGTTTCTTCAGAACACACAAATTATCTGAAAATGCTTTTGAAGCAATAGACACAAAAACAGCTATAAATCCAAAACCTAATATGATAGACTCAAACTTTAAACTATATTTTGTGTAGATTTACAGGTCCTACTTGCCCAGCAAAAAGGGTTCGAATAGCTCTTGCACTTTTTTCGAAACTCACAAACAACTGTTCATGGGCTGAAAAGGCTTTTGGAGCAATAAAAACTTAAAAACTGCTATAACTCAAAAATGCAATAAGATAAGTTCAAACTTTAAAAGACATGTTGTTCAGATGTACAAGCCCCTCTTGCACAGAAAGTATGGCTTAGATATCTCTTGTAGTTTCTTCAGAACACACAAATTATCTGAAAATGCTTTTGAAGCAATAGACACAAAAACAGCTATAAATCCAAAACCTAATATGATAGACTCAAACTTTAAACTATATATTGTGTAGATTTACAGGTCCTACTTGCCCAGCAAAAAGGGTTCGAATAGCTCTTGCACTTTTTTCGAAACTCACAAACAACTGTTCATGGGCTGAAAAGGCTTTTGGAGCAATAAAAACTTAAAAAACTGCTATAACTCAAAAATGCAATAAGATAAGTTCAAACTTTAAAAGACATGTTGTTCAGATGTACAAGCCCCTCTTGCACAGAAAGTATGGCTTAGATATCTCTTGTAGTTTCTTCAGAACACACAAATTATCTGAAAATGCTTTTGAAGCAATAGACACAAAAACAGCTATAAATCAAAAACCTAATATGATAGACTCAAACTTTAAACTATATATTGTGTAGATTTACAGGTCCTACTTGCCCAGCAAAAAGGGTTCGAATAGCTCTTGCACTTTTTTCGAAACTCACAAACAACTGTTCATGGGCTGAAAAGGCTTTTGGAGCAATAAAAACTTAAAAACTGTTATAACTCAAAAATGCAATAAGATAAGTTCAAACTTTAAAAGACATGTTGTTCAGATGTACAAGCCCCTCTTGCACAGAAAGTATGGCTTAGATATCTCTTGTAGTTTCTTCAGAACACACAAATTATCTGAAAATGCTTTTGAAGCAATAGACACAAAAACAGCTATAAATCCAAAACCTAATATGATAGACTCAAACTTTAAACTATATATTGTGTAGATTTACAGGTCCTACTTGCCCAGCAAAAAGGGTTCGAATAGCTCTTGCACTTTTTTCGAAACTCACAAACAACTGTTCATGGGCTGAAAAGGCTTTTGGAGCAATAAAAACTTAAAAACTGCTATAACTCAAAAATGCAATAAGATAAGTTCAAACTTTAAAAGACATGTTGTTCAGATGTACAAGCCCCTCTTGCACAGAAAGTATGGCTTAGATATCTCTTGTAGTTTCTTCAGAACACACAAATTATCTGAAAATGCTTTTGAAGCAATATACACAAAAACAGCTATAAATCAAAAAACCTAATATGATAGACTCAAACTTTAAACTATATATTGTGTAGATTTACAAGTCCTACTTGCCCAGCAAAAAGGGTTCGAATAGCTCTTGCACTTTTTTCGAAACTCACAAACAACTGTTCATGGGCTGAAAAGGCTTTTGGAGCAATAAAAACTTAAAAACTGCTATAACTCAAAAATGCAATAAGATAAGTTCAAACTTTAAAAGACATGTTGTTCAGATGTACAAGCCCCTCTTGCACAGAACGTATGGCTTAGATATCTCTGGTAGTTTCTTCAGAACACACAAATTATCTGAAAATGCTTTTGAAGCAAACGACACAAAAACAGCTATAAATCAAAAACCTAATATGATAGACTCAAACTTTAAACTATATATTGTGTAGATTTACAGGTCCTACTTGCCCAGCAAAAAGGGTTCGAATAGCTCTTGCACTTTTTTCGAAACTCACAAACAACTGTTCATGGGCTGAAAAGGCTTTTGGAGCAATAAAAACTTAAAAACTGCTATAACTCAAAAATGCAATAAGATAAGTTCAAACTTTAAAAGAAATGTTGGTCAGATGTACAAGCCCCTCTTGCACAGAAAGTATGGCTTAGATATCTCTTGTAGTTCCTTCAGAACACACAAATTATCTGAAAATGCTTTTGAAGCAATAGACACAAAAACAGCTATAAATCAAAAAACTAATATGATAGACTCAAACTTTAAACTATATATTGTGTAGATTTACAGGTCCTACTTGCCCAGCAAAAAGGGTTCGAATAGCTCTTGCACTTTTTTCGAAACTCACAAACAACTGTTCATGGGCTGAAAAGGCTTTTGGAGCAATAAAAACTTAAAAACTGCTATAACTCAAAAATGCAATAAGATAAGTTCAAACTTTAAAAAACATGTTGTTCAGATGTACAAGCCCCTCTTGCACAGAAAGTATGGCTTAGATATCTCTTGTAGTTTCTTCAGAACACACAAATTATCTGAAAATGCTTTTGAAGCAATAGACACAAAAACAGCTATAAATCAAAAACCTAATATGATAGACTCAAACTTTAAACTATATATTGTGTAGATTTACAGGTCCTACTTGCCCAGCAAAAAGGGTTCGAATAGCTCTTGCACTTTTTTCGAAACTCACAAACAACTGTTCATGGGCTGAAAAGGCTTTTGGAGCAATAAAAACTTAAAAACTGCTATAACTCAAAAATGCAATAAGATAAGTTCAAACTTTAAAAGACATGTTGTTCAGATGTACAAGCGCCTCTTGCACAGAAAGTATGGCTTAGATATCTCTTGTAGTTTCTTCAGAACACACAAATTATCTGAAAATGCTTTTGAAGCAATAGACACAAAAACAGCTATAAATCCAAAACCTAATATGATAGACTCAAACTTTAAACTATATATTGTGTAGATTTACAGGTCCTACTTGCCCAGCAAAAAGGGTTCGAATAGCTCTTGCACTATTTTCGAAACTCACAAACAACTGTTCATGGGCTGAAAAGGCTTTTGGAGCAATAAAAACTTAAAAACTGCTATAACTCAAAAATGCAATAAGATAAGTTCAAACTTTAAAAGACATGTTGTTCAGATGTACAAGCCCCTCTTGCACAGAAAGTATGGCTTAGATATCTCTTGTAGTTTCTTCAGAACACACAAATTATCTGAAAATGCTTTTGAAGCAATAGACACAAAAACAGCTATAATCAAAAACCTAATATGATAGACTCAAACTTTAAACTATATATTGTGTAGATTTACAGGTCCTACTTGCCCAGCAAAAAGGGTTCGAATAGCTCTTGCACTTTTTTCGAAACTCACAAACAACTGTTCATGGGCTGAAAAGGCTTTTGGAGCAATAAAAACTTAAAAACTGCTATAACTCAAAAATGCAATAAGATAAGTTCAAACTTTAAAAGACATGTTGTTCAGATGTACAAGCCCCTCTTGCACAGAAAGTATGGCTTAGATATCTCTTGTAGTTTCTTCAGAACACACAAATTATCTGAAAATGCTTTTGAAGCAATATACACAAAAACAGCTATAAATCAAAAAACCTAATATGATAGACTCAAACTTTAAACTATATATTGTGTAGATTTACAAGTCCTACTTGCCCAGCAAAAAGGGTTCGAATAGCTCTTGCACTTTTTTCGAAACTCACAAACAACTGTTCATGGGCTGAAAAGGCTTTTGGAGCAATAAAAACTTAAAAACTGCTATAACTCAAAAATGCAATAAGATAAGTTCAAACTTTAAAAGACATGTTGTTCAGATGTACAAGCCCCTCTTGCACAGAACGTATGGCTTAGATATCTCTGGTAGTTTCTTCAGAACACACAAATTATCTGAAAATGCTTTTGAAGCAAACGACACAAAAACAGCTATAAATCAAAAACCTAATATGATAGACTCAAACTTTAAACTATATATTGTGTAGATTTACAGGTCCTACTTGCCCAGCAAAAAGGGTTCGAATAGCTCTTGCACTTTTTTCGAAACTCACAAACAACTGTTCATGGGCTGAAAAGGCTTTTGGAGCAATAAAAACGTAAAAACTGCTATAACTCAAAAATGCAATAAGATAGGTTCAAACTTTAAAAGACATTTTGTGCAGATGTACAAGCCCCTCTTGCACAGAAAGTATGGCTTAGAAATCTCTTGTAGTTTCTTCAGAACACATAAATTATCTGAAAATGCTTTTGAAGCAATAGACACAAAAACAGCTATAAATCCAAAACCTAATATGATAGACTCAAACTTTAAACTATATATTGTGTAGATTTACAGGTCCTACTTGACCAGCAAAAAGGGTTCGAATAGCTCTTGCACTTTTTTCGAAACTCACAAACAACTGTTCATGGGCTGAAAAGGCTTTTGGAGCATTAAAAACTTAAAAACTGCTATAACTCAAAAATGCAATAAGATAAGTTCAAACTTTAAAAGACATGTTGTTCAGATGTACAAGCGCCTCTTGCACAGAAAGTATGGCTTAGATATCTCTTGTAGTTTCTTCAGAACACACAAATTATCTGAAAATGCTTTTGAAGCAATAGACACAAAAACAGCTATAATCAAAAACCTAATATGATAGACTCAAACTTTAAACTATATATTGTGTAGATTTACAGGTCCTACTTGCCCAGCAAAAAGGGTTCGAATAGCTCTTGCACTTTTTTCGAAACTCACAAACAACTGTTCATGGGCTGAAAAGGCTTTTGGAGCAATAAAATCTTAAAAACTGCTATAACTCAAAATAGCAATAAGATAAGTTCAAACTTTAAAAGACATGTTGTTCAGATGTACAAGCCCCTCTTGCACAGAAAGTATGGCTTAGATATCTCTTGTAGTTTCTTCAGAACACACAAATTATCTGAAAATGCTTTTGAAGCAATAGACACAAAAACAGCTATAATCAAAAACCTAATATGATTGACTCAAACTTTAAACTATATATTGTGTAGATTTACAGGTCCTACTTGCCCAGCAAAAAGGGTTCGAATAGCTCTTGCACTTTTTTCGAAACTCACAAACAACTGTTCATGGGCTGAAAAGGCTTTTGGAGCAATAAAAACTTAAAAACTGCTATAACTCAAAAATGCAATAAGATAAGTTCAAACTTTAAAAGACATGTTGTTCAGATGTACAAGCCCCTCTTGCACAGAAAGTATGGCTTAGATATCTCTTGTAGTTTCTTCAGAACACACAAATTATCTGAAAATGCTTTTGAAGCAATATACACAAAAACAGCTATAAATCAAAAACCTAATATGATAGACTCAAACTTTAAACTATATATTGTGTAGATTTACAAGTCCTACTTGCCCAGCAAAAAGGGTTCGAATAGCTCTTGCACTTTTTTCGAAACTTACAAACAACTGTTCATGGGCTGAAAAGGCTTTTGGAGCAATAAAAACTTAAAAACTGCTATAACTCAAAAATGCAATAAGATAAGTTCAAACTTTAAAAGACATGTTGTTCTGATGTACAAGACCCTCTTGCACAGAACGTATGGCTTAGATATCTATTGTAGTTTCTTCAGAACACACAAATTATCTGAAAATGCTTTTGAAGCAAACGACACAAAAACAGCTATAAATCCAAAACCTAATATGATAGACTCAAACTTTAAACTATATATTGTGTAGATTTACAGGTCCTACTTGCCCAGCAAAAAGGGTTCGAATAGCTCTTGCACTTTTTTCGAAACTCACAAACAACTGTTCATGGGCTGAAAAGGCTTTTGGAGCAATAAAAACGTAAAAACTGCTATAACTCAAAAATGCAATAAGATAGGTTCAAACTTTAAAAGACATTTTGTGCAGATGTACAAGCCCCTCTTGCACAGAAAGTATGGCTTAGAAATCTCTTGTAGTTTCTTCAGAACACATAAATTATCTGAAAATGCTTTTGAAGCAATAGGCACAAAAACAGCTATAAATCCAAAACCTAATATGATAGACTCAAACTTTAAACTATATATTGTGTAGATTTACAGGTCCTACTTGCCCAGCAAAAAGGGTTCGAATAGCTCTTGCACTTTTTTCGAAACTCACAAACAACTGTTCATGGGCTGAAAAGGCTTTTGGAGCAATAAAAACTTAAAAAATGCTATAACTCAAAAATGCAAGAAGATAAGTTCAAACTTTAAAAGACATGTTGTTCAGATGTACAAGCCCCTCTTGCACAGAAAGTATGGCTTAGATATCTCTTGTAGTTTCTTCAGAACACACAAATTATCTGAAAATGCTTCAGAAGCAATAGACAAAAAAACAGCTATAAATCCAAAACCTAATATGATAGACTCAAACTTTAAACTATATATTGTGTAGATTTACAGGTCCTACTTGCCCAGCAAAAAGGGTTTGAATAGCTCTTGCACTTTTTTCGAAACTCACAAACAACTGTTCATGGGATGAAAAGGCTTTTGGAGCAATAAAAACTTAAAAACTGCTATAACTCAAAAATGCAATAAGATAAGTTCAAACTTTAAAAGACATGTTGTTCAGATGTACAAGCCCCTCTTGCACAGAAAGTATGGCTTAGATATCACTTGTAGTTTCTTCAGAACACACAAATTATCTGAAAATGCTTTTGAAGCAAACGACACAAAAACAGCTATAAAACAAAAACCTAATATGATAGACTCAAACTTTAAACTATATATTGTGTAGATTTACAGGTCCTACTTGCCCAGCAAAAAGGGTTCGAATAGCTCTTGCACTTTTTTCGAAACTCACAAACAACTGTTCATGGGCTGAAAAGGCTTTTGGAGCAATAAAAACTTAAAAACTGCTATAACTCAAAAATGCAATAAGATAAGTTCAAACTTTAAAAGACATGTTGTTCAGATGTACAAGCCCCTCTTGCACAGAAAGTATGGCTTAGATATCTCTTGTAGTTTCTTCAGAACACACAAATTATCTGAAAATGCTTTTGAAGCAATAGACACAAAAACAGCTATAATCAAAAACCTAATATGATAGACTCAAACTTTAAACTATATATTGTGTAGATTTACAAGTCCTACTTGCCCAGCAAAAAGGGTTCGAATAGCTCTTGCACTTTTTTTCGAAACTCACAAACAACTGTTCATGGGCTGAAAAGGCTTTTGGAGCAATAAAAACTTAAAAACTGCTATAACTCAAAAATGCAATAAGATAAGTTCAAACTTTAAAAGACATGTTGTTCAGATGTACAAGCCCCTCTTGCACAGAAAGTATGGCTTAGATATCTCTTGTAGTTTCTTCAGAACACACAAATTATCTGAAAATGCTTTTGAAGCAATAGACACAAAAACAGCTATAAATCCAAAACCTAATATGATAGACTCAAACTTTAAACTATATATTGTGTAGATTTACAGGTCCTACTTGCCCAGCAAAAAGGGTTCGAATAGCTCTTGCACTTTTTTCGAAACTCACAAACAACTGTTCATGGGCTGAAAAGGCTTTTGGAGCAATAAAAACGTAAAAACTGCTATAACTCAAAAATGCAATAAGATAGGTTCAAACTTTAAAAGACATTTTGTGCAGATGTACAAGCCCCTCTTGCACAGAAAGTATGGCTTAGAAATCTCTTGTAGTTTCTTCAGAACACATAAATTATCTGAAAATGCTTTTGAAGCAATAGGCACAAAAACAGCTATAAATCCAAAACCTAATATGATAGACTCAAACTTTAAACTATATATTGTGTAGATTTACAGGTCCTACTTGCCCAGCAAAAAGGGTTCGAATAGCTCTTGCACTTTTTTCGAAACTCACAAACAACTGTTCATGGGCTGAAAAGGCTTTTGGAGCAATAAAAACTTAAAAAATGCTATAACTCAAAAATGCAATAAGATAAGTTAAAACTTTAAAAGACATGTTGTTCAGATGTACAAGCCCCTCTTGCACAGAAAGTATGGCTTAGATATCTCTTGTAGTTTCTTCAGAACACACAAATTATCTGAAAATGCTTCAGAAGCAATAGACAAAAAAACAGCTATAAATCCAAAACCTAATATGATAGACTCAAACTTTAAACTATATATTGTGTAGATTTACAGGTCCTACTTGCCCAGCAAAAAGGGTTTGAATAGCTCTTGCACTTTTTTCGAAACTCACAAACAACTGTTCATGGGATGAAAAGGCTTTTGGAGCAATAAAAACTTAAAAACTGCTATAACTCAAAAATGCAATAAGATAAGTTCAAACTTTAAAAGACATGTTGTTCAGATGTACAAGCCCCTCTTGCACAGAAAGTATGGCTTAGATATCACTTGTAGTTTCTTCAGAACACACAAATTATCTGAAAATGCTTTTGAAGCAAACGACACAAAAACAGCTATAAAACAAAAACCTAATATGATAGACTCAAACTTTAAACTATATATTGTGTAGATTTACAGGTCCTACTTGCCCAGCAAAAAGGGTTCGAATAGCTCTTGCACTTTTTTCGAAACTCACAAACAACTGTTCATGGGCTGAAAAGGCTTTTGGAGCAATAAAAACTTAAAAACTGCTATAACTCAAAAATGCAATAAGATAAGTTCAAACTTTAAAAGACATGTTGTTCAGATGTACAAGCCCCTCTTGCACAGAAAGTATGGCTTAGATATCTCTTGTAGTTTCTTCAGAACACACAAATTATCTGAAAATGCTTTTGAAGCAATAGACACAAAAACAGCTATAATCAAAAACCTAATATGATAGACTCAAACTTTAAACTATATATTGTGTAGATTTACAAGTCCTACTTGCCCAGCAAAAAGGGTTCGAATAGCTCTTGCACTTTTTTTCGAAACTCACAAACAACTGTTCATGGGCTGAAAAGGCTTTTGGAGCAATAAAAACTTAAAAACTGCTATAACTCAAAAATGCAATAAGATAAGTTCAAACTTTAAAAGACATGTTGTTCAGATGTACAAGCCCCTCTTGCACAGAAAGTATGGCTTAGATATCTCTTGTAGTTTCTTCAGAACACACAAATTATCTGAAAATGCTTTTGAAGCAATAGACACAAAAACAGCTATAAATCCAAAACCTAATATGATAGACTCAAACTTTAAACTATATATTGTGTAGATTTACAGGTCCTACTTGCCCAGCAAAAAGGGTTCGAATAGCTCTTGCACTTTTTTCGAAACTCACAAACAACTGTTCATGGGCTGAAAAGGCTTTTGGAGCAATAAAAACTTAAAAACTGCTATAACTCCAAATGCAATAAGATAAGTTCAAACTTTAAAAGACATGTTGTGCAGATGTACAAGCCCCTCTTGCACAGAAAGTATGGCTTAGATATCTCTTGTAGTTTCTTCAGAACACACAAATTATCTGAAAATGCTTTTGAAGCAATATACACAAAAACAGCTATAAATCAAAAACCTAATATGATAGACTCAAACTTTAAACTATATATTGTGTAGATTTACAAGTCCTACTTGCCCAGCAAAAAGGGTTCGAATAGCTCTTGCACTTTTTTCGAAACTCACAAACAACTGTTCATGGGCTGAAAAGGCTTTTGGAGCAATAAAAACTTAAAAACTGCTATAACTCAAAAATGCAATAAGATAAGTTCAAACTTTAAAAGACATGTTGTTCAGATGTACAAGCCCCTCTTGCACAGAACGTATGGCTTAGATATCTCTTGTAGTTTCTTCAGAACACACAAATTATCTGAAAATGCTTTTGAAGCAAACGACACAATAAACAGCTATAAATCCAAAACCTAATATGATAGACTCAAACTTTAAACTATATATTGTGTAGATTTACAGGTCCTACTTGCCCAGCAAAAAGGGTTCGAATAGCTCTTGCACTTTTTTCGAAACTCACAAACAACTGTTCATGGGCTGAAAAGGCTTTTGGAGCAATAAAAACTTAAAAACTGCTATAACTCAAAAATGCAATAAGATAAGTTCAAACTTTAAAAGACATGTTGTTCAGATGTACAAGCCCCTCTTGCACAGAAAGTATGGCTTAGATATCTCTTGTAGTTTCTTCAGAACACACAAATTATCTGAAAATGCTTTTGAAGCAATAGACACAAAAACAGCTATAATCAAAAACCTAATATGATAGACTCAAACTTTAAACTATATATTGTGTAGATTTACAAGTCCTACTTGCCCAGCAAAAAGGGTTCGAATAGCTCTTGCACTTTTTTTCGAAACTCACAAACAACTGTTCATGGGCTGAAAAGGCTTTTGGAGCAATAAAAACTTAAAAACTGCTATAACTCAAAAATGCAATAAGATAAGTTCAAACTTTAAAAGACATGTTGTTCAGATGTACAAGCCCCTCTTGCACAGAAAGTATGGCTTAGATATCCCTTGTAGTTTCTTCAGAACACACAAATTATCTGAAAATGCTTTTGAAGCAATAGACACAAAAACAGCTATAAATCCAAAACCTAATATGATAGACTCAAACTTTAAACTATATATTGTGTAGATTTACAGGTCCTACTTGCCCAGCAAAAAGGGTTCGAATAGCTCTTGCACTTTTTTCGAAACTCACAAACAACTGTTCATGGGCTGAAAAGGCTTTTGGAGCAATAAAAACTTAAAAACTGCTATAACTCAAAAATGCAATAAGATAAGTTCAAACTTTAAAAGACATGTTGTTCAGATGTACAAGCCCCTCTTGCACAGAAAGTATGGCTTAGATATCTCTTGTAGTTTCTTCAGAACACACAAATTATCTGAAAATGCTTTTGAAGCAATATACACAAAAACAGCTATAAATCAAAAACCTAATATGATAGACTCAAACTTTAAACTATATATTGTGTAGATTTACAAGTCCTACTTGCCCAGCAAAAAGGGTTCGAATAGCTCTTGCACTTTTTTCGAAACTCACAAACAACTGTTCATGGGCTGAAAAGGCTTTTGGAGCAATAAAAACTTAAAAACTGCTATAACTCAAAAATGCAATAAGATAAGTTCAAACTTTAAAAGACATGTTGTTCAGATGTACAAGCCCCTCTTGCACAGAAAGTATGGCTTAGATATCTCTTGTAGTTTCTTCAGAACACACAAATTATCTGAAAATGCTTTTGAAGCAAACGACACAAAAACAGCTATAAATCAAAAACCTAATATGATAGACTCAAACTTTAAACTATATATTGTGTAGATTTACAGGTCCTACTTGCCCAGCAAAAAGGGTTCGAATAGCTCTTGCACTTTTTTCGAAACTCACAAACAACTGTTCATGGGCTGAAAAGGCTTTTGGAGCAATAAAAACTTAAAAACTGCTATAACTCAAAAATGCAATAAGATAAGTTCAAACTTTAAAAGACATGTTGTTCAGATGTACAAGCCCCTCTTGCACAGAACGTATGGCTTAGATATCTCTTGTAGTTTCTTCAGAACACACAAATTATCTGAAAATGCTTTTGAAGCAAACGACACAAAAACAGCTATAAATCAAAAACCTAATATGATAGACTCAAACTTTAAACTATATATTGTGTAGATTTACAGGTCCTACTTGCCCAGCAAAAAGGGTTCGAATAGCTCTTGCACTTTTTTCGAAACTCACAAACAACTGTTCATGGGCTGAAAAGGCTTTTGGAGCAATAAAAACGTAAAAACTGCTATAACTCAAAAATGCAATAAGATAGGTTCAAACTTTAAAAGACATTTTGTGCAGATGTACTAGCCCCTCTTGCACAGAAAGTATGGCTTAGAAATCTCTTGTAGTTTCTTCAGAACACATAAATTATCTGAAAATGCTTTTGAAGCAATAGACACAAAAACAGCTATAAATCCAAAACCTAATATGATAGACTCAAACTTTAAACTATATATTGTGTAGATTTACAGGTCCTACTTGCCCAGCAAAAAGGGTTCGAATAGCTCTTGCACTTTTTTCGAAACTCACAAACAACTGTTCATGGGCTGAAAAGGCTTTTGGAAGCAATAAAAACTTAAAAACTGCTATAACTCAAAAATGCAATAAGATAAGTTCAAACTTTAAAAGACATGTTGTTCAGATGTACAAGCCCCTCTTGCACAGAAAGTATGGCTTAGATATCTCTTGTAGTTTCTTCAGAACACACAAATTATCTGAAAATGCTTTTGAAGCAATAGACACAAAAACAGCTATAAATCCAAAACCTAATATGATAGACTCAAACTTTAAACTATATATTGTGTAGATTTACAGGTCCTACTTGCCCAGCAAAAAGGGTTCGAATAGCTCTTGCACTTTTTTCGAAACTCACAAACAACTGTTCATGGGCTGAAAAGGCTTTTGGAGCAATAAAAACTTAAAAACTGCTATAACTCAAAAATGCAATAAGATAAGTTCAAACTTTAAAAGACATGTTGTTCAGATGTACAAGCCCCTCTTGCACAGAAAGTATGGCTTAGATATCTCTTGTAGTTTCTTCAGAACACACAAATTATCTGAAAATGCTTTTGAAGCAATAGACACAAAAACAGCTATAATCAAAAACCTAATATGATAGACTCAAACTTTAAACTATATATTGTGTAGATTTACAAGTCCTACTTGCCCAGCAAAAAGGGTTCGAATAGCTCTTGCACTTTTTTCGAAACTCACAAACAACTGTTCATGGGCTGAAAAGGCTTTTGGAGCAATAAAAACTTAAAAACTGCTATAACTCAAAAATGCAATAAGATAAGTTCAAACTTTAAAAGACATGTTGTTCAGATGTACAAGCCCCTCTTGCACAGAAAGTATGGCTTAGATATCTCTTGTAGTTTCTTCAGAACACACAAATTATCTGAAAATGCTTTTGAAGCAATAGACACAAAAACAGCTATAATCAAAAACCTAATATGATAGACTCAAACTTTAAACTATATATTGTGTAGATTTACAAGTCCTACTTGCCCAGCAAAAAGGGTTCGAATAGCTCTTGCACTTTTTTCGAAACTCACAAACAACTGTTCATGGGCTGAAAAGGCTTTTGGAGCAATAAAAACTTAAAAACTGCTATAACTCAAAAATGCAATAAGATAAGTTCAAACTTTAAAAGACATGTTGTTCAGATGTACAAGCCCCTCTTGCACAGAAAGTATGGCTTAGATATCTCTTGTAGTTTCTTCAGAACACACAAATTATCTGAAAATGCTTTTGAAGCAATAGACACAAAAACAGCTATAATCAAAAACCTAATATGATAGACTCAAACTTTAAACTATATATTGTGTAGATTTACAAGTCCTACTTGCCCAGCAAAAAGGGTTCGAATAGCTCTTGCACTTTTTTTCGAAACTCACAAACAACTGTTCATGGGCTGAAAAGGCTTTTGGAGCAATAAAAACTTAAAAACTGCTATAACTCAAAAATGCAATAAGATAAGTTCAAACTTTAAAAGACATGTTGTTCAGATGTACAAGCCCCTCTTGCACAGAAAGTATGGCTTAGATATCTCTTGTAGTTTCTTCAGAACACACAAATTATCTGAAAATGCTTTTGAAGCAATAGACACAAAAACAGCTATAAATCCAAAACCTAATATGATAGACTCAAACTTTAAACTATATATTGTGTAGATTTACAGGTCCTACTTGCCCAGCAAAAAGGGTTCGAATAGCTCTTGCACTTTTTTCGAAACTCACAAACAACTGTTCATGGGCTGAAAAGGCTTTTGGAGCAATAAAAACTTAAAAACTGCTATAACTCAAAAATGCAATAAGATAAGTTCAAACTTTAAAAGACATGTTGTTCAGATGTACAAGCGCCTCTTGCACAGAAAGTATGGCTTAGATATCTCTTGTAGTTTCTTCAGAACACACAAATTATCTGAAAATGCTTTTGAAGCAATAGACACAAAAACAGCTATAAATCCAAAACCTAATATGATAGACTCAAACTTTAAACTATATATTGTGTAGATTTACAGGTCCTACTTGCCCAGCAAAAAGGGTTCGAATAGCTCTTGCACTTTTTTCGAAACTCACAAACAACTGTTCATGGGCTGAAAAGGCTTTTGGAGCAATAAAATCTTAAAAACTGCTATAACTCAAAAATGCAATAAGATAAGTTCAAACTTTAAAAGACATGTTGTTCAGATGTACAAGCCCCTCTTGCACAGAAAGTATGGCTTAGATATCTCTTGTAGTTTCTTCAGAACACACAAATTATCTGAAAATGCTTCAGAAGCAATAGACACAAAAACAGCTATAAATCAAAAACCTAATATGATAGACTCAAACTTTAAACTATATATTGTGTAGATTTACAAGTCCTACTTGCCCAGCAAAAAGGGTTCGAATAGCTCTTGCACTTTTTTCGAAACTCACAAACAACTGTTCATGGGCTGAAAAGGCTTTTGGAGCAATAAAAACTTAAAAACTGCTATAACTCAAAAATGCAATAAGATAAGTTCAAACTTTAAAAGACATGTTGTTCAGATGTACAAGCCCCTCTTGCACAGAAAGTATGGCTTAGATATCTCTTGTAGTTTCTTCAGAACACACAAATTATCTGAAAATGCTTTTGAAGCAATAGACACAAAAACAGCTATAATCAAAAACCTAATATGATAGACTCAAACTTTAAACTATATATTGTGTAGATTTACAGGTCCTACTTGCCCAGCAAAAAGGGTTTGAATAGCTCTTGCACTTTTTTCGAAACTCACAAACAACTGTTCATGGGCTGAAAAGGCTTTTGGAGCAATAAAAACTTAAAAAATGCTATAACTCAAAAATGCAATAAGATAAGTTCAAACTTTAAACGACATGTTGTTCAGATGTACAAGCCCCTCTTGCACAGAAAGTATGGCTTAGATATCTCTTGTAGTTTCTTCAGAACACACAAATTATCTGAAAATGCTTTTGAAGCAATAGACACAAAAACAGCTATAAATCAAAAACCTAATATGATAGACTCAAACTTTAAACTATATATTGTGTAGATTTACAAGTCCTACTTGCCCAGCAAAAAGGGTTCGAATAGCTCTTGCACTTTTTTCGAAACTCACAAACAACTGTTCATGGGCTGAAAAGGCTTTTGGAGCAATAAAAACTTAAAAACTGCTATAACTCAAAAATGCAATAAGATAAGTTCAAACTTTAAAAGACATGTTGTTCAGATGTACAAGCCCCTCTTGCACAGAAAGTATGGCTTAGATATCTATTGTAGTTTCTTCAGAACACACAAATTATCTGAAAATGCTTTTGAAGCAATAGACACAAAAACAGCTATAAATCCAAAACCTAATATGATAGACTCAAACTTTAAACTATATATTGTGTAGATTTACAGGTCCTACTTGCCCAGCAAAAAGGGTTCGAATAGCTCTTGCACTTTTTTCGAAACTCACAAACAACTGTTCATGGGCTGAAAAGGCTTTTGGAGCAATAAAAACTTAAAAACTGCTATAACTCAAAAATGCAATAAGATAAGTTCAAACTTTAAAAGACATGTTGTTCAGATGTACAAGCCCCTCTTGCACAGAAAGTATGGCTTAGATATCTCTTGTAGTTTCTTCAGAACACACAAATTATCTGAAAATGCTTCAGAAGCGATAGACACAAAAACAGCTATAAATCCAAAACCTAATATGATAGACTCAAACTTTAAACTATATATTGTGTAGATTTACAGGTCCTACTTGCCCAGCAAAAAGGGTTCGAATAGCTCTTGCACTGTTTTCGAAACTCACAAACAACTGTTCATGTGCTGAAAAGGCTTTTGGAGCAATAAAAACTTAAAAACTGCTATAACTCAAAAATGCAATAAGATAAGTTCAAACTTTAAAAGACATGTTGTTCAGATGTACAAGCCCCTCTTGCACAGAAAGTATGGCTTAGATATCTCTTGTAGTTTCTTCAGAACACACAAATTATCTGAAAATGCTTTTGAAGCAATAGACACAAAAACAGCTATAAATCCAAAACCTAATATGATAGACTCAAACTTTAAACTATATATTGTGTAGATTTACAAGTCCTACTTGCCCAGCAAAAAGGGTTCGAATAGCTCTTGCACTTTTTTCGAAACTCACAAACAACTGTTCATGGGCTGAAAAGGCTTTTGGAGCAATAAAAACTTAAAAACTGCTATAACTCAAAAATGCAATAAGATAAGTTCAAACTTTAAAAGACATGTTGTTCAGATGTACAAGCCCCTCTTGCACAGAAAGTATGGCTTAGATATCTCTTGTAGTTTCTTCAGAACACACAAATTATCTGAAAATGCTTTTGAAGCAATAGACACAAAAACAGCTATAAATCCAAAACCTAATATGATAGACTCAAACTTTAAACTATATATTGTGTAGATTTACAGGTCCTACTTGCCCAGCAAAAAGGGTTCGAATAGCTCTTGCACTTTTTTCGAAACTCACAAACAACTGTTCATGGGCTGAAAAGGCTTTTGGAGCAATAAAAACTTAAAAACTGCTATAACTCAAAAATGCAATAAGATAAGTTCAAACTTTAAAAGACATGTTGTTCAGATGTACAAGCCCCTCTTGCACAGAAAGTATGGCTTAGATATCTCTTGTAGTTTCTTCATAACACACAAATTATCTGAAAATGCTTTTGAAGCAATAGACACAAAAACAGCTATAAATCCAAAACCTAATATGATAGACTCAAACTTTAAACTATATATTGTGTAGATTTACAAGTCCTACTTGCCCAGCAAAAAGGGTTCGAATAGCTCTTGCACTTTTTTCGAAACTCACAAACAACTGTTCATGGGCTGAAAAGGCTTTTGGAGCAATAAAAACTTAAAAACTGCTATAACTCAAAAATGCAATAAGATAAGTTCAAACTTTAAAAGACATGTTGTTCAGATGTACAAGCCCCTCTTGCACAGAAAGTATGGCTTAGATATCTCTTGTAGTTTCTTCAGAACACACAAATTATCTGAAAATGCTTCAGAAGCAATAGACACAAAAACAGCTATAAATCCAAAACCTAATATGATAGACTCAAACTTTAAACTATATATTGTGTAGATTTACAGGTCCTACTTGCCCAGCAAAAAGGGTTCGAATAGCTCTTGCACTTTTTTCGAAACTCACAAACAACTGTTCATGGGCTGAAAAGGCTTTTGGAGCAATAAAAACTTAAAAACTGCTATAACTCAAAAATGCAATAAGATAAGTTCAAACTTTAAAAGACATGTTGTTCAGATGTACAAGCCCCTCTTGCACAGAAAGTATGGCTTAGATATCTCTTGTAGTTTCTTCAGAACACACAAATTATCTGAAAATGCTTTTGAAGCAATAGACACAAAAACAGCTATAAATCCAAAACCTAATATGATAGACTCAAACTTTAAACTATATATTGTGTAGATTTACAGGTCCTACTTGCCCAGCAAAAAGGGTTCGAATAGCTCTTGCACTTTTTTCGAAACTCACAAACAACTGTTCATGGGCTGAAAAGGCTTTTGGAGCAATAAAAACTTAAAAACTGCTATAACTCAAAAATGCAATAAGATAAGTTCAAACTTTAAAAGACATGTTGTTCAGATGTACAAGCCCCTCTTGCACAGAAAGTATGGCTTAGATATCTCTTGTAGTTTCTTCAGAACACACAAATTATCTGAAAATGCTTTTGAAGCAATAGACACAAAAACAGCTATAAATCCAAAACCTAATATGATAGACTCAAACTTTAAACTATATATTGTGTAGATTTACAAGTCCTACTTGCCCAGCAAAAAGGGTTCGAATAGCTCTTGCACTTTTTTCGAAACTCACAAACAACTGTTCATGGGCTGAAAAGGCTTTTGGAGCAATAAAAACTTAAAAACTGCTATAACTCAAAAATGCAATAAGATAAGTTCAAACTTTAAAAGACATGTTGTTCAGATGTACAAGCCCCTCTTGCACAGAAAGTATGGCTTAGATATCTCTTGTAGTTTCTTCAGAACACACAAATTATCTGAAAATGCTTCAGAAGCAATAGACACAAAAACAGCTATAAATCCAAAACCTAATATGATAGACTCAAACTTTAAACTATATATTGTGTAGATTTACAGGTCCTACTTGCCCAGCAAAAAGGGTTCGAATAGCTCTTGCACTTTTTTCGAAACTCACAAACAACTGTTCATGGGCTGAAAAGGCTTTTGGAGCAATAAAAACTTAAAAACTGCTATAACTCAAAAATGCAATAAGATAAGTTCAAACTTTAAAAGACATGTTGTTCAGATGTACAAGCCCCTCTTGCACAGAAAGTATGGCTTAGATATCTCTTGTAGTTTCTTCAGAACACACAAATTATCTGAAAATGCTTTTGAAGCAATAGACACAAAAACAGCTATAAATCCAAAACCTAATATGATAGACTCAAACTTTAAACTATATATTGTGTAGATTTACAGGTCCTACTTGCCCAGCAAAAAGGGTTCGAATAGCTCTTGCACTTTTTTCGAAACTCACAAACAACTGTTCATGGGCTGAAAAGGCTTTTGGAGCAATAAAAACTTAAAAACTGCTATAACTCAAAAATGCAATAAGATAAGTTCAAACTTTAAAAGACATGTTGTTCAGATGTACAAGCCCCTCTTGCACAGAAAGTATGGCTTAGATATCTCTTGTAGTTTCTTCAGAACACACAAATTATCTGAAAATGCTTTTGAAGCAATAGACACAAAAACAGCTATAAATCCAAAACCTAATATGATAGACTCAAACTTTAAACTATATATTGTGTAGATTTACAGGTCCTACTTGCCCAGCAAAAAGGGTTCGAATAGCTCTTGCACTTTTTTCGAAACTCACAAACAACTGTTCATGGGCTGAAAAGGCTTTTGGAGCAATAAAAACTTAAAAAACTGCTATAACTCAAAAATGCAATAAGATAAGTTCAAACTTTAAAAGACATGTTGTTCAGATGTACAAGCCCCTCTTGCACAGAAAGTATGGCTTAGATATCTCTTGTAGTTTCTTCAGAACACACAAATTATCTGAAAATGCTTTTGAAGCAATAGACACAAAAACAGCTATAAATCCAAAACCTAATATGATAGACTCAAACTTTAAACTATATATTGTGTAGATTTACAAGTCCTACTTGCCCAGCAAAAAGGGTTCGAATAGCTCTTGCACTTTTTTCGAAACTCACAAACAACTGTTCATGGGCTGAAAAGGCTTTTGGAGCAATAAAAACTTAAAAACTGCTATAACTCAAAAATGCAATAAGATAAGTTCAAACTTTAAAAGACATGTTGTTCAGATGTACAAGCCCCTCTTGCACAGAAAGTATGGCTTAGATATCTCTTGTAGTTTCTTCAGAACACACAAATTATCTGAAAATGCTTTTGAAGCAATAGACACAAAAACAGCTATAAATCAAAAACCTAATATGATAGACTCAAACTTTAAACTATATATTGTGTAGATTTACAGGTCCTACTTGCCCAGCAAAAAGGGTTCGAATAGCTCTTGCACTTTTTTCGAAACTCACAAACAACGGTTCATGGGCTGAAAAGGCTTTTGGAGCAATAAAAACTTAAAAACTGCTATAACTCAAAAATGCAATAAGATAAGTTCAAACTTTAAAAGACATGTTGTTCAGATGTACAAGCCCCTCTTGCACAGAAAGTATGGCTTAGAAATCTCTTGTAGTTTCTTCAGAACACACAAATTATCTGAAAATGCTTTTGAAGCAATAGACACAAAAACAGCTATAAATCCAAAACCTAATATGATAGACTCAAACTTTAAACTATATATTGTGTAGATTTACAGGTCCTACTTGCCCAGCAAAAAGGGTTCGAATAGCTCTTGCACTTTTTTCGAAACTCACAAACAACTGTTCATGGGCTGAAAAGGCTTTTGGAGCAATAAAAACTTAAAAACTGCTATAACTCAAAAATGCAATAAGATAAGTTCAAACTTTAAAAGACATGTTGGTCAGATGTACAAGCCCCTCTTGCACAGAAAGTATGGCTTAGATATCTCTTGTAGTTCCTTCAGAACACACAAATTATCTGAAAATGCTTTTGAAGCAATAGACACAAAAACAGCTATAAATCAAAAAACTAATATGATAGACTCAAACTTTAAACTATATATTGTGTAGATTTACAGGTCCTACTTGCCCAGCAAAAAGGGTTCGAATAGCTCTTGCACTTTTTTCGAAACTCACAAACAACTGTTCATGGGCTGAAAAGGCTTTTGGAGCAATAAAAACTTAAAAACTGCTATAACTCAAAAATGCAATAAGATAAGTTCAAACTTTAAAAGACATGTTGTTCAGATGTACAAGCCCCTCTTGCACAGAAAGTATGGCTTAGATATCTCTTGTAGTTTCTTCAGAACACACAAATTATCTGAAAATGCTTTTGAAGCAATAGACACAAAAACAGCTATAAATCCAAAACCTAATATGATAGACTCAAACTTTAAACTATATATTGTGTAGATTTACAGGTCCTACTTGCCCAGCAAAAAGGGTTCGAATAGCTCTTGCACTTTTTTCGAAACTCACAAACAACTGTTCATGGGCTGAAAAGGCTTTTGGAGCAATAAAAACTTAAAAAACTGCTATAACTCAAAAATGCAATAAGATAAGTTCAAACTTTAAAAGACATGTTGTTCAGATGTACAAGCCCCTCTTGCACAGAAAGTATGGCTTAGATATCTCTTGTAGTTTCTTCAGAACACACAAATTATCTGAAAATGCTTTTGAAGCAAACGACACAAAAACAGCTATAAATCAAAAACCTAATATGATAGACTCAAACTTTAAACTATATATTGTGTAGATTTACAGGTCCTACTTGCCCAGCAAAAAGGGTTTGAATAGCTCTTGCACTTTTTTCGAAACTCACAAACAACTGTTCATGGGCTGAAAAGGCTTTTGGAGCAATAAAAACGTAAATACTGCTATAACTCAAAAATGCAATAAGATAGGTTCAAACTTTAAAAGACATTTTGTGCAGATGTACAAGCCCCTCTTGCACAGAAAGTATGGCTTAGAAATCTCTTGTAGTTTCTTCAGAACACATAAATTATCTGAAAATGCTTTTGAAGCAATAGACACAAAAACAGCTATAAATCCAAAACCTAATATGATAGACTCAAACTTTAAACTATATATTGTGTAGATTTACAGGTCCTACTTGCCCAGCAAAAAGGGTTTGAATAGCTCTTGCACTTTTTTCAAAACTCACAAACAACTGTTCATGGGCTGAAAAGGCTTTTGGAGCAATAAAACAGTAAAAACTGCTATAACTCAAAAATGCAATAAGATAGGTTCAAACTTAAAAGACATGTTGTGCAGATGTACAAGCCCCTCTTGCACAGAAAGTATGGGTTAGATATCTCTTGTAGTTTCTTCAGAACACAAAACTTATTTGAAAATGCTTTTGAAGCAATAGACACAAAAACAGCTATAAATCCAAAACCTAATATGATAGACTCAAACTTTAAACTATATATTGTGTAGATTTACAAGTCCTACTTGCCCAGCAAAAAGGGTTCGAATAGCTCTTGCACTTTTTTCGAAACTCACAAACAACTGTTCATGGGCTGAAAAGGCTTTTGGAGCAATAAAAACTTAAAAAACTGCTATAACTCAAAAATGCAATAAGATAAGTTCAAACTTTAAAAGACATGTTGTTCAGATGTACAAGCCCCTCTTGCACAGAAAGTATGGCTTAGATATCTCTTGTAGTTTCTTCAGAACACACAAATTATCTGAAAATGCTTTTGAAGCAATAGACACAAAAACAGCTATAAATCAAAAACCTAATATGATAGACTCAAACTTTAAACTATATATTGTGTAGATTTACAGGTCCTACTTGCCCAGCAAAAAGGGTTCGAATAGCTCTTGCAATTTTTTCGAAACTCACAAACAACTGTTCATGGGCTGAAAAGGCTTTTGGAGCAATAAAAACGTAAAAACTGCTATAACTCAAAAATGCAATAAGATAGGTTCAAACTTTAAAAGACATTTTGTGCAGATGTACAAGCCCCTCTTGCACAGAAAGTATGGCTTAGAAATCTCTTGTAGTTTCTTCAGAACACACAAATTATCTGAAAATGCTTTTGAAGCAATAGACACAAAAACAGCTATAAATCCAAAACCTAATATGATAGACTCAAACTTTAAACTATATATTGTGTAGATTTACAGGTCCTACTTGCCCAGCAAAAAGGGTTCGAATAGCTCTTGCACTTTTTTCGAAACTCACAAACAACTGTTCATGGGCTGAAAAGGCTTTTGGAGCAATAAAAACTTAAAAACTGCTATAACTCAAAAATGCAATAAGATAAGTTCAAACTTTAAAAGACATGTTGGTCAGATGTACAAGCCCCTCTTGCACAGAAAGTATGGCTTAGATATCTCTTGTAGTTCCTTCAGAACACACAAATTATCTGAAAATGCTTTTGAAGCAATAGACACAAAAACAGCTATAAATCAAAAAACTAATATGATAGACTCAAACTTTAAACTATATATTGTGTAGATTTACAGGTCCTACTTGCCCAGCAAAAAGGGTTCGAATAGCTCTTGCACTTTTTTCGAAACTCACAAACAACTGTTCATGGGCTGAAAAGGCTTTTGGAGCAATAAAAACTTAAAAACTGCTATAACTCAAAAATGCAATAAGATAAGTTCAAACTTTAAAAGACATGTTGTTCAGATGTACAAGCCCCTCTTGCACAGAAAGTATGGCTTAGATATCTCTTGTAGTTTCTTCAGAACACACAAATTATCTGAAAATGCTTTTGAAGCAATAGACACAAAAACAGCTATAAATCCAAAACCTAATATGATAGACTCAAACTTTAAACTATATATTGTGTAGATTTACAGGTCCTACTTGCCCAGCAAAAAGGGTTCGAATAGCTCTTGCACTTTTTTCGAAACTCACAAACAACTGTTCATGGGCTGAAAAGGCTTTTGGAGCAATAAAAACTTAAAAAACTGCTATAACTCAAAAATGCAATAAGATAAGTTCAAACTTTAAAAGACATGTTGTTCAGATGTACAAGCCCCTCTTGCACAGAAAGTATGGCTTAGATATCTCTTGTAGTTTCTTCAGAACACACAAATTATCTGAAAATGCTTTTGAAGCAAACGACACAAAAACAGCTATAAATCAAAAACCTAATATGATAGACTCAAACTTTAAACTATATATTGTGTAGATTTACAGGTCCTACTTGCCCAGCAAAAAGGGTTTGAATAGCTCTTGCACTTTTTTCGAAACTCACAAACAACTGTTCATGGGCTGAAAAGGCTTTTGGAGCAATAAAAACGTAAATACTGCTATAACTCAAAAATGCAATAAGATAGGTTCAAACTTTAAAAGACATTTTGTGCAGATGTACAAGCCCCTCTTGCACAGAAAGTATGGCTTAGAAATCTCTTGTAGTTTCTTCAGAACACATAAATTATCTGAAAATGCTTTTGAAGCAATAGACACAAAAACAGCTATAAATCCAAAACCTAATATGATAGACTCAAACTTTAAACTATATATTGTGTAGATTTACAGGTCCTACTTGCCCAGCAAAAAGGGTTCGAATAGCTCTTGCACTTTTTTCGAAACTCACAAACAACTGTTTGGGCTGAAAAGGCTTTTGGAGCAATAAAACAGTAAAAACTGCTATAACTCAAAAATGCAATAAGATAGGTTCAAACTTTAAAAGACATGTTGTGCAGATGTACAAGCCCCTCTTGCACAGAAAGTATGGGTTAGATATCTCTTGTAGTTTCTTCAGAACACACAAATTATCTGAAAATGCTTTTGACGCAATAGACACAAAAACAGCTATAAATCCAAAACCTAATATGATAGACTCAAACTTTAAACTATATATTGTGTAGATTTACAGGTCCTACTTGCCCAGCAAAAAGGGTTTGAATAGCTCTTGCACTTTTTTCAAAACTCACAAACAACTGTTCATGGGCTGAAAAGGCTTTTGGAGCAATAAAACAGTAAAAACTGCTATAACTCAAAAATGCAATAAGATAGATTCAAACTTTAAAAGACATGTTGTGCAGATGTACAAGCCCCTCTTGCACAGAAAGTATGGGTTAGATATCTCTTGCAGTTTCTTCAGAAAACACAAATTATGTGGAAATGCTTTTGAAGCAATAGACACAAAAACAGCTATAAATCCAAAACCTAATATGATAGACTCAAACTTTAAACTATATATTGTGTAGATTTACAGGTCCTACTTGCCCAGCAAAAAGGGTTTGAATAGCTCTTGCACTTTTTTCAAAACTCACAAACAACTGTTCTATTTCATCCCTACTGACCGCCAGAGGCGGTGCATAAAGCACTGGATGATCATCCTTGCGCATACACAGGTCGAGAATTAATAACAAAAAAGTAACCTTTGACCCCCCGGTGGCTCACGTTAGTCTATATAGTCACCTGACACCGGGAGCTCAGTCCCTTTTCACCTTCTCGCATGCAGGTTGTATACGTGGTTGTTCGGCTAATATTGCTGTTTTCCCACAAAGTTGGTTCGTTTTGCCGCTTGTAGCCTGTTAGCCCTGTGACTGTGGTACAGTCGGTGCAGCGAGTTCGCTCGCCCTCCTGGGGCTGCACAAGCGTGTCGGACCTGTTGCAATAGGAGGTATATTTACGTTGTTTTCTATGACTGGTAAGTACCCCTTTAATGCATTTCGCCGTAGCCGTGCGCTCGGTAGTTTTTTGTTGAATTTGAACCGTACAATTGTACCCGGTTCTGTGTTTATCCGTGCTAAAGCCGGTTGTTTGGTTTACTGATACAGCCGCGCGGCTCTAAGTTCTAACTATAGCCGTGTTCGGGTCATTAGTTCTGAACTGCTTTGTTTTCAGCCAGTTACACACCAGCGGTGGCGTTTTCGGCTCGACCTGGTGGTTACATGTAGCTGCTTTTGTGTTTACACTGGGTCATTAGTGGTGTGCTCAGCTCAGTCTGATCCTGCACGTCTCATTCACATAGCGGGTCATTAGTGGCGTTCCCTGCTCGACCTGACCCCGCGGTGTCCCCTCATATAGCGGGTCATTAGTGGCGTTCACTGCTCGACCTGACCCCGTTGCGCCCCTCTTACCGGGGTAGGTAAGAGGTTTTACATCTTAGAGTCGCTAGTGGCGTTCCGCTCGACCCGACTCTATTGGCTCCGGTCTTATCATGCTGGAGTCCCTGTGCTGCCGGTCCTGCCTGGCACCGCTGCAGCCTGACGATGGGCATGATCTCTGCCCTGCTTGTCTTGGAGTGGATCATCTTCGGGAGGCACTCTCCGATGATGCTTGCTCCAACTGTTCGGTTATGCCCCGGTCTGTGCGTGTGGCGCGCTTGGCGGCTTTCGAGGACGCTTCAGACTGGTTGTCTGTGGCGCCTCCGAGTCAGTTACCAGCTGGCCAGACTGGGGGCCTCAAGCGGCCGTCCACGGCTACTCAAGTCGGCCCCCCATTTAAGAAAAAGAAGGGCCCCGGGAAGTTAGCGGCTCAAGTGAGCACGCTGACATCTGAACTGGCCCAAATGCGGGCAGTTATCCAGACTCTCCAGACTGATGCCAGTCGTGTGGTGGCACAACGGCATGAGGGACATGGCACAGCCTCAGTATATGATGACGTCATATCTGTGGCTGCTTCAGACACGCAGTTTCAGCTGGATTCTGACCTTCTGAGCTCCAGAGTTTCAGAATCTGGCTCACTGGCCTCTGCCGGCTCTCAGGCCGACAGTGATGACACTGTCACAGCGGCTTTGCGGACGGCACTTTCCCGCTTAAAGCTGGATGTTCCGCGGGATGAGGCGGCACCCTCGAGCGCCTTCTTTCGGCGCCGGGCTGCAGCGTCCCACTTTGCAGTTCCTCCCTCGGAGGAGTACATTAAGGAACTGCATGCCTGTTGGACAGACCCAAAGGCATTTTCGAGGCCTACTTCCGATGGCAGGGTTTTGGCACTGATGCAGGATCCTCAGAAGCTTGGCCTGGGACATATGCCGGCAGTGGAGCCGGCTATTGCCTCCCTCATCGTCCGCCCAGAGGAGACTTTACGGACTAATGCCCGGTGTCCACGACCACAGTGCCGGGTTACAGACGACCTTCTGTGTAAGGCGTACGACATGGGAGCTCGTATGGGTCGCATTGGGAACTCATTGTCTCATTTAATGCTTGGCCTGTCGGTTTCCCTTGAGACGGTACCAGTGGACCAACCAACACATGGGCTGGTTGATGCCTCCTTGCAGGCTTTTGCCCTCATGTCAAGGGAACTAGGGCGACTGCTCTCGACATTAGTGCAAGCTCGCCGCCAAGTATGGCTGGCACAGTCTCCGCTCTCTGAGGCCAGTAGGAAGACCTTGAGGGGTGTTCCAGTTCTTCCCGGAGAACTATTTGGCCCGGCCGCCCTGGAGGCTCTAGAGCGCACGGCCCAGGCTTGCCGTACACGGCAACAGTTGGCGGGGCTTCATAGGCGGGGGTCTCATCGACCGGCTCAGGCCGCCCCTCCCGTTCCTTCACGGAGATACACACCACCGCCCCATCATGACTCAGACTTGCAACAGGCCTCAAGATTTGGATTTCGTCCGTCCTGTGCGTCCCGTTCCTCACAGCCCGGCCGTGGCCCCCACAAACCCGGGCGGGGTCGAGGGGCCTCCAGATGAGGCCACAGGGCCGGCGGTAGGACATTTTTCCCCAGGACAGCTGGAGTACTGGACGGCTCACTCCCCAGATATTTGGGTGCTGGCCACGCTGTCCGAAGGGTATCGTCTGCAGTTCCGCCGCCGGCCTCCTGTTCCTGGTCGGATCCGAATGACAGTTATTCAGGATTCGGCCAAGGCGCAGGCGCTCTCTCAGGACATTCGCACCTTGCTGGACAAGGGGGCGATAGTTCCTGTGGACCCCCTGCTGGATCCAGGGGGCTTTTATTCCCGTTATTTTTTAGTACCCAAGAAGACGGGCGATTTACGCCCAGTTCTGGACCTCAGGGGTCTAAATATGTTTTTAAAGGTACTCCCTTTCAGAATGTTGGCGGTCAGACAAGTGCTCCAGGCGATCTCCCCAGGCGACTGGTTCACAACAGTAGACTTGAAGGATGCATATTTTCATGTCCCCATTGCACCGCCACATTGGAAGTTTCTCCGCTTTGCTTTCCGGGGAGAACACTTCCAGTTCAGGGTCCTGCCATTCGGGTTATCTCTGTCCCCTCGAGTGTTTACAAGGTGCGTCGCTGCAGCCTTGTCCCCCTTGCAGGCCCAGGGGTTGCGGATTCTGCCCTATCTGGACGACTGGCTCATTTGTGCGCCCAGCCACGAGCAGGCGCTTCAAGATACAGAGACTGTGCTCAGGCACGTGGCCAACTTGGGGCTGCGGGTGAACTTGGCAAAGAGTTGCCTTGTGCCGTCACAGGTAGCAACTTTCCTCGGCATGGTCCTCGACTCCCATACAGCGACTGCACGCCCTTCGCCCAAGCGGGTGGACGATATTTTGGGAATGTTGCGGGACTTTCGACAGGGGAGTTCTCTTCCCTACGTCTTGTTCCTAAGCCTCTTGGGCAAGCTGACTGCGGCCGCAACGGTGGTTCCTCTGGGGCTGCTGTCTTTGCGCCCCCTTCAGATGTGGCTCAACAGCCTACACCTGGACCCCACACGTCAGCATCACAGGCGGCAGCGGCTACCCGTATCTCCCCAATGCCGGGTGTCTCTATGCAGGTGGCGGAACGAGGCCTTTATGACACAGGGCGTTCCGCTGGGGCCTCTTCCTTCCAGACGGGAGGTTGTGTACACCGACGCATCCCTCCTAGGCTGGGGTGCGACATGGCAGGCACGGATGGTGCAAGGGTCATGGTCCCAGAGGCAGAGCAGGCTGCACATCAATGTGCTGGAGTTCTTGGCTGTCGAGCTAGCAGCATTTCTTGCCACACCTGCGCGGCCGTCATGTCATGGTACGGTCCGACAACACCAGTGTGGTTTTTCACATAAATCACCAGGGCGGCACTGGGTCGGTGACCCTGTTCAGGATTGCACAACGGGTCCTGACTTGGGCTACCCCGCGCCTTGCCAGTCTGAGCGCTGTTCACATTCCGGGGGTTTGGAATGTGTCCGCGGACTTTCTGTCTCGCCATCGGCCGCTGCCGGGGGACTGGCAGCTTCACCCGGAGGTGGTGAGGGACATTTGGGAGACCTTCGGCAGGGCACAGGTGGATCTTTTTGCCTCCCGCGACGCGACACATCGCCCTCAGTGGTTCTCGCTGGCAGACAGGGCCAGCCCACTGGGTCAGGACGCACTGGCTCACGACTGGCCGAGGACGATGCTTTATGCATTTCCCCCATTCCCCCTGATTCATCAGACGCTTCTCAGGGTCTTTCAGGAGGGCCACAGTCTCCTGCTTGTGGCCCCGTTTTGGCCAGGGAGGACATGGTTTCCTTTGCTGCGCAGGCTCTGCTGCGGCACAGCGAGACCTCTCCCCCCCAGGCGGGATCTCCTCTCTCAACTAGGGGGTCAGATTCTGCACCCCAATCCCGAGCGCCTGAAGCTCTGGGTATGGCCGCTGCAGGGCCCGGCCTGACCTTCCCGAAGTACGCCGGGGAGATTGGGAACACAATAAGCAATGCTCGTGCCCGGTCTACTCGTCTTCTGTATTCCTGCAAGTGGAAACTGTTTGACGCCTGGTGTCGCAAAAGCGGGGAGGATCCAGTACATTGTGCTGTGTCAACGGTGCTCGCATTCCTGCAGGAGCTACTTGGCCAGGGGCGCTCTCCATCTACCCTGAAGGTATACATTGCCGCAATTTCTTGTGGGCATGTGGGGTGGAATGGTTTCTCGGTTGGCCGTAACCAAGATATTTCCCTTTTTCTAAAGGGTGCTAGGCGTTTGCATCCGCCGGCCCGGTCTGTGGCCCTGGCCTGGGACCTGTCCCTGGTGCTGGAGGCGTTGCGATCCTCTCCATTTGAGCCTCTGTCGCAGGTTGACCTTAAATGGCTGTCAATGAAGACGGCATTCCTTCTGGCGATGGCCTCTGCGAAGCGGGTGAGTGAGCTCCAGGCTTTGTCCGTGGCAGACTCCTGTTTTCGTTGGCACCCCGACAACTCTGGGGTTTCCCTTTGGCCGAATATAGATTTTGTTCCAAAGGTGATTTTGTCGGAGGGGCACAACCGCCCGCTACAACTTGCACGTTTTGGTGCGGGATCTGCCGCCGAACAGCTGTGTCCTGTCCGTGCGCTTGAGGCATATGTGTGTGCTACAGCGTTGATACGCAAATCTGAGAGCCTGTTTGTTTGTTTTGCCGGCCCGCGCAAGGGCCAGGCTCTGTCCAAACAGCGTCTCGCGCGCTGGATTGTTGATGTAATCACGGAAGCCTATACTCGACAAGGGCGACTGTTGCCGTCCGGGGTGAGGTGCCACTCCACAAGGGGGCTCTCAACTTCGTGGGCCGCTATAAACGGGGTGTCCTTGGACGTGATCTGTGCGGCGGCCTCTTGGACATCCCCGAATACATTTGCAAGATTCTACAGAGTGAATGTGGTTTCTCCACAACCGCTGGAAGAGGTTCTCCGGCAACACTCTTCTGCGTCCCATTGAGGTATGGTTTTGTCTATTCCTCGGGACTCTGCTGGTATTCGTCATCCAGTGCTTTATGCACCGCCTCTGGCGGTCAGTAGGGATGAAATAGAACGAAAGTTACGACTGTAACTACGGTTCTATGAATCCCGGATGACCGCCAGAGCATCCGGTCCCTCGGAATTCTCGTGCTTTGCGAGAAAGTTTCCAGGGACTGAGCTCCCGTTGTCACGTGACTATATAGACTCACGTGAGCCACCGGGGGTGGCTCACGTGAGTCTATATAGAGTCTATATAGTCTATATAGAGTCTATATAGTCTATATAGTTTATAGAGTCTATATAGTCAACAACTCATATAGTTATTAATTCTCGACCTGTGTATGCGCAAGGATGATCATCCAGTGCTTTATGCACCGCCTCTGGCGGTCATCCGGGATTCATAGAACCGTAGTTACAGTCGTAACTTTCGTTCATGGGCTGAAAAGGCTTTTGGAGCAATAAAACAGTAAAAACTGCTATAACTCAAAAATGCAATAAGATAAGTTCAAACTTTGAAAGACATGTAGTGCAGATGTACAAGCCCCTCTTGCACAGAAACTATGGGTAAGATATCTCTTGCAGTTTCTTCGGAAAACACAAATTATTTGAAAATGCTTTTGAAGCAATAGACACAAAAACAGCTATAAATCCAAAACCTTATATGATAGACTCAAACTTTTAACTATATATTGTGTATATTTACAAGTCCTACTTGCCCAGCAAAAAGGGTTTGAATAGCTCTTGCGCTTTTTTCAAAACTCATAAACAACTGTTCATGGGCTGAAAAGGCTTTTGGAGCAATAAAACAGTAAAAACTGCTATAACTCAAAAATGCAATAAGATAGGTTCAAACTTTAAAAGACATGTTGTGCAGATGTACAAGCCCCTCTTGCACAGAAAGTATGGGTTAGATATCTCTTGCAGTTTCTTCAGAAAACACAAATTATGTGAAAATGCTTTTGAAGCAATAGACACAAAAACAGCTATAAATCCAAAACCTAATATGATAGACTCAAACTTTAAACTATATATTGTGTAGATTTACAGGTCTTACTTGCCCAGCAAAAAGGGTTTGAATAGCTCTTGCACTTTTTTCAAAACTCACAAACAACTGTTCATGGGCTGAAAAGGCTTTTGGAGCAATAAAACAGAAAAAAACTGCTATATATTGTGTAGATTTACAGGTCCTACTTGCCCAGCAAAAAGGGTTTGAATAGCTCTTGCACTTTTTTCAAAACTCACAAACAACTGTTCATGGGCTGAAAAGGCTTTTGGAGCGATAAAACAGTAAAAACTGCTATAACTCAAAAATGCAATAAGATAGGTTCAAACTTTAAAAGACATGTTGTGCAGATGTACAAGCCCCTCTTGCACAAAAACTATGGGTTAGATATCTCTTGCAGTTTCTTCAGAAAACACAAATTATGTGAAAATGCTTTTGAAGCAATAGACACAAAAACCGCTATAAATCCAAAACCTAATATGATAGACTCAAACTTTAAACTATATATTGTGTAGATTTACAGGTCCTACTTGCCCAGCAAAAAGGGTTTGAATAGCTCTTGCACTTTTTTCAAAACTCACAAACAACAGTTCATGGGCTGAAAAGGCTTTTGGAGCAATAAAATAGTAAAAACTGCTATAACTCAAAAATGCAATAAGATAGGTTCAAACTTTAAAAGACATTTTGTGCAGATGTACAAGCCCCTCTTGCACAGAAACTATGGGTTAGATATCTCTTGCAGTTTCTTCAGAAAACACAAATTATGCGAAAATGCTTTTGAAGCAATAGACACAAAAAACGCTATAAATCCAAAACCTAATATGATAGACTCAAACTTTAAACTATATATTGTGTAGATTTACAGGTCCTACTTGCCCAGCAAAAAGGGTTTGAATAGCTCTTGCACTTTTTTCAAAACTCACAAACAACAGTTCATGGGCTGAAAAGGCTTTTGGAGCAATAAAATAGTAAAAACTGCTATAACTCAAAAATGCAATAAGATAGGTTCAAACTTTAAAAGACATTTTGTGCAGATGTACAAGCCCCTCTTGCACAGAAAGTATGGGTTAGATATCTCTTGCAGTTTCTTCAGAAAACACAAATTATGTGAAAATGCTTTTGAAGCAATAGACACAAAAACAGCTATCAATCCAAAACCTAATATGATAGACTCAAACTTTAAACTATATATTGTGTAGATTTACAGGTCTTACTTGCCCAGCAAAAAGGGTTTGAATAGCTCTTGCACTTTTTTCAAAACTCACAAACAACTGTTCATGGGCTGAAAAGGCTTTTGGAGCAATAAAACAGAAAAAACTGCTATATATTGTGTAGATTTACAGGTCCTACTTGCCCAGCAAAAAGGGTTTGAATAGCTCTTGCACTTTTTTCAAAACTCACAAACAACTGTTCATGGGCTGAAAAGGCTTTTGGAGCGATAAAACAGTAAAAACTGCTATAACTCAAAAATGCAATAAGATAGGTTCAAACTTTAAAAGACATGTTGTGCAGATGTACAAGCCCCTCTTGCACAAAAACTATGGGTTAGATATCTCTTGCAGTTTCTTCAGAAAACACAAATTATGTGAAAATGCTTTTGAAGCAATAGACACAAAAACCGCTATAAATCCAAAACCTAATATGATAGACTCAAACTTTAAACTATATATTGTGTAGATTTACATGTCCTACTTGCCCAGCAAAAAGGGTTTGAATAGCTCTTGCACTTTTTTCAAAACTCACAAACAACTGTTCATGGGCTGAAAAGGCTTTTGGAGCGATAAAACAGTAAAAACTGCTATAACTCAAAAATGCAATAAGATAGGTTCAAACTTTAAAATACATGTTGTGCAGATGTACAAGCCCCTCTTGCACAGAAAGTATGGGTTAGATATCTCTTGCAGTTTCTTCAGAAAACACAAATTTTGTAAAAATGCTTTTGAAGCAATAGACACAAAAACAGCTATAAATCCAAAACCTAATATGATAGACTCAAACTTTAAACTATATATTGTGTAGATTTACAGGTCCTACTTGCCCAGCAAAAAGGGTTTGAATAGCTCTTGCACTTTTTTCAAAACTCACAAACAACTGTTCATGGGCTGAAAAGGCTTTTGGAGCGATAAAACAGTAAAAACTGCTATAACTCAAAAATGCAATAAGATAGGTTCAAACTTTAAAAGACATGTTGTGCAGATGTACAAGCCCCTCTTGCACAGAAAGTATGGGTTAGATATCTCTTGCAGTTTCTTCAGAAAACACAAATTATGTGAAAATGCTTTTGAAGCAATAGACACAAAAACAGCTATAAATCCAAAACCTAATATGATAGACTCAAACTTTAAACTATATATTGTGTAGATTTACAGGTCCTACTTGCCCAGCAAAAAAGGGTTTGAATAGCTCTTGCACTTTTTTCAAAACTCACAAACAACTGTTCATGGGCTGAAAAGGCTTTTGGAGCGATAAAACAGTAAAAACTGCTATAACTCAAAAATGCAATAAGATAGGTTCAAACTTTAAAATACATGTTGTGCAGATGTACAAGCCCCTCTTGCACAGAAAGTATGGGTTAGATATCTCTTGCAGTTTCTTCAGAAAACACAAATTATGTGAAAATGCTTTTGAAGCAATAGACACAAAAACAGCTATAAATCCAAAACCTAATATGATAGACTCAAACTTCAAACTATATATTGTGTAGATTTACAGGTCCTACTTGCCCAGCAAAAAGGGTTTGAATAGCTCTTGCACTTTTTTCAAAACTCACAAACAACTGTTCATGGGCTGAAAAGGCTTTTGGAGCAATAAAACAGTAAAAACTGCTATAACTCAAAAATGCAATAAGATAGGTTCAAACTTTAAAAGACATGTTGTGCAGATGTACAAGCCCCTCTTGCACAGAAAGTATGGGTTAGATATCTCTTGCAGTTTCTTCAGAAAACACAAATTATGTGAAAATGCTTTTGAAGCAATAGACACAAAAACAGCTATAAATCCAAAACCTAATATGATAGACTCAAACTTTAAACTATATATTGTGTAGATTTACAGGTCCTACTTGCCCAGCAAAAAAGGGTTTGAATAGCTCTTGCACTTTTTTCAAAACTCACAAACAACTGTTCATGGGCTGAAAAGGCTTTTGGAGCGATAAAACAGTAAAAACTGCTATAACTCAAAAATGCAATAAGATAGGTTCAAACTTTAAAATACATGTTGTGCAGATGTACAAGCCCCTCTTGCACAGAAAGTATGGGTTAGATATCTCTTGCAGTTTCTTCAGAAAACACAAATTATGTGAAAATGCTTTTGAAGCAATAGACACAAAAACAGCTATAAATCCAAAACCTAATATGATAGACTCAAACTTCAAACTATATATTGTGTAGATTTACAGGTCCTACTTGCCCAGCAAAAAGGGTTTGAATAGCTCTTGCACTTTTTTCAAAACTCACAAACAACTGTTCATGGGCTGAAAAGGCTTTTGGAGCAATAAAACAGTAAAAACTGCTATAACTCAAAAATGCAATAAGATAGGTTCAAACTTTAAAAGACATGTTGTGCAGATTTACAAGCCCCTCTTGCACAGAAAGTATGGGTAAGATATCTCTTGCATTTTCTTCAGAACTCACAAATTGTCTGAAAATGCTTTTGAAGCAATAATAACATGATATGAAAGTACAAGAGCCATTCAAACCCTATTTGCTGGGCATGTAGGGCCTGGAAATCTACACAATATATAGTTTAAAGTAGTTGTCTATCATATTAGGTTTTGGAGTTATAGCTGTTTTTGTTTTTATTGCTTTAAAAGCATTTTAAGACCATTTTTGAGTTCTGAAGAAAATACAAGAGATATCTAACCCATACTTTCTGAGCAAGAGGGGCTTGTACATCTGCACAACATATCTTTTAAAGTTTGAACCTATCATATTGCATTTTTGAGTTATAGCAGTTTTTACTTTTTTTATTGCTCCAAAAGCCTTCTCAGCAACATGCACTGGGACGGTTTGCAGCCGAGTGTGAAGCGGCTGGGATGAGAATCAGCACCTCCAAATCCGAGGCCGTGGTTCTCGACCGGAAAATGGTTACTTGCCCACTTCAGGTGGGTGGGGAGTCCTTGCCCCAAGTGGAGGAGTTCAAGTATCTTGGGGTCTTGTTTACGAGTGAGGGAAGGATGGAGCGTGAAATCGACACGCGGATCGGTGCAGCGGCTGCAGTGATGCAGTCGCTGCATCGGACCGTTGTGGTGAAGGGGGAGCTGAGCCGAAAGGCAAAGCTCTCTATTTACCGGTCGGTCTATGTTCCTACCCTCACCTATGGTCATGAGCTTTGGGTAGTGACCGAAAGAACAAGATCGCGGATACAAGCGGTCGAAATGAGTTTCCTCCGCCGTGTGGCTGGGCGCACGGGGGGAGCTCGGAGTAGAGCCGCTGCTCCTCCACGTCGAGAGGAGCCAGCTGAGGTGGCTCGGGCATCTGTTCCGGATGCCTCCTGGGCGCCTCCCTCGGGATGTGTTTGAGGCATGTCCCACCGGGAAGAGGCCCCGGGGAAGACCCAGGACACGCTGGAGAGACTATGTCTCTCGGCTGGCCTGGGAACGCCTCGGGATTCCCCCGGAGGAGTTAGAGGAAGCGTCTGGGGAGAAGGAAGTCTGAGAGTCCCTGCTCAGACTGCTGCCCCCGCGACCTGGCCCCGGATAAAGCGGCAGAAGATGGATGGATGGATGGATGTCTGTCATATTAGGTTTTGGAGTTATAGCAGTTTTTACTGTTTTCATTGCTTCAAAAGCATTTTCAGACAATTTGTGAGTTCTGAAGAAAATACAAGAGATTTCTAACCCATACTTTCTGAGCAAGAAGGGCTTGTACATCTGCACAACATATATTTTAAAGTTTGAACTTATCATATTGCATTTTTGAGTTAGAGCAGTTTTTACTTTTTTCATTGCTCCAAAAGCCTTTTCAGCCCATGAACAGTTGTTTGAGAGTTCAGAAAAAAGTACAAGAGCCATTCAAACGCTATTTGTTGGGCAAGTAGAACCTGTAAATCTACACAATATATAGTTTAAAGTTTGAGTCTATCATATTAGGTTTAGGAGTTATAGCTGTTTTTGTTTTTATAGCTTCAAAAGCATTTTCAGATCATTTGTAAGTTCTGAAGAAGGGCATATTATCTTCTCCCAACCGTTATTCTGATCTGCCTCCTGTTGCCTGTCGCAGAAAAGGATACCGCCTACCACAGCCATTCCAAATGAGAAAATAATGGATAAAACTATTTTTAACCAAAATTTTCGACGAGGAGTTAAACCTCTGCTGCTCCACCCCCTCCCCCGGTTGATCTGGATTCTATCCAGAACATTAAACGGCAACATGATCAAGAGTCAATTGGGCGTAGCATAGAATAATGATACCACTTCTGTCGTTTTCCTTCCAACTGGACAGCACTAGACGTGCGCGCGGTAACTCTGTATGACCCGTGCCAGCGAGGTTGATGCCACTTCCTGGAGAGGGATTTCACCAACACCTCAGACCACGCCGTCAGTTCAGCAGCAGGTGGCGCGACAGGATGCGCAGCAGGATGCGCAGCTGCAACCTTTGTCATTCTGTCGCCCCGATTGTGAGTGTTGACTTCGTTTCTGGTTGTCATCATTGGTCCCTGGAAGCATTCAGGGACTGGTCACAAGCAGGATAAGAACAACCGCACTCAACACCAGTTGTCCTTTAATTCCCCTTGTGACTGTTAAAAGGTCAAATATTACTTTACTGGACCTATACAGGCCATTGGAGTATACTTGTACTTATTACAGATCACTCAGGAGCCGTTGTTTAATCCAGGTTACTCTCTCCTCTGTCAGCAGAATGTGGTAAGGTTCTTTTCACCACGGACTGGACCAGTTCTTTTCTTTATCAGTCAGATGAATATCCAGTCACCCTGTTTGGCATTTATCTGTCCTGCACAGAAGAATCGCTTGGTACAGAATTAGTTAATTACAGAGTGTAGTTGTCCCAGAAGTAAAGAACATTTTCTGTCCTAATCTAAAGTCTTAATGAGATCGTTTCTCAATCAACTTAAACTAACCACATGTTTATGTTAACACCATTTGGTTTCCATTCATTCTTATGTTTCAAAAGAGTTCACTCCAATCATACTTTAAATTCACACATACACAAGGACCTGTCACTCATTCCATGTCAGCTCCTTTTCTCCCCCCCTTTCTTGGTGCTATTTTGGCCTCTGGCACCGTGGCTGTTGTCTGCCACTACTGAGGGGGGGCTTCGTTGACCATTTCACTTCTTAAACTTTTAAGCAATCTAAATGTTCAAGCATAATATACATGACATTAGTAAGCTACATGATACATTAGTAAGATAAAATTTATAATTTAGCGTACTAATATCATCATCCTGTAACAACTTCTCCACACATTATTCACTCGTTTCACAATTTTTTGCCTTTTTCTGGTTTTATACCACTGCAGATTTGTCTCGAGATCTCTTTAAATTTACTCTCTAACCCTTGTTTGTTCCTTGCGCTTTATCTTTATCAGGATCGATCCTTTTTATCCTGTACTACAAATTGCCAATTTGGCTCACAACAAAACTCCTCACACTCGTCACTCTCTCCCACAGTCCGTTCCCTAATCTAATTCCTCAACCTTAAAATGTATTTCAGTTCAATATTCCCTGCCTCCACTATACCTCGTCACTGAGGGGTTTCCCTGCGTTGTACCCTCGTACAACTCCACAGGATGACCCAGGGGTCGTTGTGCCCTGGACTCTGAACCTGTTTTCCCAGCAGAGGTTTTTGGGGTTGCTTACGCAATTTGTATTCTTCCACCGCTCGCTCTGGTAACTTTCCACTTACTCGATGCAGAAGCACATGAGCATAATTAACATAGTAGCATAATCAATATACAATATACTTCAAAACCCTCTATTCTTGACCACGTCTTGGCACCAGCCTGGCACCAAAAGGACCAGTAAACAGGCCAAAGAGTTTATCTTGAATCAAATACCTCCTTTTTGGGCTAAGTCTTGGCACCTGCCTTTCCCCAAAAGGGCCAAAAAGACCAGGCCAGAGCTCCCAGAGTCTACCCTGAATCAAATCACTCCTTTCTGGGCTGAGTCCCGGAACCAGCCAAAAAGGGCCAAAAGGACGAAGAGACAGGCCCCCAAGACTAGCCTGTATTTGAGCCCCCTTTCTGGGCTTAGTCGTGACACCAGCCAAGCCCCCAAAAGGGCCAAAAGGACCGGTACAAAGCCCCAGCAGTCCAGCCTAATTCAAAGCCCTCCGTTCTGGGCTAGGTTGGCAACAGCCTGGCCCTAAAAGGGTCAAAAGGACCAACCCGAGTCCCAAGAGTCAAGCTTTTTATAGCCTGTATAAAAGGCCTCCTTTATGAGCAAAGAATTGGCCCAAGCCTGGACCCAAAAGAATGAAAAGGACCAGGCCTGAGCCCCCGCAGTTCAGCCTAAATCAAAGCCCTTCATTCTGGGCTAGGTTGGCAACAGCTTGGCCCCAAAAGGGTAGAAAAAGGAACAAACCAGAGTCCTAAGAGTCGAGCCTGTTCCAGCCAGAATCTAGTCTGTATCAAAGCCCGCCTTTCTGGGCTAAGACTTGGCACCAGCCAGGCCCGAAAAGGGCCAAGAGGACCGGACCAGTTCCCCCGCAGTCCAGCCTAAATCAAAGCCGTTAGTTCTGGGCTAAGTCCAAGAACCAGCATTCCGGCAAAAAGGGCCAAAAGGACGAAGGAACAGGCCCCTGAGTTTAGCCTTTATTAAAGCCCCCCTTTCTGGGCTAGGTCTTGACACCTGCCTGGCCCCAAAAGGGCATAAAGGACTGGGCCAGAGCTCCCTGGGACTAGCCTGAATCAAGTCCTCTTTTCTGGTCCAAGTCTTGGAACCAGCCCAAAAGGGCCAAAAAAAACCAGACCAGAGCTTCCAGAGTCTTCCCTTAATCAAATCCCTCCCTTCTGGACTAAGTCCTGGAACCAGCATTCCGCCAAAAAGGGCCAAGAGGACGAAGGAACAGATCCCAGAATCTAGCCTGTATCAAAGCTCACCTTTCTGGGCTAAGTCTTGGAACCAGCCTGGACCCGAAACAGCCAGAAGGACCAGACCAGAGCCTTTTTTTGTCTAGCCTGAATAAAAGCCCTCCTTTCTTGGCTAAGACTTGGCAGCTGCCTTTCCCCAAAAGGGTCAAAAAGACCAGCCCAGAGCTCCCAGAGTTTACACTGAATCAAATCCCTCCTTTCTGGGCTAAGTCCCGCCAAAAAGGGCCAAAAGGACCAAAAAACAGTCCCCAGAATCTAGCCTGTATCAAAGGCCTCATTTTTGGGCAAAAAATGTATCCCAACCTGGCGCCAAAAGGGCCAAAAGGACAGAGGCTAGTTCCCGCGCAGTCCAGCCTAAATCAAAGCCCTCCGTTCTGGGCTAGGTTGGCATCAGCCTGGCCCCAAAGTGGTCAGAAGGACCGAGCCAGAGCCTATATCAAAGCCCTCTTTTCTGGTCTAAGACTCGACACCTGCCTTTCCCCAAAAGGGCCAAAAATACCAGACCAGAGCTTCCAGAGTCTTCCCTTAATCAAATCCCTCCCTTCTGGGCTAAGTCCTGGAACCAGTATTCCGCCAAAAAGGGCCAAAAGGACGAAGGAACAGATCCCAGAATCTAGCCTGTATCAAAGCTTTTCTTTCTGGGCTAAGTCTTGGAACCAGCTTGGACCCGAAACAGTCAGAAGGACAACGCCAGAGCCTTTTTTTGTCTAGCCTGAATAAAAGCCCTCCTTTCTCAGCTAAGACTTGGCAGCTGCCTTTCCCCAAAAGGGCCAAAAAGACCAGCCCAGAGCTCCCAGAGTCTACCCTGAATCAAATCCCTCCTTTCTGGAATAAGTCCTGGAAAAAGCATTCCGCCAAAATGGGCCAAAAGGACGAAAAAACAGCCCCCCAAGACTAGCGTGTATTAGAGCCCCCCTTTCTGGGCTAAGTTGTGACACCAGCCTGGCCCCAAAAGGGCCAAAAGGACCAGGCCAGAGCCTGTTTGGTCTAGCCTGTATCAAAGCCCTCCTGGGCTAAGACTAGGCATCTGTCTTTCCCCAGAAGGTCCAAAAGGACCAAGGAACAGCCCCCAGAATCTAGTCTGTATCAAAGCCCTCCTTTCTGGTCTTAGTCTTGGCACCAGCCTGGCCAGAAAAAGGGCCAAAAGGACCAGGCCAGAACCTTTTAGGTCCAGCCTGTATTAAAGCCCCCCTTTCTGGGCTAAGTCCAAAAAGACCAGGCCAGAGCCTGTTTGGTCTAGCCTGCATCAAAGCCCTCCTGGGCTACGACTTGGCATCTATCTTTCCCCGAAAGGTCCAAAAGGACCAAGGAACAGGTCCCTGAGTCTAGCGTATATTAAAGCCCCCCTTTCTGGACTAAGTCTTGACACCAACCAGGCCCCAAAAGAGCCAGAAGGACCAGGCCAGAAGTCTAGGCTGTATAAAAGCCCTCCTTTCTGGGCTAAGACTTGGCATCTACTTGCCCAGCAAATATGGTTTAAGTATCTCTTGTAGTTTTTTCAGAACTCACACATTGTATGAAAATGCTTCTGAAGCAATACAACGATACAATAGCAATACAAAACAAAAACAGCTATAATTCCAAAACATTAAATACAAAAGATATTTAATCCATACTTGCAAGAAGGGCTTGTACATCTGCACAACATATCCTTCAAAGTTTGAACCTATCTTATTGCATTTTTGAGTTATAACAGTTTTTACTGTTTTTATTGCTCCAAAAGCCTTTTCAGACCATGAACAGTTGTTTGTGAGTTCTGAAAAAAGTACAAGAGCTATTCAAACCCTATTTGCTGGGCAAATAGGACCTGTAAATCTACACAATATATAGTTTAAAGTGTGAGTCTATCATGTTAAGGTTTTGGAGTTATAGCTGTTTTTGTTTTTATTGCTTCAAACGCATTTTCAGACCATTTGTGAGTTCTGTAGAAATTATAAACGATATCTAACTCATACTTTCTGAGCAAGAAGGGCTTGTACATCTGCAACATATCTTTTAAAGTTTGAACGTATCATATTGCATTTTTGAGTTATACCTGATTTTGCAGTTTTTATTGCTCCAGAATCCTTTTCAGACCATGAACCATGTTTGTAAGTTCTGAAAAAAGTACAAGAGATACTTAAACTATATTTGCTGGGCAAGTAGGGCTTGTAAATCTACACAATATATAGTTTAATGTTTGAGTCTATCATATTAGGTGTTTGAGTTATAGCTATTTTTGGCCCTTTTGGGGCCAGGTTGGTACCTATTCTTTGCCCACAATGAACTGGCTTTTTCCGTTGTCCTTTAGACCTTTCGGTACAAGCTTGGTATCTACACTTAGCCAAAAAAGAAGGACTTGAATCATGCTAGATTCTGGGAACCGTTCCGTGGTCCTTTGTTGCGCTTCTGGGGTCAGGCTGGTGCAGATACGTAAACCCAGAGATTTAAGCTAGCCTCTGGGGGCTCTGGCCTGGTCACTTTTGGAGTCTTAGCCCAGAACTGGCTCGATTCTGGGGGCTCTGGCCAAATTCCTTTTTTCCCTTTTTTGGGGCCAGGCTGGTGCCAAGACTCAGCTCAGGAAGAAGGGATTTGATACAGGCTATACAGAAAAGACTCTGGCCTGGTCCTTTTGGCCCTTTTGGGGCCAGGTTGGTGTCAAGACTTAGTCCAGAAAGGGGGGCTTTAATACAGGTTGGTTCCTTCGTACTTTTGGCCCTTTTTGGCGGAATGCTTTTTCCAGGTCTTAGCCCAGAAAGGAAGGATTTTATTCAGGGTATACTCTGGGTGTTCTGGTCTGGTCTTTTTGGCCCTTTTGGGGACAGGCAGGTGCCAAGTCTTTGCCCAGAAAGGAGGCCTTTGATTTAGGCTGCACTGCGGCAGCTCTGGCCTGGTCCTTTAGGCCATTTTGGGGCCTGGCTGGTGCCAATTCTTATCCCAGAAATGAGGCCTTTGTTCCTTGGTCCTTTTGGCGCTTTTTGTCGGAATACTTTTTCCAGGACTTAGCCCAGAAAGGAGGGCTTTGATACAGGCTAGAACAGGCTGAACTCTTGGGACTCGGCCTTGGTCCTTTTGGCCCTTTTTGGTGGAATGCTGGTTCCAGTACTTAGCCCAGAAAAGAGGGATTTATTCAGGGTAGACTCTGGAAGCTCTGGCCTTGACTTTTATGCCATTTTGTGGAAAGGCAGGTGCCAAGTCTTAGCCCAGAATGGAAGATTTTGATACAGACTAGAACTGGCTCGACTCTTAGGACTCGGGCTTGTTCCTTTTGACCATTTAGGGGCCAGGTTGTTGCCAACCTAGCCCAGAGCGGAGGGCTTTGATACAGGCTAGAACAAAATGGCTAACCCTAACCCTAACCCCCTAACCCCCTAACCCCCTAACAATAAACCCTAAACCTTAACCCTAACCCCCTAACCCTAAACCTAAATCCCTAGCCCTAACCCTAACCCTAAACCCCTAACCCTAACCCGTAACCCCCTAACCCTAAACCCTAACCCCCTAAGCCTAAACCTAACCCTAACCATAAATCCCCAACCCCTAACCCTAACCTTGGGTTCTAGACTGTATCAAAGCCCTCCTTTCTGGGCTACATCTTGAAACCAGTCTGGCCCCAAAAGGGCCATAAGGACCAATAAACATCCTTTAGAATAGAGCATGTATCAAAGTCAAGCTTTCTGGGCTATGTCTTGGAATTAGCCTGGATCCAAAAGGGCCAAAAGGACCAAGAAACAGGCCCAAAACCCAGTCTGTATCAAAGCATTCCTTTCTGGGCTAAGTCTTGGCACCAGCCTAGCCCCTATAAGGGTCAAAAAGACCAGGCCAGAGCTCCAAGTGTCTACCCTGAATTAAAAATTCTAATTTCTGGGTTAAGTCCTGGAACCAGCATTCCGCCAAAAGGGCCAAAAGGACAAAGGAACAGGCCCCCGAGTCAAGCCTGTATCAAAGCCCTCCTTTCACCAGCCTGGCCCCAAAAGGAACAGGCCAGAGCCCCCGCAGTCCAGCCCTCTGTCAGTAGGGTATTCAACTCGCACCCTCGGGAGAGCTTCTCCCATATCCTGAGGCTGGGGACATGTTCTCCGCCTCCATTGTTGATGCGGCTGCTCGGAGCTGTGGTCGCAAGGTCTCCAGTGCCTGTCGTGGCGGCAACCCCCAAACCCGGTGGTGGACACCGGAAGTAGGGGATGCCGTCAGATTGAAGAAGGAGGCCTATCAGGCCACTCTGGCTTGTAGGTCTCCTGAGGTCATTGACAGGTATCGGCAGGCCAAGCGGGCCGCAGGCCAAGCGGGCAAGTCGTGCTGTCGCAGAGGCAAAAACCTGGGCCTGGGAGGAGTTCGGGGAGGCCATGGAGGAGAACTATCGGTCGGCCCCAAAGAAATTCTGGCAAACCGTCCGGCGCCTCAGGAGGGGGAAGCAGTGCCTCATCAACACCGTTTACGGTGCGGGTGGAGACCTGCTGACCTCGACTGGGGATGTTGTCAGACGGTGGAAGGAATACTTTGAGAATCTCCTTAATCCCTCAGTCACGTCTTCCGAAGAGGAAGCAGAGACCGGGGACTCAGGGGCTGACTCATCCATCACCCAAGCTGAAGTCACTGCGGTTGTTCGCCATCTCCTCGGTGGCAGGGCTCCTGGGGTGGATCTGCCCTGAGTACCTAAAGTCTCTGGATGTTGTAGGGCTGTCTTGGCTGACACGTCTCTGCAACATTGCGTGGCGTTCGGGGACCGTGCCTCTGGACTGGCAGACCGGGGTGGTGGTCCCTCTGTTCAAGAAGGGGGACCGGAGGGTGTGTTCCAACTACAGAGGGATCACACTCCTCAGCCTCCCAGGTAAGGTCTATTCCAAGGTACTGGAGAGGAGAATCCGACCGATAGTCGAACCTTGGATTCAGGAGGAGCAAAGTGGTTTTCGTCCCGGTCGTGGAACACTGGACAGACTCTATACTCTTCATCGGGTGCTCGAGGGTTCATGGGAGTTTACCCAACCAGTCCACATGTGCTTTGTGGATCTGGAGAAGGCTTTCGACCGTGTCCCTTGGGGTGTCCTTTGGGGGGTGCTCCGGGAGTACGGGGTCCGGGGCCCTTTGCTCAGGGCTGTCCGGTCCCTGTATGACCGGAGCAGGAGCTGTGTTCGCATTGCCGGCAGTAAGTCAGACCTGTTCCCAGTGCATGTTGGACTCCGCCAGGGCTGCCCTTTGTCACCGGTTCTGTTCATATTTTTTATGGACAGAATTTCTAGGCGCAGTCAGGGGTCGGAGGGTGTCCGGTTTGGGGACCACAGGATCTCATCTCTGCTGTTCGCAGGCGATGTTGTCCTGATGGCTCCATCAAACCCGGACATGCAACATGCACTGGGACGGTTTGCAGCCGAGTGTGAAGCGGCTGGGATGAGAATCAGCACCTCCAAATCCGAGGCCATGGTTCTCGACCGGAAAAAGGTGGCTTGCCCTCTCCGGGTGGGTGGGATGTCCTTGCCCCAAGTGGAGGAGTAGACCGACCAGGAGACTGGTCGGTCTACGTTCCTACCCTGGTCATGAGCTTTGGGTAATGACCGAAAGAACAAGATCGCGGATACAAGCAGTCAAAATGAGTTTCCTCCGCCGGGTGGCTGCGCTCTCCCTTAGAGATAAGGTGAGGAGCTCGGCCACACGGGGGGAGCTCGGAGTAGAGCCGCTGCTCCTCCATGTCGAGAGGAGCCAGCTGAGGTGGCTCGGGCATCTGTTCCGGATGCCTCCTGGGTGCCTCCCTCGGGAGGTGTTTCAGGCATGTCTCACCGGGAAGAGGCCCCGGGGAAGACCCAGGACACGCAGACTATGTCTCTCGGCTGGCCTGGGAACGCCTCGGGGGAGTTGGAGGAAGTGTCTGGGGAGAAGGAAGTCTGGGAGTCCCTGGTTAGACTGCTGCCCCCGCGACCCGGCCCCGGATAAAGCGGTAGAAAATGGATGGATGGATGGATGGATGCACTTCTTTATGACAACATGTTTGTTATCTTGTTTCATATGACGTAAAACAAATGAAAAAAAAAGGAGGGCCTCCCGGCTATTTCCTGTCCTGGTGATGTCACTGATGACATCACCGGGGTGTGCCATGTGGGTGTGGCTCTGTTTAATGTGGTTCCAGCTGTGTGCCTCTTGAGGACCATGGCTCTGGGGACCGTGGCGCTTAAGGTTGTGTGTCTCTTGAGGTTGTGTGTCTCTTGAGGTTGTGTGGCTCTTGAGGTTGTGTGGCTCTTGAGGTTGTGTGGCTCTGGAGACCGTGGCTCTTGAGGTTGTGTGGCTCTTGAGGTTGTGTGGCTCTGGAGACTGTGGCTCTGAGGACCGTGGCTCTGAGGCTCTGAGGACCGTGGCTCTGGCTCCTCTCTGTTTGTTTTTGCCTCCACACATTCTTTTTCCTAAAAAATGGGTGAGTTTATTGAAGAAATTAATCAAAAAAAAATATAAAAAAATGTAGGATGATATCTTGTTAGTCATTTGAGTTCCTTTAGCAAAAAAGGCTTTGATGTCTGTAATCTAAACTTAAGGTTACTACTTCTGAAGTTGTTTTTTTATCAATTTAATTGTGTTTATATTGAATAGATGACAATCCTACGTGGCATCTTGGGCTTAACCAAGACATTTTCAACAAAAATCATTAAATTTTCTGTATTTTAGTGCATTTTAGATGCAATGTTAATAGCAACTCATGACTCAGTTTATATTTGAGGGCCCCTCACAGTTTATATATGAGGGCCCCTCACAGGTTATATATGAGGGCCCCTCACAGTCCCTAAATGCCCTTGGGGGGTCTGGGGGGGAGTGAATGGCCCTGTGAAAAAAAGGGTGAGTTTATTGAAGAAATTAATCAAAAAACAAACAAGAAAATGTAAGATGAATTCTTGCTAGTCATTTGAGTTCCTTAAGCAAAAATACTCAGTGGTGCTGCTGCACACACAGTCTATTCTGTAATTCAATCTAAACTGCCGCGTCAGCTTGATGACGCGTTATGTGTGTAATGGGAATGGCGGCATTGTCCTTTGGTGGGATAATGTAGGGTTGCCAACTACCTCAACCCCAAATGAAGGACACTTTCTTCAGGTGCGCGCGCACGTGGCACAGCTTTTAAAACGGCTGAGCCACTGCTAGTAAATACATTTTTATCAATCTAAACTTTAAAGAAGTTATCACTAGGGTTCCCCCGTATTATAACTTTCAGAATAGCCTGTGATATAATTAATTGATAACATTTGATTAAAAAACATACCTTGTTGAAGAGCTTCCTCTCGGATGCCACTTCTATTCTCCGATTTGGCTTATTGTCGGAGAAAACCATCATCGCCACAGTGGCCCATTTTTCTGGCGTGATTACCCCAGAAAACCCGCAATCCTTGAACGCTTGAAGCACGCATCTTTCCCTCCCGCCTCCTGCCAGAGGTCACTGCGCTTGCGCTTGGTCCCTTGTCGTGTCCTTCCCATTTTACTTCTTGTGTTCACGATGTGTGTTTTTATCATCTAACCCTTATCATCATAAGAAAATATTAGACATTCGTATTTTGATGCTTTTATTACAAATACACAAATGTGTACACTATTAAAATGGCAAAAACATTTGAAGTGAGGATGATGCTCCTGAGAATTGACCACACATTTAAGTTTTTGGCAGCGGCAGTTCCAATGACACTGTTAGCAGGGTCCTTTTAACACAGTGTTCGACGTGAGCATTAAATACACAGCAGGATTCGTTGTCTTCGTTTTTGTGTCATCACCGCTTCCACACGGGCACACTTCATTTATTGATCACAGGCCATTCATAATTTCACAGGCCATTCATAATTTCACAGGCCATTCATAATTTCAGGCCATTCATAATTTCAGGTCAACCACATGACAACATAAACGCATGTCATAGGCTGTCAACAAATCAATAATATATGGGCGGACACTAAATGAGAGCACATCTCAACAGACACAATTGTTCACCTGTAAAACAAACCACAGCATTTGACAAGCGGCCCACCACGTGTACAAAGTTATCGCTGATGCTCATGTAGACACCCACCCTACTGGCAAACCTCAAAGAGTTCAGAGTCTCTCCGAAGCTGTCCGGCTCTGGGGTTACCCCCCACGAGTCCGAAGGTTCGCTAGTCCGAAGGTTCACAAGTCCGAAGGTTTTAAAGGTTCACTAGTCTGAAGGTTCGTGAGTCCAAAGGTTCACTGGTCCGAAAGTTGGCTAGTCCGAAGGTTCACTGGTCCGAAGGTTCACTAGTCCAAAGGTTCGCTAGTCCGAAAGTTCCTCATAGGGCTAAAGTGAAGGTGCATAGACGGCATCGGGATAAAGTCAGTCTGTAAAATGCGCACGAAGCACAAAGACACGCACTGGGGCTCGTCACAACGTTTTGTGCACCAGCTGCTCACAGGTGGCACCCCAAGTTGTACTGTGTATATAAAAATAACAAGGGAACATCTCGAATTCTCCGCTTTATGCCCTCATTTGATCATAAGAAATATGCATGATCAGAATCCTCCGTTCTATGCCTTCATTTTATCATAAGAAATATGTGTGATCAGAATCCTCCTCTCTATGCCTTCATTTGATCATAAGTATAGAAATACGCGTGATCTGATCACCGTAGGATTGGTAGTCAAAAAGGAAATTCAGCTTTTGAAGACCGAAGTGTCTATTTTGCCGCGGTGCGCGGCCGAAACTGCTATGCTATTTCGTGCTCCTGAAACCTCCTATTTGACGCGCCGTGGCTACTGGAAAACAGTTTAATCCCGGAGTTAATTCATTCATTAATAATATGATAAGGAGCTCAGGCTATGCACAGAAACAAGTCGGTTATGGAAAATATGTGAGTTTAATCCGCTGCGCGGACACACATCTTTGGTGAGGAGAGCCGCGAATAGAGCCGCTGCGCGGACTCACACCTTCGGACTAGCGAGCCTTCGGACCCGTGAACCTTCGGACCAGTGAACCTTCGGACTAGTGAACCTTAAAATTTCTGAATTTTCGGACTAGTGAACCTTCGAACCAGTGAACCTTCAGACTCGTGGGCAGCCACCGATAAAAACACACATCAGGCTACCCCAAATAAACTGTCTGTTTGCTGTAACCCGAGTCAACATTTTTCAAGTGGGTCGGACGGTAGGCAAATTCTTATAAAATTTTGCCATTTCTTGACTCGACCACCAGGGGTCAGGCTTCAACAGTCAATGACGGAAAACGTCTCTATCAACCCGATCGGGAGACCAAATCTCACGATTTTGAGATATTGCAATCGACCTTTTGTACGCCGCTATCCTTCATTTTGGTAGCGAAGGCGAGCGGGGGGAACATGCGGGGGACACGGGCGCCGCCATGTTTGTTGTGATGGCGCTGCTGGGCGTGTTTCAATCCCAGAATGCATTGCGTAAGTCAAATTTCACACCCTGATAGAACGACATGTACTATGGACACTTCAGTGGTGCAGACAGAGGCAAATCAATGTGTAAAAGGCAATATAACAACCCTTAAGCGCGTTCTGTTTTGTCACTGACGCATGTGGGGGACTGAATGTGGACACGCACATGCGTTGCTTGGGATAAAAGATAGGTTAACCAACGTGATAAAGTCGGCAAAATATTTGCAAAATAAAATATAATTTTTTCAGTCGGCTAGTTTCATACCGGGTCGGTCGGGTTACGGCAAACAGACATAATATAGCTCAGCCTCATGAACATGAGAAGAAAAATGGACGAAACAAACAAGGGACAAAGCGGAAGCGCAGTGACCTCTGGGAAGAGGCGAGAGGGAGAGGCAGAGTGATTAAATCCTTCAAGGACTGTGGCTTTTCGTCTGCGATTACATCAAAAAAATGGGCCATCGTGGCTCTGATGGTTTTCCATTGCAACATGCCAAATCCCGCCTAATGGTTAAGAACCAAACTTCTTTAAAGTTTAGATTGATAAATGTATTTACTAGTAGTGGCTCAGCCGTTTTAAAAGCTGTGCCACGTGTGCGCGCGCACCTGAAGAAAGTGTCCCTCATTTGGGGTTGAGGTAGTTGGCAACCCTACATTATCCCACCAAAGGACACACATTCCCATTACACACATAACGCGCAGTGCATAGGTCATCAAGCTGACGCGGCAGTTTAGATTGAATTACAGAATAGACAATGTGTGCAAGCAGCACCACTGAGCATTTTTGCATATGAACTGGCAGGCTACTGTTGGCCTACTCTGTCTTTAGTTCTTAATCAATCCAATACTTGGATTGATTAAGAACTAAAGACCGTGTCACCGCTCTCTCTCCAAATTGGAGATGTGCACGGGCAGCTCAGCAAGCCACAGTTTAAACAGACACAGAGAGATCAGGGGCATTGCTAGAAACAAAGTCCAAAATTGGCCTCATATTCTATAAGAATCCACGAAAACAAGACAAGGTGCATCCAGCTGGTGCGGCTGGAGCTGACACCGCGCGTGCGAAAGTCAAATTGATTCAACTTGTTACAAATGTCTGAGTCATGTTTTTATAAATCTAACAGAAATAGTTTACAGTCTGTAGTGTTTTCTAGAGCCACGATCTGTTCTGCAGAAGAGAAGAAGGGCATTTAGGGACTGTGAGGGGCCCTCATATATAATCTGTGAGGGGCCCTCGTATATAACCTGTGAGGGTTATGTACTACTGTATATGTACTACTGTATATGAACTGCACCCCTGCCCTACTGTATATGCGCTACTGTATATGTACTGCACCCCTGCCCTACTGTATATGTACTACTGTATATGTACTGCACCCCTGCCCTACTGTATATGTACTACTGTATATGTACTGCACCCCTGCCCTACTGTATATGTACTACTGTATATGTACTGCACCCCTGCCCTACTGTATATGTACTACTGTATATGTACTGCACCCCTGCCCTACTGTATATGTACTACTGTATATGTACTGCACCCCTGCCCTACTGTATATGTACTACTGTATATGTACTACTCTATATGTGCTGCACCCCTGCCCTACTGTATATGTACTACTGTATATATACTGCAGGAAGCTCACATTCCCTCCTGCTTATGGCTCTGGTGGTGGTGATGTCATCTTTGAAAGGAGGTGGAGCCAGTCCATGTAAACTTTCCTATATATTTAAATTTTTTGAAGGTTTCAAAGCTCAAAAGATTATACTTTGAAATAATATTACAATGATGATAAGATAAAGGTGTTTGATCTGTTTTGTGTTCAACAGGCAGGACCTGAAGGCCCTTTTCCTTTGCATGAGTCGACACGGTGGGATTGTAAAATAAAAATGTCCTGAGATCTCAAGCAGTGAAAACCTGGACATGAGAAAAGCTGTTCTCGTCTTAAAGCCAACGCTCCTGTTCACCGACAATGGCCTTTCTCATTCTGAGTCCTGCATCCAATGATTGACATCTTACTTTAGAGTGTGATTGACAGTGGTGAGTTGTGTATTCTTCTCCTGTAATGAACCTCAGAGTTGGACCACAGAGCTGGACCTCAGAGCTGGAACTCAGAGCTGAACCTCAGAGCTGAACCTCAGAGCTGAACCTCAGAGCTGAACCTCAGAGCTGAACCTTAGAGCTGAACCTCAGAGCTGAACCTCAGAGCTCAATGAGGAGCCTACCCCTAAGATTATTTGTGAACTCTTGTATGTGTTTATTAGAAGAGAGTTCTATTTCATCCCTACTGACCGCCAGAAGCGGTGCATAAAGCACTGGATGATCATCCTTGCGCACACACAGATCGAGAATTAATAACAAAAAAGTCACCTTCGACCCCCGGTGGGTCTATATAGTCACGTGACACCGGGAGCTCAGTCCCTTTTCACCTTCTCGCATGCAGGTTGTATATGTGGTTGTTGTTCGGCTAATATTGCTGTTTCCCACAAAGTTTGGTTGGTTTTGCCGCTTGTAGCCTGTTAGCCTTGTTAGCCCTGTGACTGTGGTACAGTCGGTGCAGCGAGTTCGCTTGCCCTCCTGTCGGACCTGTTGCAATGAGGAGGTATATTTACGTTGTTTCCTACGACTGGTAAGTACCCCTTTTATGCATTTCGCCCTAGCCGTGCGCTCGGCTACAGCCGCTGCTTCCCCGGGGCTCAGCAGAACTTGGACCCAGGTGCTGCAGGTACCATGGGGAACACTCAGGATATGTATGGAGCAAGGGGATTTGCTAGACTAGAGGAGGCCCGTGCACCATTCGTTCCATTACAGGAATGGACCAACAGTAATATAAGTAAACTAATCCAGACTGTGCCCCACATAGACAGCAATATCAGCACCGAGAGACCGCAGATGCCTACTTATGCAGGTGTAGTTAGAACCTCATTGCCTCTCCAAAGAGCCGAGCTCATGAACAATCCTAATACACCAGATATACAGAACCCCAACACACAATTTAATCCGGGCCCAACCAGGGAGCCCAGGCCCCCAACAAGAACCAGACCATTAGATCCACCAAGAGAGTGGAAAACAGAACCAGAACGTCCTAGATACACCACAGTAAGTGAAAGATCACCTTGGGACAACAGACCTAGGTGGAGAGAAGTGACCCCATCGCCCCCAAATAGGGAACCAGATATGGGAACATACAAACCACATGAGAGACATTTTGGTAGACCAGATGGAAGAGGTTTTAACAGACCAGATGAAAGACATTTTAATAGACCAGATGAGATGCCTTTTGACAGAACAGAGGACAAAAAGTACAACAGACTTGAGGGAAGACCAATATACAGACCAAGAGGAGGTACACAAATGGGTCCTAGGTACAGACCAGAACCACAATATGGACGGGAAGTACAATTCAGACCATTTGAGCAACCACACAGACCTGAACCTTTTCCCCACAAAGGAAGAGGCAGAACACAAGGGAGAGACAATGGGTCCACAGAACGCACAGGTCCTCGTAGGGCCGCTTCACCTAGAAGAGCTAAGACAATGAGACTGATTTATAGGATATTCTCATCCCAACATCACTTAAAAACAGGACACAGAGGTCTTGTGGTGTTTCGAAGGTGCGTTGGGTAGACAAAAGACAACGCGCTTGACACTGCTTCGTGATTTAGAAAATGGTTTTAATCATGAATAAGCAGCAGTCAAATACAGATGTCGACAAATCTGGGTCCCCTCTTAGCCGAATTGAGAAAGGACCCCGTTCCTCCGAATCGAGGCGCTTTTATACCTTTCAAAGACAAAGAAAACTCCCTGGTGATCCTGGGCCCCCCATGAGTCCAGCTGTATGCAATTTTAAGGCTATCGTCTTACACTCAGGAGAGGTCAGAAAATTAACCTACACATTCTTCATCGCCCCGTCACTCAACCAAATTTCCTGTTTTTCTACCAGGAAGCCTCTCCTGTTTATCCTACACATTCCTATGCAGTTTTCAGATACTTCATATTCCTCCATTTAATTAAGCAATTAATTAACTAACACGACCAGGCGAGCACGAGAGCGAAAAAACCCCCACTATGTCTGTCTTACTTTTGTCTAGTCGGGAAAAATTCTCTCGCGGCACCAACCGTCAGTTGTTCTTAAACGGCTGGCTACCACCCATTTTGGTTCTCCTCGGTCATGTCTTTCTGATGACCTAAACAGCCTCACTCGTTTGAGAATGTTAACAATAAATTTAGAAATAAATTTTGCTTTCAATTATTTAGGTTATAATCCAATTGAATCTATCTTTAATTGTTACTGTGTGAGGATATTCATGTCACCGCACAACCTAAACATCAACACTGGATTATCAACAAAACATCAACGCCTGAATATCACTTATTTCAACATTTCACAAATTTAAACTATTTATTTAAACCTCTGAAAATTCTCCCTTAATTTTTTCACCACTCCTCTCAGAGATGGTTATGTTGTCTTCAAAGGTGTTTGTTGTGATGTCCAGCTCAAGCGTTCTCCGCTGATATTCTCCATGTCCACTCCTCTTTATTGTCCATGTCCATTGTCCCTTTTAACAGCATTTCAGCCGTGTCCTGGGAACAAAAATAACTGACCAGTATCTTGCTTCTTGCAACTTTTCATGTAAAAACATTCTCTAAACAGTTTTTATTTTTTATGTGCACAGAATATATATATATAAATGTGATAATATAATGTCTTTAACAAATTGAATAAGTCAAACAATCATGAAATGTATAAAGACAAAAACAATAGAACATAAATGTAAAAATGTATGTAATGTAATGTACTGTAATGTACTCCTCCCTTAAACCAAAACACTCCCCCTATGTGAGTGATAGGCTAACCATCATTCATGATCATGTGCATGCATCCCCTTTAAGGAACCATCACCATGAATGATAACTCCTTTTGAGTTAATCTAATTTACTATTAACTAATTCTAAACCCCATTTCCATGTTGGTTGTTGATGTAATAGTCAATGTTCCTGCTGTTATAATAGACAACTTCATATTTGGTGTTGTCCTAGTTAATGTTGCCATTAACGTTGACTCTCACTCACCAAATCACCTTGTACTTAATCATTAATGTAATCATTGATGCAACCATTTCTAAACAGCACCCTTCTATAATTTTGTCTTCCCCTTTAATTTTCTACTGCCCAATTTATTCTAATCTAAAGATTTCTCCCATTATTGTAGACAATAAACCTTATCTGATCCTTCCGTATTAATTTGATCATCTCTCCCCAATTATTTCCTCTTCAGTATAGAGATTTATTTTTGTTCTAATGTCACCACTATTTTCCCCACAGTTACTTCAATTTTAGTAATCTTCTCTCTTGTTTTCCCCTTTCAGACTGATTTGTCTGCAACGTCTGTAGATAATTTCTCTAATACTACTATCATATATTTAACCTCTGCTTGCATCTGTTCTCTAATAGCTCTAAACTATGGTTCTTACCACTAGTGCAAACGCAGCGTTGACATAATATGTCAATGTGGTCCCATCACCACTCATGTGGTTTCATTTGCAATTGTGAAAACCCCCTTGAACGTTATCAATGTCAGTGGAAGCTCTCTCCCAGTTCAAACCTCTATTTTGCTAGATGATTTTCCCCAAAACACCATTTCTAATTTATTTCCTAAATTAATCTACTCTTCTATGTAGTTTAATCCAATTAAATCCACTTAAATCCAATCTGATCTAAATTTATTCAGTTAAAATTCCCTTCAGTTTTTTTTATTCACAAATTCTGTCTTTCTCCAGAAAGATTCTGTTTGACAGTCTCCACCTCCTTATGATTGTCTACACAAAACTTCACTACACACAAACTTGGCAACAGATTATGCATCTCTTCTGTTCAAGTTTTGAAAGTAGTTCAAAGTAAATATTGTCTCTGGTTGGTGTCTAATTGTCTCTTAACCTCCTCCTTGCACCATGCGCTAAGCCATGTGCTTCATGGATAATTAGAACCAACAGTCTAAAAATCAAATCTTTAACATTTTTAAATCAAAATCATCTTTAAATGTAATGTTTTCTTTCAAATTCACCTCCTGTGTGACTTAAATAACTTCTCCTCACTGCATTTTCTTCGGCTGTTCTGTTTACTTTGTGAGACTTTTAGCTCCTCATTTATTTGTAGCACATTTAGCTATTGCTAAACATTTATTTATTAATTTATTTATTATATATTTTCCAATTCTTCTCTCAGTATAGTAACTTCTGAGACTTTTTCTTTTTCCCCAATAGTTTCTGTAACACTTGATAGAGTCTTTATGGCACATTTCCTTATTCCATGAATAATTATCATGTCATCCATGTCTTGAATGATTGTCCTTTTCAGATTCTTGTTCAATTTCAGCCAAATTTCTTCCAGAATTTTCTTCAACAATTTTAGACTCTGTTTTAGTCCCATGGGAAGTTTTTCATCAATTGTAATCTTCATGAATCCTTGATCTTCCTCTCGGATCTTCAGGGCATCTGTTAAACCCCAGACCCCAGGCCCCTGTAAGGGTATACCGGGCCTCTCTGTCGTATGGCTGGGCCGTTGAATCTTCCTACGAACCCGCTTCTGAAACCTCCTCTGCATTCTCCTCTGAAGCTTCCTCTTTCTTTCCTGCATTCACGGGCGTAATGACCAAGCTGTCCGCAATTGTAACATTCTGCTGAAGATCTCTTCGGGTTTCCTTTATTGAAATTACCTCTGTTGTAGTTTTCTCTGCCTCTATCTCCCCAGGTTTGTTGCTGGTTAAAGGCTGGTTTGGTGAAGACAGTCTGTGGTCCCCATGACCCTGTCTGTGGTCCCCATGACCCTGTCTGTGGTGGCAGATTCTGAACCTGGTTTGGTTGTGTTTGAGGCAATGGCTGGTTCACTTGAGGATGATTTTGTATCACCATCGCTTGTCTCTTTTCTTTCTTCTTAGTGTCAACCAAATGCACTTGATCTAGCTTTTCCATCACCTCTTGGTCTTGTACCTTTTTCCGATATAGCTCCACGTGATGAGCTATGTGGTCTGAATAAACACTATTTGTCATGCTTCCAAGGCCAACCACTTTTTCCAATTTCCTTCTTACTGGTATCGGCAAGCCTTTTTGAATTTTAGCTCGCAGAATTTATTTCTCCATTTGATTCAACTCTGGATTGTTGCCAGTGACATTTCTCCACACTTGATGAGCTCTTGATACGTATGCTCTTGGATTCTCCTCCAGTCCAAGCGGTTGGAGAATGATATTGTCTGGATGAACGTTTGTTGGAAACATCTCACACATCGCTCTCCACATTGCTCCTTTACAAGCAACGAACAGCTCTGCGTCGTACACTGCTGTATTCGCATATTGGTTCAGTCCTGCTTTTGTCAAGACTTCTTGCATCCCTGCCATGCCAAGAATAGTTGCTAGTAGTCTCTTCATATCTCCCATTGCAGCTTGTGTCCCCACTAGCATCTCCTCTAGTTTAGCTATCCAGGGGTGTGCCCCATCTTGGAGTATGGGCAACTTCTCCATCAAATCCGACATATCAACATTTTGCCATGGTTTGTATTCCAAACGTTGTCCTTTTATTATTATCGGACACATCTTCTGGCTTTTGCCCCTTGACAGTGCCCTGTTGCGCAGTTCATAGTGCGAAGGCTCTGAGACCGCTGATGCTTTTGGTCTGTTCTCCGCCTTTCTCCAGGATGTTGAATCAGAATCATCACTCTGATCTTCAGTCTCTTCATTTGAATCTGTTCCATCTTCTGACTCTTCATCGTTGTCTTCTGTTTCAGTGTCATTGTTCTCCTTTTGTACCTTGTATGTCGCCTTTAATGACTTCTTTCCTTTCTTTTCCGCTGCAGCCAAAATTCTCTTCACAGCTGGATCGTATCCATTCGCTGCTCCTTCTTCTTCATCACTTTTGTCATTTTTGGTGAACCGTCTTCTGAATTTTTGTTCAGAAGTTTTCAAACTTGACTTCTTCTTCTTGTTTTCGGTTTTTGGATACATTGTTACCATTGTTGTGGCTTTACCAGTCTCTATGACTTGCTCATTGTCATCTTCGATTTGATATCTTCCATCTTGAGTCATCACTTGGAGCTGTGGATATTCTTTTGCAATATCCTTTAATTTCTCGTAAGGTGGAGGCATCTTCACTGTTGCCTGCATATATGAGGATGATCTATTGATCTCTTCCCTCACTTTGTCCACTATTGGCATGTTCTTTTCACTCTCCATCTTCATTTCATCTCTTCTTTCTTTGTTTTTGAACCATTTTACAACTTCGTTTTTGAACAGTTGCATCACTTCCAATTCAATTCTTCTCTTCTCTTTGCGTTTCCGTCCAATTCTTCCTCTCTTTTGGTTGGCTTTGTATGTTTCGATCAACACCTGTAGTATTTTAATTACGTCCTTCACAAGATGATTGTTTATCTGCACCAAATCCACTGTAGTATTTAGTCTTGATGTCGCCATTTTGCTGTATTTTCTTTCTTTAGATTTATTTTGTTTTATTTTGTTAAATTAATTTACCTCAACGTAGTGTTTTCTCTAACATTTCCCAAGTTATTTAGTCCGTTTGATAAAAACTTCAAGGACCGTTTGCCAATCTCAGCGGATGGGAAAGAAATTGGTGTTCAAAAATCTGAATTATAACTAAAGAGTAAAAATAAATCCAATGTCTATCAAAAACCAAAGTTATTTTTATCTAACTAAAAACTAACAATAAACAATTTCAAAATTATACCTTATCCAATTAACCTTAAGATATGAGAAAATCAAAACTATATTTTTATTCAATTGAAGTAAAATATAAGCAAAAAATGTCAGGATACGCAGTGGACCAACTAAAATTTTAAATTCTCAATTGTAGAAATATGTCTTATCGTATGGAAAACACCAACAATCAGTTATTGCCAAGTTTTTGCATAACAGAAGTATGTGATTATAAATGTGTAATTACACAGTGTTTATTTTTTATTTATTTTTTTTTTGCAAGAGTTTGTGAATAGAAACACCGGCCTTTTTCCAAGGTCTTCTCCAGTCTCCAGTTGACTGCTTTGTTTCGCCAAGTCCTGTCTCACTCCAATCTCGTATGTTGCCCCAATAACAGAAAAAGAAAAACAGTGATTAATGTTCACGTTAATCCTTTGCCAATTCAGGTTATTTCCAACAATTATCATAACACCATTTTCATCACAAATAATTGTCTTTATTTATCGCATCCTTCACTTATCGTTTATTTATTAATTAATTCACCTTTTCTCTATATATCTATTTTCTAGTTAATTATTGTCCTATTATTTTCAATTTCGCCAAAGGAACTCCTCCCTTTTATTATTAGTTCTATAATAACTGAGTTCAGCCTGTAATAAACAAAACGGTCGAGATTACCTCTAAATTCCGATTTCTCTAACAGATCTGCTTCTTCTCTCTCTCTTTTCCTGCTACTTTTTCGCACCCTGCTCTGCCTCACACACACGTAGGAGGAGCCAATAGCTCCGCCCCCAATAGCGTTAACCTGCTCAGTCTTTCTTCCTGTCCTCTATCTGGGCACTTCCGCCGTGCCTTCACTCTTTCTCTGTCTTTCTTCACGTCCTGTGTCTCTTTCCTTTCTGTCTGCACACCCTGTAGGAGGAGCTAAACTCCACCCCCAACTTTCTAAAACTTACTCAAACGCAACCAAGTCGTCCCCATGGGAACATCTCTTAACGGACTCTACAAAACAAGAAAAAAACTTCGGCCACTGACTCAAAAATGACCAACAAAAACGACTCAACACTCCGGATCAACACACACACAAAGACAAACAAAATCTGCTAGCCATACACACTTAAAAATCATCAAATCAAATCAAATCAATTTATTTTTGTAAGGCCCAAAATCACAACAACAGTTGCCTCTGAGGGCCACAGGGAGAAATTAATCAACAATGTCTGTGGTGGCGATGAAGTCAGACAATGTCTGTGGTGGCGATGAAGTCAGACAATGTCTGTGGTGGCGAGGGACGATGTCCCAGGGTCCTCTGTCCTTAGACTCTCCTTCTCGGCCAGGAAAAACTACAAAAAAACCTCTTTGGGAAAAAAGCGTAGAAACCTGGAGGAGTTCCAGTGAAGGAGAGATCCGACTCTCACAGACGGACAGACGGACACAAGGAGACTGGAGCTGGACCCACTCTTCAGGCAGAAGAGGGACCGTCTGAGTCGAGCTGGACCCACTCTTCAGGCAGATGAGGGACCGTCTGAGTCGAGCTGGACCCACTCTTCAGGCAGAAGAGGGACCGTCTGAGTCGAGCTGGACCCACTCTTCAGGCAGAAGAGGGACCGTCTGAGTCGAGCTGGACCCACTCTTCAGGCAGAAGAGGGACCGTCTGAGTCGAGCTGGACCCACTCTTCAGGCAGAAGAGGGACCGTCGGAGGCGAGCTGGACCCACTCTTCAGGCAGATGAGGGACCGTCGGAGGCGAGCTGGACCCACTCTTCAGGCAGATGAGGGACCGACTGAGGCGAACTGGAGCCACTCTTCAGGCAGATGAGGGACCGTCCACACAGGGCAGGGACCACTTCACCAGGGGAGGGGCATCTGGGTCCACAGGTCCTCAGGAGTGAGAGAAAGAAAAGAAGGCAGTGAACAGTTTGCAAGTGGAATCAAAAAATAAATATTGTTTGATAGCATAAGTAGTCAGAAGAAGAAGAGGATAGTGCTCAAGCTGTCATACTTCCCCCAGCATAGTTACTCCTAGGGCAGCGTAGCTGAAGCTGTGGGTTTATCTTTCTGTTCCTAACTACTCTGACCATAAGCGATTTCGAAAAACTATCCTAGGAACAAATAATGCATTTCTCCTCTCAACTGTTAAACTTCAACGTTTCCTCAAACTTGAAAAAACTATATCAGTTTTCTGTCATCTGAAAACACCTTTTTAACGAACTCCGCAAACAACAAAAAATACCCAAAAACAAACAAAACCCCATGTATCTTTGAGTACCTGCCTCAACGATAACCAACAAAAACCGACACACGCAAACTCCACATGAAGACAGACAAACAAACGACAAAACTCGAGTAACTCAGAAACCTATTCGCAAATCCCCTCTAAAGGGATGAAAATGCATGCTTTAATCTCAACTTTAAACTCAAACAGTAACGTTACGACTCAACCCAAAGACCCATTCCAATTCTTTTTCTCATTTCAGCAAATAGCAAAGCATATTTTCTCCTCTCTCTCTCTCTCTCTCCTCTCCTGCGCTGCGCAGCAGAGGGTTATTTTCACAGCTTATGTGAAAAAGCTTTATTTCCCTTCAGAAAACAAAACATTTACTTCTTTTCAGGCTCAGTTTACACATCTTGCCATTTTAATTCTGACAGGCTCAGCGTTCAATACACATCTTGCCCCAGTTTTTCTTAGCACTTTAACCGTAATATTACTTCAAACTAAAAACTTCTTCCTACGGTCAAAACTGTTCCCCCGGGGCAGTACTGCATTTACTACCCATGCTCTCACACACCTCTCTCCTCGCTGCCCCGTCTCCCTCTCCGCTCTCACACACACACACTGCACCGACAGAACAGTGACTTAAACGCACACACATGTGAGAAGAGGGAAAACGAGCAGGAGGAAGGGCTGAGCAGCTTTAGCTTCACTCTTATATTTCTCTCAGCTTTATCCCTATACCAAAACAAAAATGACGTCTTCTTTTAGGCTCAGTTAAACAACATCTTGCCAGAGCTCAACTTAAAACCAAAAACAACAACCACGAAAAACTCTTACCTTGGCTCAGTTCAAAAAACAACATCTTGCCAACGGAACAACTCTATTTTCTTATTTAATCTGAATCCAATCACATCCTGGGTAGCCAGTGACACAAGTCTTTGCAGTCACAACTTAGGCCCTCCAGTTTAGCTTACTTGTTAAATTTTCGCACCCGTTTCGCCTTGTTTTAAATTCCAATTTCTATTTCCCAATTAAACTAACACATTTTTTTTCCCCCAATTTAGACGTGCTGCTATCGTCCACCCCAGCACCTCCAAACACTCCCACACACAGTATTTTTAGCGGAACAGGCGTTCCCCAAGGCACCCGAACCAAGGTCAAAAGACAACCAAACTCACCAGACCCCGTGTCCCGCCGCCTTGAGGTGAGCCGGACTGGCTCTTGCCTGTTACCGCTCCGTTCGTGTCGCCAAATTTGTGGTGCCTCTCCAGAGGTGGTGTTTCGAAGGTGCGTTGGGTAGACAAAAGACAACGCGCTTGACACTGCTTCGTGATTTAGAAAATGGTTTTAATCATGAATAAGCAGCAGTCAAATACAGATGTCGACAAATCTGGGTCCCCTCTTAGCCGAATTGAGAAAGGACCCCGTTCCTCCGAATCGAGGCGCTTTTATACCTTTCAAAGACAAAGAAAACTCCCTGGTGATCCTGGGCCCCCCATGAGTCCAGCTGTATGCAATTTTAAGGCTATCGTCTTACACTCAGGAGAGGTCAGAAAATTAACCTACACATTCTTCATCGCCCCGTCACTCAACCAAATTTCCTGTTTTTCTACCAGGAAGCCTCTCCTGTTTATCCTACACATTCCTATGCAGTTTTCAGATACTTCAGTCTACAAATGATACACACGCAAGTCACTGAGTTACAAAAGTTTATTGCACCGGCTGCTCCAACGCAGGACACAAAAAAACAGTTGGACTCAAACGCAAAGGAATGGGGGGACGGTATCACCCAGATATTGACGGGAAATTATAGGACAGTGACAGAGGAAACCCTGAGAGAATTGGAAAGAGACAAATTTGAGGAGTTGCCAGAGGCCATGATTGTGGCAGAGAGATGGATCCTTAAAGGATTGCCCAGAATCCCCCACAAACAAATGTATTGTTCTCCTTGTGGCTGTGCACTGATAGCCTGATGAAGGACAAGTCGTCCGAAACGTTGCAACGGTGCACTAACCATGTTCAAGAACCAACTTGAGTTCTTTATTAGCCCAAGATAGGTAGTCCACCCAAACAACGAATAAATAGTTGAACTAAAATGCACATTCATACTGCAACACTAACATGTAGTCCAAACGCCACTTTGGATTTCTACACCACAAAGGGTACTTGTGCCCAATTTTTTAGGCTAACTCTGCCGCACCTTAAACTTAGATTTTGAGTTCATTATATTTATTTCTTCCTTTTACCCTCACCCAAGCCCATCCCTATGCCCACAATCTAACCTTAAAGGTCCCATCAAATCAAATCAAATCAATTTATTTTTGTAAGGCCCAAAATCACAACAACAGTTGCCTCTGAGGGCCACAGGGAGAAATGAATCAACAATGTCTGTGGTGGCGAGGGAGTCGGACAATGTCTGTGGTGGCGAGGGACGATGTCCCAGGGTCCTCTGTATAGGGTCCCCCCCATAACATGCAAAATCGACTTTTCTGTTTTTTTGATTGATTCCCGCAGTGTTTAGCTATATTACATACTCTCTCTCCTTTCCTCGAATCTCCAAACTGACGGGCGGTGGGGCAAGACCGCATCATAAGGGCAAGCACGCGTCACCATTTTACCTGACTCAACTTGAGCAGTATTTCTTTACCTAATTCATTTTATGTTAATTTGCTATTTCACTTCGGGGGTCAGGGGTAGCTTGACGCAAACATTACAACATAAGGATTGTTCAAAAATGTATTTGTCTTTCTCTGTTCCTCAAATGACAAGTAGTCATGTTGGTTCAAAAATGTTCTGGTCGCTCTCAATCGACAAAGACAAGCAGTCATGTTGGTATAAAATGTATTGTTCTCCTTGTGGTTGTGCAGTGATAGCCTGATGAAGGACAAGTCGTCCGAAACGTTGCAACGGTGCACTAAACATGTTCAAGAACCAACTTGAGTTCTTTCTTAGCCCAAGATAGGGAGTCCACCCAAACAACGAATAAACAGATGAACTAAAATGCACATTCGATTTCAACTGCTCTAGTCAGAGAGAAAACACCTAAGCAACTGTTTCTTTCTTTCAAGACCAATATATTAGGAAAACTGGGCTTATCAATAAGAAGAGGAAGGCTACGGAGGAGCGGCCAGATTTCAACCTTCATTAATATTAATTTTTCCTGTGTCTGTTAAGAGCATGAGGGAGAGATGCCAGGCAGAGCTCCTGCTGGTCAGCACGTGTGTTAGGGACAGGTTAACGCTCCACATTTTGTATTAGCTGTAATTGTCAGGGAAATAAACTCTTTTTACGACGACCATTTCATTGTCTTGTTTTCTTAGATATTTAGGACCCGACAACTTGGGGGCGTCGTCCGGGGATCTTCGACTGGACAATCAGGTCGTAGGACCCTACTAAGGGTCAACTTCCTCCCGTGGCCACAACAAAGAGGTGAGGTGAAAACCTTTGTATCAATTTCTCCCATTGAATACACTAAATTGAGGAGGAATAATGTTGGATTACTTTTATGGTCTAACTCTAAATTGTTAAGGAAACCTAAATTTACTAGAACCCCTAAATAAATTTTCAGGCGCGTGATAGGGACAGAGAATTTTAATTTTAGTTTTTTTGTTTTTTCTTTTTCTGGAACATTTTTTGAAAATTTTAAAGGACCTTTCATTTTTATTTTTAATATTTTTTTCTTTTTAAAATATTTTTTTCTCCCTCTTTTCTCTTTTTCTTATGTTTTGCAATGTGGGATTTCTGATTTTTGCAATGCTGTTGGGATATTATTGGCTGCTGACATTGGGTAACAGATGTTGAATAAGTTAAAGGTGACTTTATTGAAATACTGCCAAAATTGATAAATTGAACTTGTTGTGGAATTAACCTGGGTCCAAACCCCGGATTGTTGTGTCAAGACTAGACGTTGTTGAATAAAACACTGCGCAGTGTGAGAAAATAAAAGGACAGGGTCCTTATACAAGGACAGGGTCCTTAGAGAAAAGGACAGGGTCCTTAGAGTCCATAGAGGATTAAAGTTCCTCAGAAGTCAGGGACATCGGGAAGTCCGGGACTACCGGGTCTGCCGTCACTGGTGATTAGAATCAGTCGTTATTCTGTCGTTGTGAGGTTTAATAGTACCTTGGAGAATAGAGGCCCTCCAGAAACTAATTTTAAAGTCAGGGACTTCAGCGATATGGACGAAGAATTCATCAAAGAAAGTCAAGACACAACATTCCACGGAAAATGGGATGATATATTTGTAGGGAAAGAAAGGTAGATTATATCAGGGATAGAAAAGAAGAGAAAGAAGAAGGAGAAGAAGAAACTTCAGTCACAGTGGACAAGATGGATGAAAGATGTCATGCTGAAACGGGCACGGAGCCATCAGTACAGAGCATTTATTGTGAAATGTCAGAAAGAGAGAAATTCTATGTAACTGAAACAAAAACTTTGGAGGAACAACTGAAGAAAGCGGGCTTCATGTCGCGAAGACGCATGAGACCTTTGTTGAAAAAAGCAGAAGAAAAGCGGGAAATTGTGCATATGGTTGCAGTCACTGCTGCAGCATTGAGTAAAGCATTGGATGACAAGCAAAAACAGACTGAGGGCAAAGGAGGAGGCAACTCGAAGGCCATCAAGGGGGCGGGACTTTATCCTGCCCTGGAGGAGGTCAGAGTAGCCCCCTCCGCTCCTCCTCCCTACCCTGGCGGACATGCTGAGGCACAGTAACGTGCTCATCCCCTCCAGGGATCAGCTTTAATGGCACCCATGGTTCGCCTGGCGGGGAAAGTGAGAATTGATATGGCAGAATGTGACGACATGTCACCAAAAGAAAGACAACAACTGAGAGGATTAATCTGTGTGGACAACAACAAATCAAGACCTTACAACAAATCCCCAACTACATTAAGTAAAAATCTCAGAAGCTTCAGAAAAAACATACAAAGGGACGAAGATTCTCCTCTGGATCTGGGAGATCTGGGGGAAGGAGCGAGTCTCCCAGACTCAGTCCCAGTCTCACTCCATGGACCTCCGTCGATGGACCTGAAGAATGGTTCCAAAAACGCGTGACCCATTGGATAGATGTCACAGGAAGACACCCAATGAGAAACTCAGATGGCAAAATAATTTACATGATGGCAGTGTTAGAAGCTGTTCCCCCGAGTGTTAAAGAACAACTGAAAGAAGACGCTGACCTCATGAGTGATGACGAGGTTCGTTTCAGGAGACACGTGGTCCATGCATTGACTCAGTATCGTACTAAAGAGGACTGTAACAAATTAAACTCAGGAACTAAAGGAACTACTGCTGAAAATGCAGGTCAAAGAATTGAAAGATAAGGTAAATAAAAAGGATAAAGGCAACAAAAATGCTGCACAAATGTGGAAACGCTCCTCCTCCAGCACGGGGGAGGGGGAGTTTTAGAAGGGGATTCGGAAGAGGCTTTGGTGGGGTACAAGGAGGTGTAAGTCGTGGTCGAGGATTTCAGACTGCTCAGAGACAGGAGAACTGCTGTTTCCGCTGTGGAGCTACTGATCACTGATCGAGGACCTGTCCACAATCTGCTCCTCCCAGAGGCCGAGGACGACCTACCTCTTGGCACACACCACAGCAATGGGCACCGCAGGACAACTTTGCCCCGCCCCCATGGAAGGGCGACAGTGGTCAGTATTACACCGACTATGATGAAATCTACTAGGGGTGCCCGGAGAGGCCGGAGCTTGGCCAGGCAGAACCTATGCTCCGAGTTATGGTGGAGGGACAAACGATATCAATGCTGGTGGACACAGGGGCTACACACTCTTCCATCAACTTCCCTCTTCACCGCGACCAACTTTCGGGACACTCGTTGATTGTTTTCTCTGGGACTCCTCAATCTCTGCCTTTGACTAAGCCTCTGCACACAGACATTGCGGGACAGAGACATTTACACTCTTTTGTGTCGTCTCCTCACACTCCCGTCAATCTGCTCGGTCGAGATCTGCTGATGAAGTCTGGAGCTACTATTTTGTGCTCGGAAAAAGGACTAACTGTTGCATTTCCAGATGGACAATCAATTTGCTGCACCTCATCACGCAGCTCTGGACAACACTTAATGCAAGGACAAGATTGTCGACACACCCACCTTTGCGGACATTTACTGGGCACGCTTAAACGACCAGCAGAACCAACCTACAGAAGGGGTGATCTCCCAGTTTTTTGGCATGGCAGCCCTGGATTGACACTCTGGCATCCTGCCACGCACCTCCAGATCCTCTCCATTGTACTCTATTTTATGACAGATGTGAGGATGAGGTTTATCAATCAGCCTTTGATACAGAAATTTCAGGTCATGAGTGGGCTATCAAATGTGATCAAATTTTAGTGGGAACAGAGGGCGTTGCAGCTGTGTGTAAGGGTGTGAAATTGCAATACACCAGATTGCCACAAGGATTTAAGTTAAGTCCTGGAGTCTTTAACCAGGTGTTGAAGAAAGTGCTTTCCACTTTACAGCTGCCAGAAGGTGTCATACTGATGCAGTATGTGGATGATCTCCTGCTGGCTGCTCCCACTGTCTCAACGTGTCTGTCTGCCACCAAAGATGTACTTTTATGGCTTCACGAGTGTGGCTTTAAAGTATCTCAGAAAACGTTAAAGTGTTGTAGACGTTCAGTGAAATTCTTGGGACGCACGGTGTCCAGTGTAGGGAACTGCATTTCTCCAGAACACAAAAACATGATCTTGTCACATCCCAAACCTGCTACTGTGGTCCAGATGCTCTCTTTTCTTGGCCTTTGTGGCTTCAGTCGTCTTTTTCTACCTGACTACACCTTGACCACTGCCTCTTTAAGAGCACTCATTCGTGACAAAGGAATGAAAAACAACGCTGCTCTTCTGGACTGGACTACAGAAGTGGAGAATGACTTCACTCGTTTGAAGCAGATGTTATCCTCTGCTGCTGCACTCGCCGTGCCTGACTACTCTTTACCTTTCTTCCTGGACTGTTCGGTGACTGGACCATTCATTTCAGGTCTCTTGTATCAGAAGAAGGCTGGGTCTCGTACAGTTTTGCTGTACCTGAGTGCGTCATTGGACAGCATGGAGGCAAGACAACCTCCATGCGTTGCCTTTGCATCTGCTATAGCCACCTTGATCAATAAATGTGCTCATTTGGTCATGAATTATCCTTTGACCGTGCTTACCACACACGCTGTGGTCGGGTTGGTGCAATCCACCTCTTTCACCATGACTGCTCTCAGACAACGTCGGTTACTGAAGGTTCTCCAACAACCCCATCTTTCCTTTTCTGCGGAAGGTGTCAACATGGCCGACAACATCTCTTGTGAAGGTTTTCCTCCTTGGCCAAGGCACGTTCAGATCTTTCTTTTGAACCACTAAATGAAGGAATTGTGTTTTTCACGGATGGATGTTGTTTTAGACAGCTGGACGGCTCTATCTGCAGCGGCTGCTGTAGTTAAAGCTGAGGGTCGATTTGACCTCCACTAAAATTCTTGACTGTCCTTCAGCACAACGTGCTGAAATCTTAGCTATTGTTTTGGCCTTGGAGAACTCAGCAGATCAACCTGTGACTATCTATCCAGATTCGGCTTATGCGGTTGGAGTGATAGTTACTGACCTTGCTGAATGGAGGAGAAATGATTTTAAGACAGCTAAGGGTAGCCCTGTTAAACACCTAGATCTGATCACTAGATTAGATGCTGCACTTGTGTTGCCCTCTGCTCTTGCTGTTGTTAAGTGCCCCGCCCACACCAAAGGGCAGGACTTTGTTTCCAGGGGCAATGAGGCGGCGGACTGTTTGTAAACCAGGGGTGGGCAATTATTTTCCTCCGATGGCCATATTCGAATCCAGGCAAGTAGCGGAGGGCCGGCCCGCGATCATTGGTGTGAAAAAAAAAAATCCCAAAAATTAAATATCAAATAAAATATCACTTTTCTGTCAAATAAAGGCTATTGAATCTATTATTTAATTTATTTCACGTCATAGGTATTAAGGATACACGTGCAGACAGATGCCTGAGGACAAAAAAAGGAAAGAAAAAAATAAATAAATAATAATATTACTTGAACAAGCTTGGCGGGCCGGATTGAAAGGCCCTGGTTTGCCCACCCCTGGGCTAAACGGACTGCGGGTTATATTGCCTCTGAGACTCTTCAAATGTTAGTCATTGTTATGTAAATTCCCGAGACAACTGCTTCCATCACTGACCACTGACGTTATTCTTAAAGCTCAAAGTGACTACACCTGACGAAAAAGCTCTGTGGACTCGCTACAAATGCTACCAGGACAATACTGGGCTCTGGAAAGGTCCCGAGGGAGATCCTGTTCTACCCTCTGGTCCTCTTATGGATGCTGCAGTAACTGAAGCACATGGCCCCTCACACGTGGGACCCACTCCCATGCTTATTCGCCTTCAACCATGGTTCAATCCCAAACTTTCAGACTTTGTTGCTGTATATTGCAATGCCTGCACTATTTGTCAGAATTACAATCCAAAACCAACTCTGAAGCCTGGCATGGGCAGATGTTATCCTGTCCCATGGCCTGGTGCTGAAATTACAATTGTCTTTACTGACATGGGTTCCAGGGTCCGAGGCAAACGTTTTTTGTTGACTCTTATTGATTCTTTTTCTCGTTGCCCCGAAACTTATCCATGCGCGAAAGAGGATGCCACCTCTGTCATAAAATGTTTGATCAACAGTTACATCCCTACACACGGTTTCCCGTCTGTCATTAAATCTGCTAATGGGACACACTTCAGAAACATTCACCTACACACTGTAGAATCAATGTTGGGCCTTCACCATTCCTTTGGGTCTGTTTATCATCCGCAGTTGCAAGGAAAAATTTAACGCTTTAATGGCACTCTAAAACTTCACCTGGCAAAAATTATGGCGACCACTGGCATGAATTGCCACTGCCACTCGCTCAGCTCCATGCGTTCAAAACGTTGCCGCAACTGACACGTTCTTTATTTTCATTTCCACATTTTATTACTTTCTTTTATTTGCCCCCCTTTTATTTTAAATAATTTAAATTCCCTTGGCCTCGTTGCTACTTGGCACCAGCCAACTTAGCACGAGACTACCACGACCGCCTCCGGAGGCTTTAAACCGGACAAACAAAAGCAATTCTAATTGCTAAACAGTTCTTACACGAAAAACACTGAAGAACAATAAAGACCCTAGGGGCAAAGGCTACATTAAGAACAAAAACCCATAAGAATTCTACAACCACGGTACCGAGTAGCTCCGAGCTAACCGGAAGGCTAGCGCGCAGCTACAACGGCAGAGGAAAAGAGACGAAAAACACCAAAAAGTGACAATTAAAACACATTTAGACAGGGAAGAAGTACAAACAGAACTTCAGACCCTAAATACACCGATTGAAGAGTCCTATAGATCATAAATTGGGACAATAAACCAAAATGTACACGCAGTGGCCGCGGGCCGCGGCACAGTGGCCGCGAGTGACCGCGCTACAGGCGCTGCTCCCCCGGGGCTCCGGGGCGCAGCAGAACATAGACCCAGGTGCCACAGGTACCATGGGGGCTACACAGGAGATGTTTGGAGTGAGGGGATTTGCCAGAACAGAGGAGGCCCATGCACAGAATGGACTAATAGCAATATAAATAAACTAACCCTCTAACCCCCTAACCCAGGCCTGGCTCGCGAGCCTCATGCGGCTCTTTGCCTGGTTTCATGCGGCTCTTTTACGTTCATAACAACATTTGTGTTTGTGTTGTACCAGACGGCCCTCTTTGCGGAGGCGCCCGCACGGTCATGGTGCGCACGGGCACTGTGCTAGAACTAGCCTGCGTGTTGACCCAGCGGTTAGCGACACGGCTTTTGAGTGCAGAGGTCCGTGAGCTAGATACTCGACATGAACTCTTAATCTTGCATTTTTTCCCCTCGTCTCCTAACTACATAGTAAAAGAAGACTAGAGAGAAATGCTGCCAAAACCCCTGAACTAATTTGATATTGAAATAAATGAGTGGGAGACGAGGAAAAAAATGCAAGATTAAGAGTTCATGTTGGGTTTCGATCTCCCGAAACCTCTGCACGCAAAGCCGCATCACTAGCCACAGAATAGTTGCTGAACCGGGGTGAGGGGTCTCGCCACAACCGCATGTGCGCCGCTCAACCGCACAGAAGTGGAGCTTCGGCATTCTCCGGACCACTGCTCGGCAGCCAATCAGAGCCAAGCGCACAAACTTTGTCGGCCAATCAGCGCGCAGCATGCAAATTTTCACTTGTAAACTATCATGGCGCGGGCCGAGGCGGACTTTAATCAAACGCTTCCCTGCCCAATTTAATGATAATATTCCCTTTTTTCTGAAATGTATTAATAAAAATGACCCTGTCCTTGCACTCAAAAATACTTGTCCACATTTCAAAATACCCCGTCCATAATACGGGAAGACGGCCCTCATCTAAAAGAAAACCAGCAATATTGAACTTCAACATGGTATGTAAATTATTTTTGGTTTTGGACTTTGTTGAACTGAGAGTTTGTGTGTGAGACACAATGTTCGTTGTTGAAAATGACTGGCTTGTGGTCTTAGTACTGTAGGAGTCAATTTCTGTCATTATCATGTTGGTGTGTGACATGATATTGTTAATAATAATAATAATTTGGCTGAGCAGAGGTGTGTGTGTGTAAGAGGAAGGGATGGGGTGATGTTCATGTGTGCCCATGTGTATGATGTGGCTCTTTGCGGTAACACAGTAAAAAATGTGGCTCTTCGTCTCTGACTGGTTGGCCACCCCTGCCCTAACCCTAATCCTAACCCTTGTCCAGGGTACCCCGCCTAAGGCCCAATGTCACTGAATGAATGAATGAATGAATGAATGAGAACTCTAATCATTACATAGAATGAGCAATATATTCATTATTGAAGTGAGCCATTTGCAGGTCCGAGTGTCAGAGACACAGTCCCGGGCTCTCAAATAACTTTCAGCAATAGTTATTGGTATGGGGATTTAGTTCAGTTGGATAGGTGTTTGTCCTTCACATGGAGTCTAGGGTTTGAAACTCACTTTGTTTTTTCTTTTTTTTCACTTTTGCATGTTATCTACAAAATGCTTGCCCATCCATAAATGTCACTGCACACTCCTGCAAAGTAAGCAACTTGGCAAATATATATGATTATTTTGTTTTCTGTAAATAGTGTAATGTGTTTAAAAATAGGGTTAGGGTTCAGGTGCCCTGAAGGCAGCGCTGCACCCCGCACTGGTGCGTCAGTCAGTGCGTATGTGCGTCAGACAGTGCGTATGTGCGTCAGACGTCAGGCGTGTTTGAATGCAGCTCCATAGCGCAGCGCAAGGACACCGAACTGTCGTGACATTTGCGTAACTCTGAGCTCGGTTTACACTATAGTGATTTAATCGATTACCGCACAACATCTGGACAAAGGAGCGGCTGAATTCAGGCGAATTTTGGTGAGGTGTCGTCTGTAAAAGGGTCAAAAAGAAAGCATAAATTTGTGTCAAGCCGGTGGTGAGCCCAGCCGTTAGCTTAGCCGGCTAGCGAAGCCCGTTGGATTGTATTGACAGACGTGCTAATGCTAGTAAGCTAACAGTCATGTCAGAGTGTCAACATTGAAGGAGAAATCATCATTTTGCCACAGTGCCCTGTAAATACAAGCGTGTTTTATCCATGTTAAATACATGTATTCCGTCACTTTATGTGGATAATGTAGCATATCGTAAAGGTGTTCTGACCTTAAAGTGCATAAGACAGGTTATCATGTTTTTCTAATTATTGATTTGTTTCGTTGGATAGAACCTGTGATCAGTGGGTTAGTCATCAATCAGTCAAGTTGCTGTTTCAGAAAAAAAATTGTGTTCTAAAACAGAACCCCTCTACTTATCTCATAAAATTATTGTTTGTCATCATGACTATTGTTTAATTTATGGATATTGGACCTAGTTTACATTATGGTTGCTAGGTAACGGTGGAATTACCTCCAGCTACTGTCACATCTGCTGCTCATGTCCAACTAGAAAGTACAATTCTAAACATCCCTAAAATTGACAAACTGGGGAAAAATAAGCCACGCCATGACCTCTATAATGTCCAGATATAATCAACAATTAATATGAAGTATATTGTTAAACCTTTATCTAAAACGGGTGAAAACAGGACTTTTTTGAATACTTGAACCTGAGTTGTTGTTGTGGTGTTACTCTTAATGGCAGTTGGCAGCCAAATGAAAAGGTGCATTTACGACCACCTACTGTAGTAGTATGTCTTCAAGGTATGTGTTTTATGCTATACCGTAAAAAAAATTAAAAGGAGAGAGAAAGAGTGAGACTTGAGCCTCAGTTACAGGATAATACAGTAAGAGTAAATTAATGATGAGAAAACACTGTTGTCACAAGGTTAAAAGCTCATTAAAATTTGCTGTCTATATTGATGTAGCGAAAGGAGGTGCAGTATAGAAGTCGCGTGCAGTGGTAACTGGATCCTAATTGGCCCAGTGAAGCCAGTGCCTGATTGAGAGCTTGCGGTCTCTGCTGATCATGTGCTGTTGGCAGATCCACGCCAGAAATAAGGTTGAACCAGACTGTCTCTTCTGGACATAAATGCAGGCAATGTCGGTATGGTACCACTGTAAATGTAAGTAATTCTTTTTTCTAATTAATCATACCTGAGGGTAGAAGTACAGCAAGACAGTTGCACGGTCTTGAAGTAATTATTACAATTTGACTTTTAAGTACTGTGAGTTAAAATATAATTTGTCACAAATCAAATCAAATCAATTTATTTTTGTAAGGCCCAAAATCACAACAACAGTTGCCTCTGAGGGCCACAATTTCAGTTGAATTGAAATAAATATGTTCATGCCTTTAATGTCAGTTAGTCAAACTCATTCAAAATAAAAAAAACTTAACAGAGGCAAAATGGAGACTAAAGCAATGCTAATATAGCCTGAATAAGAAAAATCATAAGTAAAATTGGCCTTTTTAAAAAACATTTGAAAAACAGTACATTTCTTTAAGATGGAGGGCCTTGCTGTTATGATGTGACTCTTGTGTCTCTCTTGTGTCTCCCCTCTGTCCCTCCTCTGTCCCTCGTGTCTCCTCTGTCTCTCCTCTGTCCCTCTTCTGTCTCCTCTGTCTCTCCTCTGTCCCTCTTGTGTCTCCTCTGTCCCTCTTTTGTCTCTCCTGTCTCTCCATAGTCCCTCTTGTGTCTCTCCCCTGTCCCTCCTCCGCACGCGCCTCTGTCCTGGTTCCCTTCGCGCTCGTCTCCCTCCCTGTAAAGGTATATTTATAAGGTTTCGCTTTTATTTTGGTAACTTCCTGTGTGACCGGAAGTGACACATAAATGAAACATAAATCTACTTGAGAGTCAAAGAAAAATAAGCGACAGGTAATGGTGAAAACATAGAAAAAACATGGTGAAAGTTATATAAACCCAAAGATCAAGCTACTGTCAACAGGGAAATAAAGTTTGTAATTTGAATGAATGTATTATTGAACAATTTTAAATGTTTATTTTACAAATGTATGGAAAACAATTATGCCAATGTAATGAGCTAGTTATACCGACAAAATGGTCATTATTCTTTGACTGGTCGTGCCTAGCTTTGACTTTGGTCGGAATGGAAACAATAAAAACTCATTTAACCATCAGTCCTGGCCTTCTCAGTTCGACTGGACGCTACACTCCCCTTTTAGAATCTAACTTTTGAACTTGCTCTGCTACTGACCTGTCATGTGAAAACATAAAGGATATGTGAAAAGAATGCGTGCAAGTTAGATTATTTTTTTTTAATAACTTGGGATACTGAACTGAAAAGGTGCATTTACCGCCACCTACTGTAGTTGTACGTCTTCAAATTCTAAAGAAAAAGTCCAGTAGGTGGCGATAAATGCTTCTTTTCAGTTGGTTGCCAACCGCCATTAAAAGCAACAACAACAACAACATAAAGGCAGTGGCAGTCTGTGTTACGGTTGTGGACCAGCTGTGGTATAAGTGATCCAGTGTTAAGAAGTAATGCGAGTGAGTCTTCTCCTTGTAACAACATATTTACCACCGTGAACCGCCAATAGCGCTCCGTGGCCGAGCTAAAAAATAGCCATGAGACGTCACCGCGCCAACAGCGCGTACCCGGAAGTCAGTCAATGAAAACTGCGAGGCTATCAATTCCCATTGAAAACACCTCATAAAGCGACGGTCAAAACTGATTATTACGACCCAGAATCGACTAATTTGTTCCACAAAGACTTTTGGCAACAAACTCTGCTGCTATGGAATAGCGAATAGCGAATAGTGATTTTCGCTACGCCGATAGACCTGAAATAGAGGGCGTTTGGTTCATAACTTTCCTGAAGCTGACGACCGCGGCCCCAGCCGCAGGCAGCGGTGCGTGACAACCTGCGTTCCCGGGGTTTGCTTACTTTCACGGGCAGAACGCGTCCCCAGAGCGCGGGGAAGGGGACGCGTTCTGCCCGTAAAAGTAAGCAAACCCCGGGGATGCAGGTTGTCACTCACCGCTGCCTGCGCTGGAGCCCCGGATATAAGTTTACCGTGTTCCGCAAACGCTGTAGAATTAGTCATCAGTTTTATTCAGTAAACCCTCACAAATGTCGTAATGTTCAAAAATCGGACATGTTGTGAACCGAGCAGAGAGGGAGAGAAGAGTCTAGATGAAGACGCTGAAAGCCCGGATATACTTTTTTACAAGTTCAGCCTTCTTTCCGCTAAACATCGCTTCAGCTAGTTCAGAATGGTCTTCTACTTAATGGTGTTTCAGCTTCGCTCTTGGGATGTCATCTTTCGTCAATTTGATTGAGAATAGCTGTCGTAGTCACTGTTGTTCTGCCATTTTCCCATGTTATTTCCCGGCCTGAGCGGGCTTGCATGTTCATCTGGGACTTTAGTAGTGCTCATTAATATTCTGACATCACGCCCGCGTTGATCTATTCTGCGCTGTCCCAGAGGCTGTAGGGAGGTATGGATACTTTTGTATACATTTTTTTTCTCCCAAGGGGGGCGCGCCAGAAAAAAGTTTGAAAAGCTCTGCCATAAGCCATTTGATGTATCCTGTGTTAAGCTTGGTGTGTGTGTGTTTACCGTCTCTCCTCTCTGGCTTTAGACTAATTTCTGGAGCTGGGCTTCTAAAACCTGAGCACTGCGCCGGGCTGGTTATGGTCTGTGACTGACTGGAGAGGCCCCGAGCCCTGCTGAGGCTGAATGGCTGTGAACCGAGGGGGCGTGGCCTTCTGGAACGCCCGTGTCCGCAGCCTAGTCAGAAGACCGCCTGTGAGGAGCCAACATGGCTTTATTGTACCTGGAGTAAGACCACCACATCTGACTTGTTTTAGCTGTGACTAAGGCTGGTTAAATGTCTGAACTTAGGATGTGAACACACTATTCAATAGATCTGTCGCCAATGTTTAGTGGTCCAGACGTACGTAAGGCCACACAAGCCAATGTCCAGTGAGGAAGGTAGTTCAGTGTTTCTAAAAAGCTTACTGGTAACACAATGTAAAGGGCAGTAACACATTAAATGGTTATTGCTCTATTGGACAGTATATTCTACTGTGATATGTCCCAGGTGTTAAAATATACTTGCCAAGCTCAGATCTGGACATGTACTTGGTTAAAGGATGGGTCAAATGCAGGGAAAGAATATCAACTTCTTTTCAGTATCAGTTTCTTCTTGAAAAACATCTCTTCCTTTCTCTTCATCTCTCTCTTTCTCTCTCCCTTTTTTCCCCCTCCGTTTTTACGGTATAGCATAAGACACATACTTTGAAATTGTACAGCTACAGTAGGTGGTGGTAAATGCACCTTCTCAGTATGTACTGCCACCAGGCCATACATGAATGTACAAATGCTTAACCTGACACTAGAGCACTCTCTTTGCTCTTGCAGGTGGATGGAGCCCTCAGCGCACAGACGCAGCGGCCCCTGAGCAGTGCATCATGGGCCCTGGCTCCGCCCAACAGCCTGCGCTATCAGAACACCAAATGCCTGGTCCTGTCCCACCCCGTCTTCCCTCCCCACATCCCTGGCCAATTGCAGCTGGCCCCTGCCGCCTGCCATAAAGACGAGTGTGTGGAGTCGCTCAGCATGTGCCTGCCGGACAGGCTCCAGGCTCTAATGGAGATCCCTGTGTTTGACCACAGTAAATATAAGCCATCTGCCCTGTCCTTCCCTCTGACTATAGTGGACGGCAGCGGAGTGGACGATATCATCGTGGGGAAAAACAACAGCAACAACACAGACACTATAGTGAGGGAATACGGTTGCTTTAGGAGTCTGTTCCAAGCAGAGAAATGCCCGGCGCCGTTTGTTTCCGGCTCTCACTTTTACTGCTTCCACTGCCCCCCTGTGGAGCTGCCAGGGAAAGTGGAGCAGGCGTGCGGACCGGGGAACGTGCCTCTGCTGCTACCCTCCACTCTGTGCAGCCCGGCAGAGCAGCTGGACGATGCGCTCCCTGTAGGAGACAGCGAGGAAGAGCAGAAGCTGGCTCTGATGTATGAGCGGCTCCAGATAGAGGTGAGAACCGAGGTCGTGTGATCCAAATTAGCCTGCTGTTATATTAGAGATGTACAGATTGAGGTTTTTCAGTCCGGATATTGATACCCATTACTAATAAACAAGATAAGTTACTGGTTGTACAACATTAGAGCGTAAATGAGACCCTCATATGTCCAGGAGTGTCAATAACATACGCACAATGTTTTTTTTTTTTTTCACATTTCAAAAACAATAGCCATATTTCGTCTGGTTCAGTTGAGCGGATTTGTACGGTCTGAAAGTGAAGTTCATGTCTGTGTAAGCGCTCCACAGTGGGCCATGAGAGGTCTGGCTTCCAAAGTTCACTTTGGCTCCTG